>NW_026067897.1:3258037-3333631 GCF_014885135.2 Alexandromys fortis | reverse complement strand
TGATAAGGCCTCTCTTGGGTATATTCCCAAGAGTGGTATTGCTGGGTCCATGGGTAGGTTGATCCCGAATTTCCTGAGAAACCTCCACACTGCTTTCCAGAGTGGTTGCACAAGTTTGCATTCCCACCAGCAATGGATGAGTGTACCCCTTTCTCCACAACCTCTCCAGCAAAGGCTATCATTGGTGTTTTTGATTTTCGCCATTCTGACAGGTGTAAGATGGTATCTTAAAGTTGTCTTGATTTGCATTTCCCTGATCGCTAAGCAAGTAAAGACTTAAAATTCTTGTCATACAGGTCTTTCAATTGCTTTGGTACAGTTACACCAAGATATTTTATATTATCTGTGGCTATTGTGAAGGGTGTTCTTTCCTAATTTCTTTCTCAGTCCATTTATCATCTGGAAATAGGAGGGTTAATGATTTTTTTTGTATATTAATCTTGTATCTTCAATGGATGTGTTTATCAGCTACAGAAAATCTCCTAGTAGAATTTTTGGGGTTGCTTTTGTATACTATCATATCATCTGCAAATAATGATATTTTGACTTCTTGCTTTGCAATTTATATACAGTTGATCTCCTTTAGCTGTCTTATTACTTTAGCTAAAACATTAAGCACTATATTGAAAAGATATTGAGAGAGTGGACAACCTTGTCTTGTTCCTGATTTTAATGGAATTGCTTCGAGTTTCTCTCCATTTGCTTTGATGTTGGTTATTGACTTTCTGTAAATTGCCCTTATTATATTTAGGTATGTACCTTGTATTCCTGATTTCTCCAAGACATTATCATGAAGGAATGATAGATATTGTCAAAGGCTGTTTCAATATATAATGAGATGATTATGGTTTTTTTTCTTTCAGTTTGTTAATATGGTGGATTACATTGACAAATTTTCATATGTTGAATCATTCCTGCATTTCTGGGATCATGGTGGATGATCTTTTTGATGTGCTCTTGAATTCAGTTTGCAAGTATTTTATTGAATATCTTTTCATCAATGTTCATGAGAGAAATTTGTCTGTAATTCTGTCTTTATTGATTTTTTTGAGTAGTTTGGATATCAGGGTGACTGTGGTCTCATAAAATGAATTTGGCAATGTTCCTTTTATTTCTATTTAGTAGAAAAATTTGAAGAGTCTAGGTTTTAGCTCTTCTTTGAACATCTGGTAAACTTCTGTGCTAAGACCATCTGCTCCAGGGCTTTTTTTTTTTTTTGGTGGTGGGGGGGTTAGGAAAATTTTAATGACTGCTTCTATTTCCTTAAGGGTTATAGCCCTGTTTAAATTGTTTATCTGATCTTGATTTAATTTTAGTAAGTGGTATCTATTGAGAAAATTGTCCATTTCTTTTAGATTGCCCAATTTGGGGAATGCAGGTTTTAAAGTATGACCTAATGATTCTTGTATTTCCTTGTGTCTGTTGTTATAGCATTCTTTGATTCTGATTTTGTTAATTTGGATATTTTCCCTTTGTCATTTAATTAGTTTGGATAAGGGTTTATCTATATTTTTAATTTTCTCAAAGAACCAACTCTTTGTTTCAATGATTCATTGTATTCCTCTCTTTGTTTCTATTTTATTGACTTCAGCCCTCAGTTTGATTATTTCTTGCCATCTACTCCTTTTGGATGTGTTTTCTTCTGTTTATTCTAGAGTGTACAGTTAGGTCACTATTATATGATATTCTTAATTTCTTTATGAAGGCACTTAGTGCTATGAACTTTCTTTAGCACTGCTTTCATTGTGTTCCATAATTTCTAGGAAGTCTTTAATTTTCTTTATTTATTTAGGCCTTGACCCACTGGTAATTCAGTAGTGATTTTTTTCAGCTTCCATGACTTTGTAGACTTTCTGTTGTTTCTGATGTTGTTGAAATCCAGCTTTAATCCATGGTAGTCTGATAAGATACTTGGAGACTAAACCCTCCAGAAAGGACTCTAGACTCTTTCTTCTTTCACTCTTCTTTCTAGAAAAGCTTATTTCTTTGCCATGGAAACCACTGATTTTCTGTTGTTACCCACCTTATAGGAGAGCTTCTCTGAAACACTTCCCAATTCTTTCTCTGGAGACTCAGTTAGGGTGTCCCTGGGAAACCTCCCTGCCATCCTCTGAAACCATGTGCATAATTCTATAGGTGAAATGCTACTTAACACCTCTATATCAGTTTAAAGTTTTTAATCAAATCTTTTATATTGTTTAATGAGATTCAATTAATTGACTTTATGAGTTGAATTTTAAATTTTCAGTGAAATAATTTTGTGTTTCCAAATGCTATATGATTCACTGAAATTAGGCAAATAGTCCAAAAGAAGACTGAAGAATTAATGACTACAATGTGTATAGATTAACTCACAATTACAGCTGTCCTTTATTGTACTATAGGAGTTAGTAATTTTATCTCTCTCTGGGGATTTTTTATTGATATTTTTTCATTTATTTTGCACACAGACCAACGTTTCCTCTCCCTCTTCTCCTCCTGTTTCCTTTCCTCACCTCTCCTCTACAACCCCCCATGTCCACTCCTCCCCTGTCTCCATTCAGAAAGGGACAGGCTACCCATGGGAGTCAATACAGCATGTTAATCAAGTTGAGGCAAAACCAAGCTCCTCCCACTGTATCAAGGCTGGGCAAGACAAACCAGCTTGGAGATTGGGTTCTCACAAGCCAGGTCAAGTGCCAGGGACAGGTCCTGATTCCACTTCTAGGAGCCTCACAAACAGACCAAACTACACAACTATCACAAGCATATAGAGGGCCTAGGCTGGTCCCATGCAGGCTCCCTAGCTGCCAGTCCAGAGTCCGTGAGCTCCCAGAAGCTCCGTCCAGCTGTCTCTGTTCACCAGCCATTTGTAACTATAATTCAATCTGAACAAGTCAACAAGAATGTTGCAAAATAAATATCTGCTTATAACATTTTCCCTCTAAACCATTGTCTTCATTGCTTCTAGGAAAATGCCTTCCCCACCCAGAACATTAGGACTCTTAAAGATGTCAGGGTGACATCTTAGTCTTCCCCTCTGCTATTCCTGTTCTGCCACTTGTAACATAGCCAGGCTGTTATTTTCCAATCACTCCAGGCTATTAGACCCTCAGCCAGAGATAGCCGTCTTCTTAACCTTCTCCATCTGTGAAATCATCCTCTTTCCCACCAACTGCTTCTTACCTGTCAGGGACTAGCTAAGATGTCAGTTCTTCGACAAGCTTGTGATTGCCCCAGGCCAAGTTATTCACTTTGCAATTAAAGCAACAGTGATCATATATTATAATTACTTGGGTATGAGCCTGAAACCCCCTACTAATACATGATCTACCTTGAGGCCAACAACCTAGTTGGGTGCATTTTATCTTTAGCATCTAGGACAAGGCACACGTGAGCTCAAGGAATGTTTACTCTCATACACTCATAAATTGCTAATGAAGACAATGAAGGAAGGTGTGGGTTAGTGCATGAATGCATTAACAAGTTAATAAATGAATGGACCTATTAAAGGTCACAGGGCATTTTATTAAAGCACCTGGATTTTAGAAAGTTTCTAATTTCTTTTCATGCAGTTTTTCTTTTTATCTATTTTTAAAAAACAATCTTTTCTCATTATACATACCAATCACACTTCCTACTCCCTCCACCTTCCCCCACTCCACCCCCCTATCCACTTCTCAGAGAGGGTAAGGTTTCCCATGGGGAGTCAACAAAGTCTAGCACATTGCTTTGAGAAAGGTCCAAGGCCCTCCCCCCTGTATCTAGGCTGAGCAAGGTATCCCTTCAAAGAGAATGGGTTCCAAAAAGTCAATACAAGCAGTAGAGATGAATCTTGGTCTCACGGCCAGTGGCTCCACAGACTGCCCCAGCCATACAACTGTCACCCACATTCAGAGGGCCACATTTGGTCTTTGCTGGTCCCTCTGCTGTTGTCAGTCTAGAGTCAGTGAGCTCTAACTGTCTCAGGTCTGCTGTTGCTGTGGGTTTCCCCACCATGGTCTGGACCCTTTTGCTGATATTATTGCTCCTTCCTCTCTTCAACTGGACTTTGGGAGCTCAGACAACTGATTCACTGTGGATCTCTGCCTCTGTTTCTGCTTCCATCATTTACTGGATGAAGGTTCTATGATGACAATCAAGGTAGTCATCAATCAGATTACAGGGCAAGGCCAGTTCGGGCATCCTCTCTTCTATTGCTTAGGGTCTTAGCTAGGGTCATCTTTGTAGATTCCTTGGAATTACCCTAGTGACAGGTTTCTTGCTACTTGCTAGCTCCATAACGGCTCCCTCGATCAAGACATTTCTTTTCTTGCTCTCCCTGTCTGTTCTTCCCCCAATACGACAATCCCGTTTCCTCATGTTCTCCTCTACCCTCCCCTCCCCCCTTCCCCTTCTACCCTCCATTCTCTCTCCACTCTCATGCTCTCCATTTTCTCAGGAAATATTGTCTGTTTCTAATTTCTAACAAGTAAGAAGGTAATGAGGTAATAAGCTAACTTTATTTCTATTCTTACAAAGTGGTCATTAATTTATTATTACTTTGTCAGTAAAGTTAGTAGATTAGTTTTTAATTTCTGTGTTCATCTCTGATTTAGTTATTTCACTTGTTTGATTTTCCCAGGTATAATTTAAGATATTAAGTTCATTTAGTTCAAACACATACATGATCCACAAGATGGTGTTTATAATAATAAAATAATGTCAACTTGCATAATATATCTTCTATATTTCTAAACCAGAGAATTAAAAAAGTATATTTCTCCTTTTAATTTCCTAATTGTTATTTTAGAAAGTGAGAATCATCAATTTTAACATTAGCTCCTAGGTTGATTTCTTAATTACTTATATGGTTAAGCAGTAAAAGAGAAAGACCTATGTTCTACTGATTAAGAAAAACTATTCTATATCCATGTGTGAATGAATATTTCCATGTATTTTTCTATCTTTGTCCAGTCTACAGTTGGTGATGTTGTGTGAAGGAAGCTGGTGTTCATTAGGCCTCTAGTCACAATGCGGTTGTGAATTACTGTCCTTCCTGCAGCAGCTGGTCAGCTTTGCAATGGACAGGCCAGCAGGAGGACATGGTCACCTAAGTAGCTTACTCACCCAGCATTGTTCCTCAGGCAACTTTCATCAGAGTGCCACATACGCTAGCTCTCTATGTAGAACACTGTGGAATTATGGGTGATTTCTAATTATGCATTTTATCAGCTTTAACTTTTAGTCAGCTTCTAGTTTCCATGGCAATCTGTTGCTTGACTTTTTTATAAAAAATATTCAAAATATTGTTGACACTGTCTTCACCTGTCCTGGCTGAATATCTACATGAGAATTTCAACAGCAAGCATGCCCCATTCCCTGTTCTGGAACATGGAAGAAAAGAAGGTTATCCCAAGCCAATCCTGCCTTTTGGCATTATGTATGGAGAACTGAAATAGCACCCAAACCTATGATGTCCTCATCAAAAGGACAAAGCAATGTGAAATTTTAGAACAGGTCAGCTCTAGTTCTGAGAATGAGAGGAGTCCCTGGCATGTGTGATTGACAAGAGCTGCATTTACCAATCACCTACTGTGAGCCTCCTGTGAAGAGAACACTAAATAAATCAATGCATTCGTGCTTCACAGTAATTCCATGAGGTTACAATTGTTCCCATTTTTAAGGGAACTATGAATTCAGAAAGACTGAGTGATGCATTGTAGATCATGGGACATAGAAGACAGAACTGGATTTGACTTCACAGCTACAACACATCTTTTGAAAGAAAAGGTTTAAACCAGGAGAGAAATACTGCTGACAGGTTCACACAGGCTCCTAGGTGTCATTGTTTCTGGATGTTTTTAGAAGCAGAATGGCAGGGAAACTAAGAGTGTGATGTTTTCAGTCATTTCATCTCATCTCAGATCCTGGTTTTTGCACATGCCAATTGAAGTCTATGTGAGTGCATAAATTATTCTGGACCGCAGGTTCTATGTGGACAAAATGACAAGCAAGTAGTGATAAGCATAAATGAAATATTACCCCAGTGCTTGGAAAATAACAATTGCTGAACAATGATTTTATTATCTTAGATTTCTATATTTCAGTGTGTGTGTGTGTGTGTGTGCACGTGCGTGCGTGTGAGTATGTTTACATGATTACTGTACCCAGGGAAGCAAGAAGAGGTTATCAGATTCCCCTAGAGTTACAGGCAGTAGGGACCACTCAACCTGGGTGCTGGCATCCAAAGTCTGAGTCACCACTCCAGCCTGATTCTACTACATTACTACCAATAATAATTATTATTATTATAATAACAATAACAACAACAACAATACTACTAGTACTAGTTAGTTTCTGTGCATAGGTTTGAAAATTGCTTAAGTATAGTGATTAGTACCACAGGGACACTGAAATACTATTGTACTTCAATTTACTCAATAATGACGTAGTCAGATGTACAGATAATTCATTAAAAGTCCATCGCCATGTATATTTATAGTCCAGCTGCAGCATTAGGTCTCTCTATGTTTTCTTCTTTTCTGAATAGACAACAGAAAACACAATGTGAGGGAAGTTCAGAGGATCAGCTCAGTTCTATTGCTTTTGAACCTTCTGGATAAACATCAGAGGTTTCTGTCCAGATGTTTCATCAAAGGTTGGAACAATGTGAATATCTAGGGAGTATATTCTTGAGGAGAACATAAACTCTAATCCACAAACCAAGGGTAAAGCAATGCCAAAGTCCATATTCTATAGATCACATGTTTTCTCCTGTTCTTAATGTAGAGATGAGCACTTTAAGAAGATTATAATATAGCAAAAAAAATCCTGTAGCAGGGACCTAGAGAGATAGTTATACACAACAGTCAGTTTAATTTGTTGCTGCTAAATTGCCCCAGGTATTCATCATATAAAATTTAGCATTTTCCCTTTTTTGCTTTTAAAACATTCACAAGAAGCTTATAATAAAACACCAGTGTTTATGCCTTCATATCGTCATTCAATTCCAGTAACTTAAGTGGTTCAATAGATAAAGAATTCTCTCTCTCTCTCTCTCTCTCTCTCTCTCTCTCTCTCTCTCTCTCTCTCGTGTGTGTGTGAGTGAGTGAGTGAGTGAGTGAGTGAGTGAGTGAGTGAGTGTATCTTTGTGTGTGTGTGTATGATGATATTCATTTGCAGGAAATTCTCCCATTGACTCTTTGAATTTGGCATGTTCTAATCAAGATGATGGGAGAACTTTAAGTGTGACTGCCCTTCCAGGCACTCCACCTTAATTACCCACTCGTATAAATCACCGCTTTCTGTCTGTCATTTTCCAGGGGACCACGGTGAATGCAAACCAGGTGACTATGTGGGGACACTGGAAAATAAAGTGACAGAACATACCTGTGCTTCCATTTTTCTCAGGGCAGTGATTATTAATGTACAAAATCCGGAGTGATGTGGTGTCCAGAGTTTCAGCAGATTTATTACTTACAGCTTTCGGGTCCCCTGGCCTTTACCAGCTGTTCCACACCTGGACATGGTGAACAGAAACATCCCTCTTCAATTTATCTTTCCTGGACTTGTTGCTTATGGGACTCAGATGCCAGGTGACAGGGCTGGGAAGCAGCCGTGAGAGCCTCCACCTGTGCAGATGGATTCCCCCAAGAGCCCTTACTCTGAATGTGGGGCAGACACCAGCTTCAGTAGTGGGGAAGCGCTTAAGTCTTGGAGGAAATGAACTCATGTGGGCTCGTTTTTCTATTGTATGATCTTTAGTCTTGTGTGGGATACATTGATTAAAGGAGCAAGGTACTGCAGGGCTCAGGGACTCTGCTGTTCCCAGTCCATAAGTGCAGCACAGCTTTCTTCTCGGAAGATCTTTCCTTAGATTTCTAGACTCTAGGAGAGTCTCCCATGCCTTGTAATACCTTGGGCTTTGTGGCTATTCTTATACTGATCAGGACATATTAGACACCAAGGAAAGGTCATTCACTTACGACATGAAGGATGAATGAGCCAGTTACCTTCTCTCTGACATGGAAGATGCACTGCATTTTAATAGGAGGCCCAGCTTTAGAGAGACAAGACCTCATGGCTTGAGAGTTGTTCAGCCTGCGTTAGTGTTGTGACCTACAGCACAGCTACAGACTCCTTTCAGTTTCTGTATCTGGAAATTAAAGGTGCCATTGACTACCTCATAGCTGCTGTCTCGGGGGTTGGAGGAGATGTTTGTGCAGCGTGGGGGATGGGGGAGGTTCTTAGGCCAAGTGCCCGACACTGGTCTAGTGTTAAACAGATCAGGGGTAGTAAAGAAGACAAATTTTACAAAAGAGAAAATTGGAAGCATACAAATTGAATCCAGTCTCCACAGTATCAAAGGTGTGATTTTATCTCCACAGTGTGTAACCAAGCTAACTAATTCTCCTGCTCTTCTTTCAGGATCAGCCGTGTCCACAAAGGAAGTATACCGTTGAGAGTGACTTTTTTATGTGGGGGCTTTAAAGTTTATAACAGACGGGATAGCGAGACCATTTGGGGCCTTTCCAATGTCATCAGGAACTCTATGTAGTAAACATGGCGCCCGAACTCCTGCAAAGCTTAGGTTTAATGAAAAATTTTCTTTATTCTCTCCTCTCCTCCCCCTCCCATAGAGACACATACTAAAATCACACATATCAAGACTCCAGGCCATCAGTAGTGATTAACTGCTCCATCAGGGGACATTTCAGCCTCAGTTGGTCTCTTCTCTAGTACTTATGTCTTCAACTGCTCCCTGGCAGAGAGGGCAACACTTGACATGGCTACATTTGCCAGCGCAGCCCTCCTGGATGGGCAGCCAGCTGGAAGGCTTTTATCCTCCTCATCAGCTTTCAACACTGTTGCTTCTTCCCGGCAACACAACCGCTCCTTGCTGAAACCTGAGAGAGGGGAAACCGCCATAGCTAACCAGCCACTCACACTCAGGGCAGCCCTGCTCACTGCTCCACTGTGAACACGCAGCCTACAGAGGGGTCACGGGAGAGGTGAGTAGATGTCCTGCAGTCCTCTCAACATGCTCAGTGTTTAAGGATTAGTTTTGATCTAGTAAACTATTGACCTAGGTATGGTAACTAGTACATTATATATTGTTTGGGCATGAGATGGGAGACTTGGATAAAATTTGACTCTTTTTTTTTCTATAACTAAAACTCAGTGTGGTTTTTCAGTATCAAAATCCTCAATAGGTTTGTATTTCATCAGCAACTTCTTGGCAACACAGGCTTGATAGAACCCGTGCGAATGCAGGCAATTCTTTCAGATACTTTACTTTGCACAGGAAAAGCTGTGAGGTCTCCCTCAGAGAATAAATTTAAATTGATCAGCCTCTTCTTCTTCTTCTTCCCTGTAGGTGTAGTGAAACTAGAGACAGATAATTAATTAATCAAACACATCTGAAAACATTTTTATTCAAATGAAGAGTAAATGTATTCCTACATTTTATGAATTCACTTAATTAGTAATGAAATGGGCTTAATTTAGACTTATGCAAACTGTTTTTCCACACTATTCTTGCTTCACCCCTCAGTAAACTTCTTTTGAAAAGCGTGTCTTAAGAACAGATTCATCCTCAGAGCTACGGAGTCTGGACAGAGCGCCCTGGACCCAGAGGGTCCACAGTCAGTACCAGAGGACTCCAGAGGGTCCACGGTCAGTACCAGAGGACGCCAGAGGGTCCACGGTCAGTACCAGCGCACCCCAGAGGGTCCACGGTCAGTACCAGCGGACTCTAGAAAGGCAAAGTGAGAAAATCCACCAGCCACACAGCAACAGCTCAGAACAAAAGACATTTTTGCCTTTTGTCCTACTCTTAAAAACAATCTTGATGTTGGAAAATGACCCTCACCCCAAGTGAATCAAATCAACCCTATGCTCTTTCACTACCTGGAAAGGTCAGGATGGAGCTGTGGTAATGGACAGGACTTTATAAGGCCAATGGCCTGCAAAATTTGCCAAGAATATACGAGAGGAGCGAGAATAGTCTGTCCACTCCCTTCATCATTAGATCTCTTTCTGGTATGATGATCGAAATCCCTCCCCTACCAATTGTATGGAGTCGGAAACGCTACAGGGGCTCCTTGCACACCTGCATCTACTCACCTTGGCAAAGTTTCTCTCCACACCTCGCTTTGTGCCGGCATAAAGTAACACTCGATGTTTATTAAAGGAATAAATAAATCAAAGCAGAGAGCTGCACGAAGATGAAGCTTCCTCCCCTGGTCTTTGAAACCGCTCAGGCTGGAAGAGTTTCTTCCTGCATGAAGTCATTTTCAGTGTCAGCTCCCTGTGGCCGTCTCCAGCTGTTTCTAGTAGAGACACCCTTTCTTCCTTCCTCTTTGTGAAGCTAAGTGCTGACTCCGTGACTTGACACCTGTTTCTGTTCTTTGTATCGGCCAACTGCAGCTCCTTTGCTTACAAGTTTCCTTGAATGTTTAGAGGAATATGTGATTTGTAAGAATTTAATTTATTCTAAACCAGTCGGTTGGAAACCGCTTGTGAGTATCCACTACCTTTAAATATCAAAGTTGTGTGGGAAGGGATGGAGGGTGAAGACCATGTTTGTGAAAGAAGTAGTGAGGAAGGATGGTGACTATATTCAAAATATGTTGTATGAAGTTCACAAAGAATTAATAAAAATATTGTTAAAAATTCCCAGGGCATAACTGCCTTCTTTAAGCTTAAAGACTACACTTTTATAAATTACACTTTGAAAATGAAGGAGGAGTGGGTGGGGGGAGCAAAGAGGAGGTAAAAGGGGCACTGGGAGCAGAGGATCGAAGGGAAACTATGGTCAAGATGTAAAGTTAATAATTTTTAATAAATAATAATAAGTGAAAATTTATTTGATATATTTCTGAACCTGTAAAAATATTGCTCCCAGTTCAATTTATGATTCTAGAATGGAAACATAATAAATATTTTGAACTTTTGTTTTGTCTTTAAGACCTAGAAAGCTTATTATCACTTTAGGAGGTGTTCAATGGTTATGCAATACTTGAGTTGTTATGGGGGTAACATTAAAAACAAGACCGACTCCACAGGGAGGAGCTCATACCTAGACTGTAAACATGGCCAAGAATCTATGACTGGTGAGGACGCAGATTTTAGGGGAGAACCTAGTACTATTGATTTCCTAAACGGCCTCCAAACTACAGAGATTAATGCAGGCGCCAAAGGTGGCCAGGCTTCAAAGAATGAGTAACTATGACATGGTCAGCCCCAAATGAGGCCTCTGGATCACATCACATCACACACACACACACACACACACACACACACACACACACACACACGGCTCAAGGAATATGCTAGATGAGGGGGAAGAAAGATTGTAAAAGCGAGATGTTGGGGAAGACTGCCTCAACAGTATCCTTGGATGAAATTATGGCACTGAACTCATTAACTCTTAGTGGGTGAGACTGTCCACAGAAAGCCTGCATGAGACAAAGGCAGTCAGAAATACAGCATAAATGAGGGTGAGCTCACTACGCTTCACTCCTAGCTAAGAAGCTTGACAGTGTGAGGCTGCAGGTTGCAGAGGGGCCATGTTCTTCGAGTACACGGCCTCTGTTACATTGTCATTGGTACAGAGGATGCACATAGAGAAAACAATGATTAGACTAAGTGGATGAAGAAAAGAGGACACAGAGGTGGCAGGGGGGATTCTGGGCAGAGTTTGAGGGGGAGTGGAGGGTTGATACAGTTAAAATATATGTAGGAAATTCTCTGAGAATGAAAAAAACAAAACACATTGTAAATGATTTCATGAAAGAATCATTAAGTATCCTTTTCTGTAGCTTGTTGTGTATTTAGGACATAGATTAGTAGGCAAGTGCTTCCAATATTGCTATCATCAATGAAGAAGGAGGCACAATGGGAGAAGGTTAAAGAGAGAGAAAAGGAGAAAGAAAGATCAGGTAAGGTGTGAATAGGGCTATTGCTATAAGATATGAACAAATTCAAAGAATTAGGAAACAAAAGCACTCTGGTGAGAAAGACAGGCTATGAAAAGGCAAGGGAGGGTGGGTCATTGAGGATCAGCCATCATGGTAACAACAGAGAATGCAATGAGGGAGAATTGTAGAAACATTAAGAAATGAACTCGAAAGGTTTTGAAGGGGCTTCTGTGACAAATCTCAATTCCATCTGAAGGGCGATGCAATGGCACTGAATAATTTTCAAAGTCAGGAACTTGCCATTTTTCTGTTGTAATTACCTTTGTGTATTATGACGATGGTGGTGGTAATTTAGGTCACTGAATTTCTTTATAAAAATGACATACAGATCTTTGGTTTCTCAACAACATCTCCAGTACATTAGATGCTGTTCCTCACTCCTTAGTCTCATTTTTATTGGAGATGTTGTCTGTGTTTCTCTGTCTGGCATTTGATGCTCTATTTTGGTCTGGGGGTGAGAAAACAAGGCAGGTGTGTGCCTGGTGTTCAGTCTCTCTGTGCCTCTTCTGCTCTTCTCATTAAACATTAGCATTTTCTGTCCTTTAAATAGGATCATTCCCTACTTGTCTACATCTCTTACATCACATGGCTCTTAAACACAGCTGCTTCTGAATTCCTGGTCCTCAGCATGTTTCTTCCTGAAAGAACAGAATCAAGAAGACATGTCCTTTCATGGTTTCTTTTGTTGTTTTACCTAAATTAGAAAAGAACTGTGTCAGGCTATGGAGATGGTTCTGTTGATAAAATGCTCATGTTTTAACCATGAGGGTCTAAATTTGGGTCCCTACATAAAGAAATCAGGTGCAGCAAATACTAGAACGTGCCTGGAATTCCCGTACGGGGGCATTAGAGACAGGAGGATCCCTGGATGTCTTTGGTCAGCCACACCAACTGAATCAATGAGCTCCAGGTTCAGTGAGAGAGTCTATCTTAAAAGTTAAGGTGTAGAAAGATAAAGGAATATAATCAAAGTCAGTCTCTGGCCTCCAACATTCATGTATACATGTACAGTACACGTTCATATACAAACACACGCATGCATGAACCCACAAATTAACTGGGCCAATGCACTTCTAAAATAACTTAACAAGTGATGTTTGTCAAGAAAATATTTGTCAAGGATATCCTTCCATTACCAGAGTTTATTGGCCATGTTACACCTAGCCAGTTGGCAGTATGTTCCCATGTCCCGTGACAGTCGGTTTGGATTCATTTTACCTCCCTAACCTTAACCCCTCTTTGTCCATCCTTTGCAGTCTTTCAAAGCTTAACTTTCCTACCAGTGAGTCAGCAAAGAATCCCATCTTGTAAGTGCCAACCCCCAGAGGACTAGTGTTAGCTCTGGGAATTATGACCAAACAGCAGGATATTCTATATTGTTTAATGAAGAAGTATCCACAGGTCAATACATTTATCAATATCTAACTTTTTATCCCCTAATCCAGCCAGCTCCAGGCTGATTCCAACTGTGCTTGTTTCACACTTCTACCTATAAACTGAAGACTCCATCTTCTTTAACAAGTGAACTCTAATATTTGCCCTCAGAATAGAGATTGTCATTCTTTTTCTTTGTGAATCCAGATTAGCAGTCTTCAGTTGGCAATGACTAATGGGAGCAGATCCCAGAAGACAGAGCATCAAGATGTAAGGCACTTACTTGTACATGATGATGTCTTTGCAAGACTGGCTCTAGCAAGGAAAGATAACTGGTTCTTTATATCTAGGATTATAAGATTTTACCTGATATCTTCATGTTAAGTCTCAATATCATGGTCTTTTTCTACACTTTGATTGACTTAATAGGTATGGTATGGTTGTATATTCAGTCTCTTATATTTTTATTTATGTTCTTCTCTCATACAATACATCCTAATCGCAATTTCCTCTTCCTCCACTCCCCCAGACCCCCAATACCTCCCCTTTCCCCCAGACCCACTTCTTCTCTGTTTCTCTTAAGAGGAGGCCCTTTAGGGATATAAATCAAATATGTCATAACAAGTTATGATAAGACTAGGAATGAGCCCTTATGTAAAGAATGGACAAGGCATCCCAGTGGGGGGGGAAAGGGTCCCAAGAGCAGATGAAAGAGTCACAGACACCCCCATTCCACTCTTCAGAGTTCCACAAGAACATCAAGTTAACAACTGTAACACAAAGGCAGAGGACCTCGTGCAGACCCACGCAGGCTTGTAATTGCTGCTTTAGTTGCTGTGACCTCCTATGAGCCCTTCTTAGTTAATTCTGTGTTGTTGTGTTCTCAGTGTTTTTGCAGCTCAATTTCTGTAAGTTACTTGTGTAGCTCCAAAAGATAAGCATTTTCTTAAGTGCTATTATCAGCCCCCTTTGGTTTCACTGAGTGCTTTGAGTTGGTAGTTTGTTGACCTGAGCATGGTATACTTCTCCCACATCCTCAAAAGCGATTATAACAACACACCCTGCTCCAGAATCATTCCAACTACCTTGGTTCCATATATGTGCTCTTGTGACTGAGCTATAGAATAACATGACACTGACCTGTGACTCACTTCAGTCCACTGCCCTGAGAGTGAGATTAACAGACAGACACTGAAAAGATTACCTCTTACGACTGGGAAAGGCTGGTCCTTATTTCTGGCTTATGACTCAGCTACTAAATATTATGATGTTTAGGGTAACTTTTCCTGCCAATTATTTTAGCCTATGTTCCCACTGAAATTACTGAAATGGCATTTTGTTTTTTTTTTAAGTTTTTAAATATCACAGATATTTGAATACTGTATGGTTGGTCTTGGTTGCCAAGTTAGCTTAGAATAAGAGTTCTCTCTGTGTGGGAACAACTTTGAGTGTGTCTGTGGGTTTGTTTCTAGAGAAACTGATGTGACAGACAATACCCGTGGGAGAGACATACTGATTGAGAGCAGTACAAGGCAATGGTGCCCAGATGGAAAGAAGCCAGAGAAGTAGAAAGCCAACGGACATATGCAAGTTTCTTCTCTTCTTAGATGTGTTCATAGTTGCTGCCATCACAGACAGCAGACTTGAGCTCCCCAGGGAGCTTCTGGGCCATCAGTGCGTTCTTGATTAGAGAGCTGATGGGCACAGATGCCTGAATCCCCAAATACTTCACCCAACCAAAAACAGAAAACAGTTTGGAGAGAACTGTGCCCAAATTTCCAAATATGGTTTGTAAATGTTTGTTTACATTTAAAGTGGGGTATGCTATAGAGATGAATACTTTGCATTGGTATGGGTCTTGTTTATTGATAGAATTTTAAGGTCAATTGTGTTATGTGTATATTTCTGTTCTTGATTAAGAGATTGTGTTTGTGCAGCTGATTCAAAAATGTAATGTATAATTAAGAAATATAGGTTAATAGATAGTCATCTATAATAGTCAAGCTTGTAGTCATTTTTAGGTTTTCTAGATATATACAGTTATATTTCAGATAGATAGGCATTCTTCAAACCTTTCAAAGACTGGATATTATGGCATTTAAGATGTTTAAGAACTTAGGACTTTTCATGACTATAAGACACATCTGCTCTTGGAAGCACTAATCTACTTCAAGAGGAAGATGGGCATTGAAAAGACTCTTTATGGATTTTGTTAGCCACTTGGGCAAGAAGCTGCTCTTGCCTGGACTGTTTGATGTTGTGCTGTATGAAATGGACATGTAGGACCCACAGAAAAATGACTGCTGAAGTTGCCTTCTTAAGGTGAGATGGTCCTTCAGGGTGCCTGCTTCATGAAAGAGTCTACCAGACATTCTACAGGACATAAAAGAAATTAATTGACAAAGTGCCAATATAGGTGGAACTGTCTTTGAAATTTCCTGCTTCATGGAAAAGTCTACTGGTTGCTGCAGCGGTCGGATTAATAAATCACCAATAATTGATATTTAAACAAGTTTAATAACAAAACCAGACTCACGAAACCAAGGTTCCAGCGGAGTAGCCAGCGGAAACAGGAGAGAGAGCCGGAAGGGAGCGCGCAGCACAATATATCAGTAAACATACGCCTGAGGGCAGCNACCCCGATAATACAAACAAACTTTTTGATGGGTGAACATGCAGGCAATGAGAAGTCTCTGCCAATTTTAAAGTTTTGGAAGTTGCTTACAATGCACTTTCTGTTTACTTAGGTAATATTATATCCTTCTGGGGTCTTTGATGGAATTGAATCATAGATAGTTATAATTATAGTTTTCCTTAGTTATGATAAAAGATAAAGTAGATATAATTTATAAACTGTAATTCTTGCTTGATACCTGTTTTGTTATGTAATTTTACTGTGTTAAAATTAAAGCCTTTCTTTTTATTTAGACAGGAAAGGGGAGGGGATGTGAGAGTCCCCTTCATATGCTGTGAATACCATTGGTTAATAAAGAAGCTTATTTAGGCCTATTGCAGCAGAGAATAGGGCAAGGTGGGAAGTCTAAGCAGTTAGGGGAGGAGAGCATAGGCGAAGTCAAAGAGATGCCATGTAGCTGCCAGAGGAGAAAGATGTCTGCATGCAAGCCCAAGTAAACCATGAGCCTCATAATAAATTATAAAATAATAGAAATGGGTCAATTTAATATGTAAGAGCTAGCTAGAAATATGCTTAAGCTATTGGCCAAACAGTATTGCAATTAATATAGTTTCTGTGTGATTATTTTGGGTTTGAGCAGCCAGGAAATGAGCAAAGAGCCTCTGACTACAATTAAGTTCAAATATAGCTCAAAGGTAAATCAGAAGATAGACAATTTCTGCAGCCACTGGGTGCCCGCTCTTCATGCTTCTGTTTTCCAAAGAGAATACTATAATCTGACAAAATAATAATTCTGCTTATTTCATTTCTTGGACATTCATTTCAAATTTTTGCCATATGTTCTTTAAAAAAATGTAAACTTGTCTCCACAATCCAGTCTTCTTTTTTGGAAATAGTTAGAATTTACTGTTACTTTAAACAGAAAATATTTTATAAAAGTATTTGTACAAAAACAATATTAAAGTTCTTTATATGTGTATCAACAAAACATAAGTTCAGTCATGTGAACTTAGGATGTGTAGCCTATTTGTCAATTGTCAGACATGTATTATGAGTCTACAAGACACAGGGTAAATGAAAATGATATCCATATATACGACAAAATAGAAAGGTAGAATGGATTATATTTAAATCCTTCAAAGAATGTATTTTAAGATTTGAAACTACCCTTTAAAATTTTCAAGTAATATTTTTACTAATTGAGACTTTTATACAATATATTTTGATCATACTCATGCTCCCAATGCTTCTGATCTCCACTTCTCCTCCTTACTCATCATAGTGTTTTCTTTTATAAAGTTGTTATAATTTCATTTGTTTGAGTGCACGTGTGGATATTGGGGGATAACTTGAGGGAATCAGTTTTTTCTTTCCACCATGTGGGTCCAGAGAGTCGATCTCAGGTCGTAAGGCTTACCCCATGATCCATTTGTACTGGACCTGAAACTACCCTTGAAAACATGGAATTCTCATCTCCCATAAACATACAGTTTTCAGCCATCATCACAGGTTTCTTGTCATGCACCAGGAGGCGCCCCAGCAGATAAGAAGCCCTGCTATCCAATTATATCCCAATGAATGGCTTGAACTAAAGTATCCCAAGGTTCCAAGCATAATTTTTGACAGACATTTTTTATACATTTAATTGGCTTATGACAGACAATTCTAAACTACAGGTTAGCTCACATTGTTACTTAAATGTCCATTTTACAACTATTTCTTCCCAGAGACCTCGCCAGGAAGTAACATTGCTTAAAATTAGATGTTTCTGGATGAATAATTAGAATTCTTTGGCCAGGGAGAGGCAATTTGAGAGAATTGGCTTCTACACTTTCTAGGTAAAAATTATCAGAGCTGTATTTTGTATTTCCAAACTACAAAAATATGGGGCCTCAGTGATCCTTGTTTTATGTTTGTTTTTTGTTTTTGCATGTTTAGAAAATCTGGTATCCTTATTGAGGAAAACTCTGCTCTCTTCTTTATGGTCTTGGAGCATCTTGGCCTGGTGCTATTTGACTGGTTTTGTTCTCAGTCTGGAGGTGCAATCCACAGTTTTTCACATGCTGAGCAAGAATTCTCTTAGATCTAAGCTTCAGCCCTGAGCTTGTGTTTATTCAGATACAAATACAAGTTCAGAATGGGAATCTAAACTATTGATGGCTAAAACATAGAAATCACTTCCTGAAAGGAAATGGAGGAATGGGTGGATGGAGAGGGGGGTAGATAGTAGTCTGGGGGAGGAACGGAGGAGAGGAGGAAGGAGAAATGGTGGTCAGTATGTAAAATAAAGGAAAAATGTTAGGAAAAAAGACATAAAAATCTGTTGTTATGTAAAACTCAGACAATTTTACCTCAAGTTTTCTCAAGAGTATAATCTTTCACCACTGAAACTCTGTGATGTCTGTAATAGTCTATTCAGATTTAAGGACGCATTAGCATGCCCTACACTACCAGAAATGATCCTCTGCAGACTATCCAAGCCCCACTGAATCAGAGCTCAGGGTTTAACTAGCTCTGGATGACCCAGATGAGCTGTTAACACTCAGGGAGCTCCTACAGGGCAGTTCTTGACTGTCTCTTCATAATTTGTTTTGCATAAGGCAAAGTCTTTTTGCTACTCTCAATTAGGAAACTCCCAATCAGTGCTCAAATTATTTTCTTTTAAATGGCTTGCCAACATTTTTATATTTTTTTATATTAGTTAAGCAGAGCCTTTATGATCAGTAAAATAAGTACTGAAAGACATATGCTTGCTTGAAACACAGGAGCTGTGAATTTAGATACTATTGCTTTGCAACCTTATAGTTAGAGAATTATTTAAAATATACAAGAAAATTATCATTGGATTTTGCTATCATGCCCTTTGCCTCTACTCAGAAAAAAAAAAAACTGTAACCAACAATGTGTCATTTAAAGGATTACTTCCAAAATGGTGCTTGTTGAGAATTTTTTCATGATTCCCATAAAAACTAACTTCTGGGTTCCTAATGGAAAATTTCTCCTGCCTGCATACCAAGCAAAGCTAAGCCTCTCCTGAGAACTAGTGTTATATATGTTTAAATAAAACTGTGAATCTGAGACAGCATCACCTGATCACTTCCTAATGAGATACATGATGATGCACTCAGAATAGCCCAGGTTTTATCCCATGCTTTTTCAGTCGCAGTCCAGCTGGCCTTGGTGAGCTCCCAATAGATCAGCCCCACTGTCTCCGTGGGTGGGTGCACCCCTCGTGGTCCTGACTTCTTTGCTCATATTTTCCCTCCTTCTGCTCCTCCTTGGGACATTGGGAGCTCAGTCCGGTGCTCCAGTGTGGGTCTCTGTCTCTATCTCCATCCATCTCCAGATGAAGGTTCTATGGTGATATGCAAGATATTCATCAGTATGGCTATAGGATAGGGTCATTTCAGGTTCTCTGTCCTCAGCTGCCCCAGGAACTAACTGGGGACATCGCCCTGGGCACCTGGGAGCACCAAATCTCTTGCCAACCCTAAGATGGCTCCCTTAATTAAGATGTGTGCTTCCCTGCTCCCCTATCCGACCTTCCTTTATCCCAAACATCCCGTTTCCCAAGTTCCCCCCAACCTCCCCTTCTCACTTTTCTCTCCCCATCTCCCCTTACCTCCCTCCCCCCCCCCCCCCAAGATCCCATTTTTTGCCCGGCAATCTTGTCTACTTCCCATAATCAGGAGGATAGCTATATGTTTTTCTTTGGGATCACCTTCTTATTTAGCTTCTTTAGGAGATCAAATTATAGACTCACTGACCTTTATTTATCTCTAGAAACCAATTATGAGTGAGTACATCCCATGTTCATCTTTTTGGGTCTGGGTTACCTCACTCAGGATAGTGTTTTCTATTTCCATCCATTTGCATGCAAGGTTGGAAATGGAAAGGTTCAGAGGTCAAGAGCACTGATTACTGTTCCAGAGGACTCATGTTCAATTTCCAGTACAAACATGGGAGCTCACAATTGTCTATAACTCTGGTTCCAAGGTATCTGCCACTCTCACAGATATACATGCAGGTAAAACACCAATGCACATAAAATATAAATAAATTATTAAAAAGAAAAAGAAAAAAAAAAGAATAGCCCAGGTAATTTCCATGATCAACAAATAGTTCCCTTGCTAGTGGTGGTTAGAGACGCTGGCTTCAGGGTCACCACAGAAGCTGTTGGGATGTGGGCTTTCCCTCCAGTCCATTTCCATTAGCATCACTAATGGTGGAATTAAGACCCAAAAGCACCTACCTCCTCATCAGGCTGTGCAGCTGAACTGGTAAATTGCAGTCTGGACCGCCTTTGCAGCCCTGTGTGTGTTTTAGTGGCCAAGCAATGCACACTATGAATTTCAGTCTTGTTTCACAGTTCTCTTAACTTTTCATTGTGGACTGCTTCTTCATCTCTATGGTTATCTCTTCAGAGTGTTCATTCAAGCTGTCCCGACAATGGAAAATAGTTATTGTGCACCAAGCATCTGGTTGGAGATACACTAATGAGGAAACAGTGCAGTCCTTATGTCTTTTTGCTTATTTCCCCACCAGATTTCAATTCTTCCTATTTGCTGACAGAGAAGCAGGCTTTGGCTCAATGTGACAGAACAGCTTAAAATCACAGCTATTGTGAAATGGTATAAACGCTCTGTGAGGGAAGAGTTCCTTGTCTTGACACCTCCAAGAAGAAGATGGTTGCAGGCCAGTGTGTGTAAAGAGTCAAAGCCTCAGTTTGACTGTTTCTATGGTGCCTTTAAAATGTGAAACTCTATCATGAGTAAAATGTAGTTTAAGCGACTTAAAAGATCACAGTGGAACTGGTATCACGTGCTTGTAACTACAGCTACGTGAGAAGCTGAAGTCGGAGGATCCTGAGTTCAAGGTAGGCTGGGCTACAGTTCTAGGCCAACCTGAAAACTTACCAAGACTTCACTTCATAAAGAGTCATGTTCTAAAAATAAAAGTAGGTTTTTTTTTTTAAAGAAAGAGTCTAAAAAAGAAATCTAAAAGAAAAACTTCATTGTAGGATGTAAGTCAATGAGTGAATCTCTCCCTTCCTCCCTCCCCAGAAGCATCAGCAGATGAAAGCAATCATTATTCTCAAGGAATTTCTCTCCTTGCCATCTGTTGCATCATTCTGTATTAATCACAGAGGACTGGGACATTATGGCAAGAGATAGAGGCAGAAGCCCAAACAAATGTAATGTAGTTTGTATGTTCAGGCCAGGGACTGGGAGCTGTGGAGTGCAAGAAGGGAAAGCAAGAATAGAGGTGGCCAGGAGGGGATCAAGAGGGAAAGAGAATATGCTTCTGCTGAAATAAGCATCCATTCCTTCTTGGGTGGAAAACCCATATTCCTATTGGCTGACTTCTGAAGCCCTGCCTGATGCTGCCTGACCTCAGCACTTGCCAGATAATTTCAGGTTGAGGGCACATGAAGACCTGAATAGTGGTACTCATTCACAGTGTGTAAATGTTCATGGAGCTTACTCAGAATGGCCCACAGCCAACCATCACTATGACCAAAGTCCATTACAATTGTTTGGGATCTTAGCTTGAAGCCCCCCCCCATTCCATGCTAGGGTCTCACTCCTCCCATTCCAAACTCCACCCTCATTGTGCCAAGCAGCAGCCCCTCCCCTGGAGTTGCCCTCTTCAAACTCCATCCCTGAGAAAGACCACCGAAGACCACGCCTATAGGCTCCTTAAGACCTGGTAGCCATATTTGCCACGTGATATCTCTGCTGCCCTCCTGAGGATCACCCAGGAGTTGTTCTTCTCTGTTCATTAAACCTGTATTTAATAGTTTGTCTTGACTGGCTTATTATATTGGCAGCAGTGGATTACCAATTACCAGGGATTCAAAACTTATCAATAATGGTAGTAGCTGTCTCTCAAATCACACTTTGTCCTCTCTCTGTATTCTATCAATAGTCCCAGCATTCCCCTGATTAAAGATGCTCTCAGAATTTTTATTACCCAGAAATACTCTCTCTGAATATATTCCCAGGTCATAACACAATCCTAGAATCCAATACTGGATTCTTATTCAGTTCGTCTGCGGCTCTTCTTTCACGCCAATAACCATAGGCAATCAAAGGCAATGATGGCTAATAGTTAGTTACTGTTATACTGAAAAAAGCCTTCTGCACTTATTAATTAGCTTGAACCTCACAAAAATATAAGGGATAAGAGTTGCTCTATGATGGAGGAAGGTAATTGGTTAATTATAATAAACCAACTGCTTGGCCTCATAGCTTAGAACATAGGTGGGTGGAATAAACAGAATAGGATGCTGGGCGGAAGAGGAAGTGAGGTCAGACTCTGCTCTGCTTCCGGAGAGACTCGACAGCTCTGCTCTCTGGAGCAGAGATGCCATGCTCCGCTTTCGACACAACATGGACATAGGCTAGAATCTTCCCGGTAAGCGCACCTTGGGGTGCATACACACATTATTAGAAATGGGCTAGTCCAGGTGCGAGAATTAGCCTGTAAGGGCTAGAGTTCATGGGCCAAGCAGTTCTTAAATGAATACAGTTTGTGTGTTGTTATTTCGGGTGTGAGCTAGCCAAGCGGCCGGGGTGTTGGGGACGCAGCCCCGCCGCTCCTATTTCAACAGCTCTAAGATACACTTTTCAAATGAAGAGCTAAGACACAGACAGGCCAAGTAAACTGTCCAAGGTTGCAGCCTAGTAGTAGCGTGCCTGTGAATGAAGTCCAGCTGAATCACATTCCTGCGATTGTGTCTGGGCTGCACATCACGGGGATGACAGCATGGCTTTATCTAATCCGCCACCTGGGAACGTGCTTGTCGGTTACTCTGCTTTCTCTTCTTCTTGCAGTCATCTTTGTGCTTTAACTGTCATTTTCGCTCATGTTCCTTGTGCCAACCTTCTTGTTCCACCATAGAAGATAACCAACTCAAGATCCTGAGAATCGCTGGCTAGTCCAGTTCTTAAAAGTTCCTGTTGGTATGCCAAAGAGTAGGATAAAGCATACAGCGACAGGCACCAGGTCCCGGGAGACAGAATCTGACAGTGAGATACCATCTGTTTCTACTCCTATCTCCTTGGACCATCTGTTTTTGCTCAAAATGTTGCCTGGCTGCTACTTGAGGTCATTTAAGGTCAGAGGATTCATCAGCTCTTTGACTGTGTCTATGCTAGCTAAGCATCTACCTTGTCTTCTGCTGTCGGCTGTGCCGGCTCACCAAGGGCCCAGACTTCCCAGGCCAGTATCGAGCTTTGACAACTACATAGAGCACAAGAATTTGTGGTGGAGGAGTTTGGTTTTCCTATTCATAGGAAAGCTTGTCAAGTAGCACATAAAATTGGAAATCCAGTTCTGAAAATCAGCAAAGGAGGCCTCCCTGCTCAATGTAAACGTCGAGTCTGAACGACTGTGTAGCAGAGGCATAATAAAACACGATGAGATTATGTCTCCCCTTCTCCTGGCCTTATAAACCTCAGCACCATCTGTTCAAATCTCACTCACCCTCTAAAGGTAGCCCTAAAACTTAGCTAAAATTTCAAGCAATCCCTCAGGAGCTCCCTTGTTCTTTCCTGTCATTTATTGTTCCCAGTCGCTCTTTACTCCCTTCCTTACTGCTCCACACCTTTCTAGTTTCATATGCCAACGCCAGCTACTGCCTCAAATCCTACCAAACCTAGCTTCCTGGGAAGCAGCAGATGCCCAGTGTTTATGATAGATCAACACCTGCACCTGGCAGGGAGGCGACAGAATTGGGCTGAGGGGAAGATGAAGTTGTATATAATAAAGCCCCAGCAACTCCAACCTCTGGAGGTCATTGTTTTCCATCACAGCTGTTATTCTGCCACAGTGGGCTTCCTGTCTCCTGCAGGGCTCAGCTGGCCTAGGAAAGATCCTCTCTGAAGGGTTGATTTGGGCGACTGGACAGTGAGGCAGCCTGGTATGCCAGGGAGCTGCAGCTGGAGGAGCTGTGTGATTACTCTGTCTGCATCTAGGCAGCCCATCCTGCAAAAAAGCTATAATTCACCTCAGTGTAATTCACCTCTGGGTCTACATGGTCACCATTCCCTTTGTTTCCATCCAGGGGATTAAAGTGTGAGATTTTACCTCATTGTGTTGACCTGGCCCCTTCTTAGGCACTGAAGAGTCCACACTCTGGATTCTAGTTTGAGAAATACGTCATCTCCAGCATAAGATGTCCATTGCTGTTTTTGATATTAGCCATTCTGACTGGTGTAAGATGGTATCTCAGAGTCATTTTGATTTGCATTTCCCTGATGTCTAAGAATGTTGAGCAATTTCTTGAATGTCTTTCTTCCATTTGATAATTTTCTGTTGAGAATTCTCTAGTTTCTTGGATTCTTCCTATATTTTGGAGATCAGTCCCCTATCCGACGTGGGATTGGTGAAGATCTTTTCCCATTCTGTAGGCTGCTGTTTTGTCTTGTTGATTGCATCCTTTGTGTTACAGAAGCTTCCCAGTTTCAGGAGGTCCCATTTATTAATTGTTTTTGTTTCTCAGTGTCTGTGATGGATGTAGAATAAGGGAAACACTCTCCCATTGCTGGTGAGAGTGAACACTTGTACAGCCACTGTGGAAATCAGCATGGCAATTTCTCTGTAAATTGGGAACCAATCTACCACAAGACCCAACTATAACACTCTTTGGCATATAACCAAAGGATGCACAATCATACCACAAGGACATTTGCTCAAACATGTTCATAGTAGCATCATTCATAATAGCCAGAACCTGAAAACAGCCTAGATGCCTCTCAACCAAAGAATGGGTTTTTAAAAAGTGACACATTTACACAATGGAGTACTACTCAGTGGTTAAAAAAAAATGATATCTTGAAATTTGCAGGCAAATGGATGGAACTAGAAAAAAAATCCTTCTTGAGGTAACCCAGACACAGAAAAATAAAGACAGTATGTAATCCTTTATAAGTGGAAATTAGACATAAAACAAAGGATAACCAGTTCGTAGTCCATGACCCCAAAGAAGCTAGGTAGCAAGGAGAACCCTAAGAGAGACATGCATGAGAAACAAATTTCTTCTGAGAAACTTGGCAGGAGGGGAGAAGTAGGAGGAGAACATGAGGGAACGGAATGGTTAAGATGGGGGAAGGACAGAGAGGGAGAACAAGAAAAGTGATGTCTTGATTGGCTGAGCCATTATGTGGCTAACAAGAAACCTGGCACATTAGCCGGGCTGTGGTGGCGCACGCCTTTAATCCCAGCACTCGGGGGGCAGAGGCAGGCGGATCTCTGTGAGTTCGAGACCAGCCTGGTCTACAAGAGCTAGTTCCAGGACAGGCTCCAAAACCACAGAGAAACCCTGTCTCGANAAAAAAAAAAAAAAAAAAGAAACCTGGCACTAGGGAAACTCTCAGGAATCCACAAGGATGACCCCAGCTATGACCCTAACCAATAAAGGAGTTTGCCCTTCCCCTGTAATCAGATTGATGACTACCTTGATTGTCATCATAGAACCTCCATCCAGCAACTGATGGAAGCAGATGCAGAGACCCACAGCGAAGCACTGGACCAAGCTCCCAGAGTCTACTCAAATAAAGGGAGTAGAGATAATATGAGCAAACGATCAAGACCATGATGGCTATACCCACAGAAACAGCTGTCCTGAGCTAGTGGGAGTTCACTAATTCTGTACCTACAGCTGGGGAATCTGCATAGGCCCAAAGCAGTCATTCTAAATTTGGGTTGGGTAACAGCTGTGAGGCTTGGGCGCACTGTGGGGCAGACAGTGATCAGGATTTATACATACTGCTTTTTGGAGTCCATTCTTTTCGGAGCAATACCTTGCTCAGTCTGGACACAGAGAGGAGGACCTTGGTCCTGCTTGAAAATGATGTGCCAGCCTTTGTTGACTCTCCATGGGAAGTCTTATCCTCTCTCTGAGGAGTGGATATGGGGGATGGGATGGGGGAAGGTGGGGGAGTAGGAGGAGGGAAGAGAGTAGGAACTGGAATTGGCATGTAAAATGAGAAAAGATTGATTTAAAATAAATTAAATAAATAAATAAATGCCTCATCTGGGTAGTGGAGTGCTTTGAGTATAAAGAAATTAACCCTTTCCTTATGAATTCTGTTTTCTGCCGCAGCAAGGAATCTTGGGAAGGCTTCAGAGCTTCTAGGCACCTCAGTGCCTTCAACATCACTTAGGCTCCTCTTCACGACAACTCCCCCCAAGGACTCTGCTCCTCTTCCCTTATAAAGCCCCCTTGAGTTCTGCTTCCTTAGCTGGCACACCTCCCCACTGCACCCCATTTTTAAGCTCTGAGGTGACTCTTTTCAAACCTTGTCCATTGTATCACACTTCCCATAAAAGAATGACAGACTTCAGAATAGGAGAAAAGTATACGCCTGGGAGTCCCCCAATGGCAGCTCAGAGTTACTTTTGCTATACACAGAATTTCTTTGAAGTCTCTGCATTTTATCTTAAAAATTCATATAAATTTTGCACTCCACTATATGAAATATGTGTGCTAGTTTTAATATTAAAGTACTATTTTAAATTACTTACTAGTGAATAAATTTATTCAGGAAGACATACCAAATTATGCATGGTTTCACGTACCTTCTGCAATAACCTTGCATATATCAGCTTTGGATTTATAGAAGTAGGAGGCCGTACTTTCTGATGCTTGCTTATAAATATGGCACACAACCCTAGAAAAAGAATTTAGAATATGTTTTAAAATCAACTTATATGCATTGTACTCTGTTTTTACAATACTGAATATTTAATGTACATCCAAAATGAAATTATAAATGAGAACGATAAACATATTTCTTCTAAAGGGAGCTAGAGAAGGTCCCACCAAAATATAAAATAGATGTTCAGTTCAACTAAATGTCAGTAAATAATCTTACCAAGTTTTAATACATAAATTGGAAATATCATTTTAAAAAATCCATTAAAGACACATAGAGTATGAAAAGTTGCTGTGATTTTTTTAAAACATTTTATTACAGTTATTTATTTGCTCAGAAAAAAGATATTTATATTAGGGCATAAATACAATATATTTGAGCATTAGAGTTTTTTGATGGCATGACTTAAGAGTATAATTTGTTGTATTAGTGTAGACATCTCTAAGATATCAAGACCTCAGACTCTAGAGATACAAATTAAACAGATTTTGGAGCAATTTCCTTCTCATTCTTTTTTAGCAAGTGGGTTCTTTCTAAGAATCAAACAGTAAGCATTGACTTAATTATTACCTGGTGAGGATTACTGAATCCCTCCTCTGTAACAAGCTCTAAGCAAGGTGTTGGGGAGGGATGGGGGAAGGGATAAACCACCTCTGAGCAGCACACTTTGTAGAGCCAGCGGGAGAGGGATGCACTTCAGAATTTAAAGTGGTGAACTGTGGCAAGGATCTAGAGTGCAGGTATATTGAAAAATTGATGAAAGGCAGGCCGTTGTGCTTTGAGCAGTGTCCACACCGAGGGAAGGCCTGGAATTTTGATAGGAACGCTAGAAGACTAACTGTGAAGTTGTTTGAATAGATGGTGCCTTAGCCGTACGATAGATAGTTTGAGAATAGACTGCAGCGAAGTATAAAATAAAATATTTTAGCTAATGAAATGCCCAGCGCGCATTTATTGTGAAAGTACTCTGGAGGATACAAGGTGGGAAATAAAATCACATGGCTTGAGGCTGTTGCTCAAACACTCTTTACCCCTCATGATCGAATCCGCACCTAGTGAACTGTGCAGGTGTACTTAATTCTTAATGATTTCTCATCCTTTGCTATTTTACAGGATTTCTTTTCTTCTACCCCTTGTTCACTCTGTGAATATTTTCTGAGCTCTATGCAATGCACTGTCCTCGCTGCTGGTTGTGGAGCAGAAACGCGAAGCGGGTCTTTCCGAATGCGCCGCTGTTTCTTCTGATGCTGGGGCTTCAAAGAAGACAAACATTTAAAAGGAAATTCTGCCAGTCAATCAGGTTGTTTCCATAGCAGTAATAGGATCAGCTCTTCTAACCAAGATGTTTTAGGAAGAACTCTGTTATGGTGTCTTTTAATCTAAGATCTAAATGATAAAGATTTAGCTCTGGGAAGAGGCAGACTCTGGGCAAGGTATATGTATGTATCTGTTCCTATGTAAGAAGTCCTTATAATATTTGAGGAACAGAAATGATGTTGGCATGGTTGTGACTCTGTGAAAAAATAGAATGAATAGGCCATGATAGGGTGAAAATACAGTGGGGTTCAGATATAATTAATAAGTCCTGTGCTCATCTTAAGCACAGTAAAATGTCATTTAAGAGGCTTGGAACTCAAGTAAAATATGATACATTTCAAAAGCTACTCACATGGTGTCTGTGATCACTGTGTAGAAGATCTGCCCCGGGGAATAAAAGAGGACAAGCCTTTTGAGGTCACTGAATTCATTCCCAAGAGCAGCTTGACCGTGACTTGAATCTGGATGGAGAAGAGGCTTAACTATGGAGCAGAGTTTAGAGTAACCAGCACAAATTGAGAATAGGTAAGAGAAGGACCAACTGTAACAAATATTATTTCTATGATTTTTTTGTTTGTTTGTTTCATTTTGGTTCTTTGAGAAAGGGTTTTTCTGTGTAACAGCTTTAGCTGTTACTGGAACCAGACTGGCCTTGAACTCACAGAGATCCGCCTGCCTCTGCCTCCCAAGTGTTGAGATTAAAGGTGTGAGCCACCACCACCCGCTAATCGGTACTAAATACTACTATAGAAAAGATGGGGGTTGATTGAGAGGAACCTTTCAAATTATTTTCTAACTGATACATGTATAGTACATGAGGAACTAACAAATAGAAATAACAGACAGAGACTTGGATACACAAGACTAAAGAAGATGGGGCTGGGGCAGCCTCTGCAAAGATGGCTGACCCGTTAAGAACACTCAATGCTCTTGCATAGGACCCTGGTTCAATTCCCAGCATCCACATGGTGACTCACATTCATTATTCCAATTTCATGGAATCTGAGTCCCCTTCAACTTCTGACCTCCATAGACACTAGGCATGTACGTGGTGTCCGTGCAACACAAAATGCAGACAAAAATAGTCATACAAATACAACAAAATAACCCTTAAAAAAGAAGACTGATCTAGATCAGAAAAATGAAGAATCGAGAGCACAAAACCAGGGATAGTTGAGATTGCCTCCGAGGGATAGGAAGAATAAAAAGGAGCACTAAAATATGGCAATATTTAAGGTTTGAAAAGAGCAGGCTAAAAACAGTGAAAGATATACCCAAGTAGGAGAAGCAAGTCAGGAAGAGTTGGGAAGAAATAAAAATTAATCTTATCCCTTATCTCAAAGAACAGAATCAAATATTTGATCCAGAAAGGGGTGATCTATTGCAGTGAGTGCTTCAGTGATCTTTGATAAGGAGCAGATAAAAGTGTTCGCTGGATTATTAATATGGATTTCACCACTTAATAAAAGCATATTCAGCTAAAGCTCATAGGAAATTCTACACAAGTCCATGGAAGCAGAAGGGGGATAGAGAGAACAAAGACTGGACTGCCCAGGAGAATCTCTGAACAGAGAAGACTGAATAGGCAAGAGAGTGGACAGATAGCCTGAGAATGTGATAGCACAACTGAAGAATTCGTGTCACGGTAATCAGTAACATACGGTCTGGAAAGTTAATGTTTCTGCAGCTTCCTGGAGTGGAATTGCAGGGCAAATTACCTAACCACCCTGTGCCTTTGTTTTCTCATCTACAAAATAGGAATAACAGCTCTCCCTCTAGGACCCATTGTGACATGGTTGAAGTGCTTGGGGTAACGTCTATCCTATACTAGACATTCAAGAAATAGAACTGTATTATCTTCAATATAATATTGTACATTAATACATGGTGTAATATAATAGACAAGATTATAAATATTATAGGTATGTTATTATTAGTGTGTACAATGGAAAACCAAAGATTATTTTATTGTCACACATTTTAATAATCAAACAGCTTAGCACTGGAAAGAGAAATGCAAGAGGCTCGAAGACCATAGCTGTCTACTCTACACTCAGTAATATGGTCTTCAGAAATTTGCCTCTATTCCTAGGTAAGATATCAAAGAAGGTGAAAATTATTTTGGGTGATCTCTACTACTAATATTTCAAAAGGAGGTTAATTTTTATTTGTCTGTATATATGCCATGTGTGGTGGGCACTCTTGAACAGAAGAGAGCACAACGCTGGATTTACCTATAGTCGAGGACAGCCTGACATGAGTTCTGGGAGCCAATCTTGGGTCCCGTGAAAGCTCAGCAAGCATTCATTTGCTTTTTATTCATTCTTCTCTCATATAATAACCCAACCACAGTTTCCTTTTCCTCCTCCCCTTCTAAGGCCCCCTTCCCACATCACCACTCTCCCAGATCCATCACTCCTCTGTTTTACTTCAAAAACAAGCAGGCCTCCCAGGGATATCAACTGTATATAGCATATAAAGCAATAAGACTAGACATAAGCCATCATATCAAAGGTGGAAAAAGCATCCAAGCAAGAGGAAAACGATCCCACAAGCAAGTATAAGAGTCAGAGACACCTCCATTGCCATTGTTTGCAATGAAACAAAGTCCCCAATATAAGCAACCACAGCAGACCCATGCAGGCTCACCCTGTGAGCCAGCAGCAAGCAGTCCTAACTGAGCCACCACCATCATCCCAACACTAACTTTTATGACATGTATGGGCTAAAGGCTTGGAAACGGATAGCGAGGGCTGATAACTGCAGACCAATGTAAATATTTTTAATTCTACTAAGTTGTTCACTTATGTGACTAAATGTTAACTTTGTGTATGTATGTATATATATAAACAATGATAAAAATCTCAAGTACTATTAATTGCTTTTAGTATTTTATATACAAGAAGCTATGCATATTTAAAGCATAAGATATGATGAGTTTCAAAATACCCATACAACCACAAACCCACTAACCTGTTCATCAACCTGTGAAAGCTTCCATGGCTTTATGCACTACTCTTACTCCCATTGTGAGAGCATTTAACAAGCTCCACTCCTTAAGGAAATGTCATGGACACATCAGAACATTATTAACTACTGGATTGCATTACTGCATGTTTGTGGGATTTATTTTCTATCACTGGATTCCTGCACCCTTCCCATTTCCCTGGATGTTAGTCCCCTGGAACCTTACTGTTTTAGTAAGTGGTATCACGCATCGTTTGTCCTTCTCTGCCTGGCATTATCTCGTTTGGCGTAACGCCTTCTGAGTTCACCCTTGTGACTGTGGGTTTCTTCCAAGCTGCCATCAGTTTTAGCATGGTTTGAAGACCATTTTATTTATATAGAAATTTAAGCTGTTTTTATTTCATTACATGTTCAATCTCTGTGGCTATAGTTCACACAACGACCTGACAGCAGAGCTTGTAGGTAGAGTGCTTGCCTAACATGCTTGAATCCTTAGGCCTCATTACCACCACAGAAAACAGCAAACATAAGCCCCAAGAAATGGTAGCGTCATATTTATGCAATTTAGATATGGTTTATTATTATTATTATTATTATTTTTTATTGAGAAAAGGAAAAAAAAAGTTTCCGCCTCCTCCCAGCCTCCCATTTCCAATAGTGCACAAAAGACAGGCAGGCCAAAACCATGCTTCATTGTGAGTATAAAAATTATTCTCAATGATTTTTTCATACAACATAGATATAAACATTTGTGGCAAGTTTTCTTACTAATCTCACAAAAGAAATTCTGATTTATAATTAATTGTTCGTGGGATTAGATCTATTATGAAGATCTGGAAATACAGTAGCCCCTAGATCCATACAGACCTCAAAGTTAAATTGAATAAGCTTAATCTAAATGCAAGTGCTCCACTGTACTAGTTTTATTTCAAGTATCCAAAGGTCATATGGAGGTAGTGGCCTGGTTGACACCCCTGCAGGAAATTCTGTTGTTTAGTGCTGAAACAGACGGTTCCACACAAGCTAGGCGCATGCACCTATCTACTGTCACAAAGGAATTTTTCTCAAGCTATTTCTTTCCTGAGTTGATTTATCTTTCGAATAATATCAACAAACAGTCCCACCTGGAGCACATGCTGGCGTGTGCTCTGAGGAAACAGGCCACCACCGAGCTGTCATCCCTCCTATGCATGTGTTAATTTTTCTCAGAATATGCACCTAACAGGGCATTTTCAAACTGAAATTGTCTGCGGCATTTTTTTTCAAGAAATGTCATCCTTTAATTTGAAGTACTTTTCCAATGACTTCTGCTCCCTCTTATTTAATTGTATCTATAAAACACGAAACCATAAAGTTCTGCGGAGGAAACAAAAAGCTGAAGAACAGCCACTGTCATCACAGACACATTTGGAAGCAAGCGTGGGGATAAGACATAATCTCATTTGGTTTACGATATGACAGAAGCCAGTCATGGTTTAATTAATTCAGGGTTGTTTTCCTTTGGGCTGGATGGGACAGATCTGTTAATAGAAACAATGTATAAATAAAGAAGATCCAGAAAAGGATGTTGAATACCAGGCAAGGGATTGGAACTGAGAAGAACCAAGGTCTGCAAAAAATCATCTTTTCATGAGAGACAAAAAAAAAAAAAAAAAAAAAAAAAACCTGGCTGCAGACAGATGCTTCTAAGCCCCTCGCTTTGTTGAAGAGGACAGCTTTATAAATAGATGCCCAATAACAGCAGCCAGCTGTTCAGAATAATTGCCACGCGATATTTGGTGATGACAACCTGAAGAAAGTCATCAGTGCAATTATTTCACACCAGATCAGTCCAGAGGATCTGGTGAACCCTCTTGCCTGCTGTGAGTGAGATACTCATTATTCCTGAAATGCCAATGGAATTTGTTCAGGTTTTTTTTCTATAATAAACAATGACTCCAACCATAATTACACTGTTGTAGAATTGTTAATAATTTGATTGGGGACAGCTAACTGAGTGGGTGAAGGTTTCGAACATGTAAGGTCAAGAGGCAACCTCTGTTATAATCCATATCTAATATGATCCCCTTAATTCTCATTGTAGCTACTTATTTTCCAGTTAATAGTTTCCATTTGCCTCTTCAGCATCTTTGCTTTTAACCAGCTCTGCCTGTTCCCCCTCAGTGATTCTTATCACTGTCATTTCTTTCCAGAGCTCTCTTTTGGTTCTTTCCTCCTTTCTCTCCTTTCAGAACCCGCCCCCCACCTCCTCTTACCACTAACAATGTCACACATGAAATGGCAGAGAGACCTCAGCTTCAGGGGCAATGGTTTCCCTCGCTTTGTTCTCTGTGTTGCCATTCTTCCCTTTCCCAGCTACTGCAATACTTTCTAATAAACGTTACCATCATCTCCTCCACCACCGCCTGTTACCACTTCTAGATACGTTCTCATTAACTCCTTCCTATGCACCAGAAACTATGCTAAGTGTTAGGTGTGTACATTACCTAATTTAAAACCAAGACCTTACAAGACATGCTCTATTACCATGGTTAATGCAGAGTCATAGAGTAACACTAGCTAGGCTGGTTTTTATGGCAGTGATGCCGGAGCCGAAATCTTGACCACTAAATTCTGTTGCCATCAACTAATTAAAAAAAAAATAGAGAAATACGTTTTTCAGAGAAGCTTTACATTATTACCTCAATTCTGTATTAAGTGATTAAAACCCGAATTCCGTTTGAAGAGATGAAATACATTGTAAAACATTTTGGATTATCATGGAAAATCAAATCAAAGCTTATAACTGTTAAGATGATGCCTTAGTCGGTGTCCTATTGCTGTGAAGAGACACCACAACCACCAACTCTCAACTAGGCCTTGCTTTCAGTGCAGAGGCTTAGTCCATTATCATCAGGGTGGGAGGCATGGTGGCACACAGGCAGGCAGGATGCTGGAGGAGGAACATTAACATCTCCATCCCCCAGGCAGCAGGAAGACAGAGGCTCTGGGCCTCGCTTGAGCATTTCAAACTCTAAAGCCCACTCCCAGTGGCATATTTTCTCCAACAAGGTCACACAGAGAACAAGAAAGCCACATCTCCTAATCCTGGTCAAGTAGGGCACTGCCTAATGACGAAGGCATTTATGTACAAGAGTCAATGGAGGACGTTGTTCTTCAAACCTTCAAAACCGCTGTTACCAACAATGCAAAAGGTAAATGTTAGCAGAGGTGGAGAAATTGAAAGTTTATGCTTCTTTGGTAGAGAGGTTAAAATGGGGCAGCTACCATAGAAGCAGGGATGCAGCTTCCTTGTGAAATTATAAATAGAATGACCACACTGTCTTACAACAGCACTTTAGAACTAGAACTGTCATATCATATAGAAGTCAGCCTCCTGGAAATATAGTCAAAGGAATGGAAATCAGTGTCTCAAAGGAATGGCTGCTTTACTTTTTCCGTGATAGCCCTCTTCTCAATGCCGAAATTATGTGGGGTAGTGTTTGCTTATCAACAAATGAACAGACAAAAATATTGACAAAGATTATTGCCTAACCTAAGAAGCAATATAGATGAACTCAAAGGGCATTTTGGGAGATAATTCTAGAAGAGGAAATCCTGCATGACTTCATTTTTTTAATTGATTTTTATTGAGCTCTACATTTTTCGCTGCTCTCCTCCCTGCCTCTCCCCTCCCCCTTTCAACCATCCCCCAAGGTCCTCATGCTCCCAATTTACTTTTTGTTTTTTAACTTTACTTAAAAATTATGTGTGTGTGTGTGTGTGTGTACACACACATACATAAATGTTATGCATGCATGTTTGCATGTGTACAATGTGTGCCTGGTGCCTTTGGAAAACAGAAGAGTGTTGGATCCCCTGGAGCTATGAATGGTTTTGAGGCAACACGTGGGTGCTGAGAATTGAGCCCTTTTCCTCTGTAAGAGCAACAAGTGCTCTAAACCTTTAAGCCAATCTCTCCAGTCTCTCTTCTTCTTTTAATTATGTGTGTATGCTTTGCGCACCTGTGTGTGTGCGTGCATATGTGTGTATGTGTGTGTGTGTGCGTGCAGTGTGTGTGTGTGTGTGTGTGTGTGTGTGTGCAGGACATATGCAGGTGTCCAAGCAAGTCAGAAGAGGACATTAGATTACTTAGAGCTGTAGTAACAACAACTGTGAGTTTCCCAAGTGTGTTCTGAGACCACTAAAATATCAGTAAGTGTTCTTAACCACTGAGCCATCTTTATGGTCCTAATGACATCATTTTTATCAGCTTCCAACAGTTAACTTCCACAATCATTAGTGTTTGTGGTAATGAAAATGACTCCATAAGCGTATAGGGAGTGGGGCTATTAGAAAATATGGACTTGTTGGAACAGGGGTGGCCCTATTGGAGGAAGTATGTCACTGTGGCATGCTTTGAAGTTTCAAAAGTTCAAGGAAGGCTTGGTGTCATTTGCTCTTCCTGTTGCCTGAGGATCCAGATGTACAACTCTTGGGTCCTTCTCCAAGACCACATCTGCCTGTATGTCACTATGCTTCCTGCCGTAGTGATAATAGACTAAACCTCTGAGCTATAAGCCAGTCCCCATTTAATGCTTTCGTTATCAGAGTTACCTTGGCCATGGTGTCCCTTCACAGCAATTGAAACCTTAAGACAGTTGTCACAAGCTAGTTGGGAAAGGGAATGGTCAGTGGTCCTAATACTTCAGTAGCCCAAGATGAGCTGTGTTAAGAGACTGCTTACAGCATAGTGCCTGTAGCTACAATAATATAGCACTTTGCAAGATTTAAGAGAGTAGACCTTGTGTTAACTGTTGTTCTAAGAAAATAAACAAAAACACCGGGGCACAAACAATTCTGGGGTTTGTTAGTATGTTATCTTGGATGTGGTGACAGTTGAGTGTTTGTAGAGTTTTCAAGCTTACCAGATGTGTATATATTAAAATATGTAGTTTTTATATCAATTATGCTCATTTAAAAATGTCAACTATATTTTTAAAAAGATATGCTTCATTACACTTATGCTTTATCAAGAAAATATATGTTAAATTCTGAAATAAAAAAAAATATTCAGTTATAAGCATGGTAAGTACTAGCCTAGAAGGCATGAGAGCTTGGGTGGATTTGATCTCTAGTACCACATAAACCAATGTGGTGGCATACACTTGTAATGTTCAGTCATACACATACATAGGTTGTTACACAGACAACGATAACCTCTGTCTTCGTTAGTGTTTCTATTCCTTTGGATAGACACTATGACCCTGGCAACTCTGAAAAAGAAAACATTAAGTGGGGTCTAGCTTACAGTTCAGAGGTTTAGTTCATTATCGTCATGGAGGGAAACATGGCGGCATGCAGGCAGACATGGTGCTGGAGACAGAGCCAAGAGTTCTACATCCAGATTTTTGTTTGTACATCTGAATCTTTGAACAAGAACTCAAAGCCAGCCAGTGGTATGTGAGACTCTGTTTCAACAACAATGATGGGCAAAAAAAAAAAAAAAAAAAAAATACCAATCCTTCTGGACAATTTCCCCCTTCTCTCTTTGTTCCCTTTCCCTCCCATCTTCTCTCCCTCCTTATTAAACACTGGGTGCTATGGAATGCATCACAACTGCATAGATACATGGGTGAAAACACCCATGGGCATAATGTTTGTCTATATGGCCTTCAGCGCTTTCGTCTGTTTCTTCCCTTCCTGCTTTCTAATAAAGAGCCATGGGATGGAACAAGAGGAGGGACAGTGATTGCATGGATGAAAGGCAAGGGCTTCTAGGTGGAGAGGTAGACTGACCGAGATGTGAAGAACAAGTGACTCTTGGTTACATAGAAAAGGAAAGAACACTTTGGGCAGGGAGCACGGCATGGTGAGCCATGGATGCAGGGCACAGTAGGAAATGAGAAGGCATGGAAGAAGAGTACCTTGCTGATCCTTTGAGGTCAGATTGCCTGAAAATCATGATAAAAATCTTTGTGAAGGAATTGGTTTAGCCAGCATCTTTTAGAAAGAAAGTTTGATGACTGCCGTTGTTTGTTCATTTGTTTTGTTTTTTTTTTCCCCAGAAGTGTGTAAGGACATAAAAACCAATTGATCAAATAAACAGGAATTAAGTACACATGAATGCTGCAAGCTGTTTCTACTCCAGCAGAAAGGAGGGTTTTAAGCGTGACTAGCAATTCAGAATATTTTCCTACATTGCCCAGAAACTGAACGACTAGCTCCTAGGAGAGCAACTGAGACATTGTGCTGTCATGGCTACTCATTTCCAACAATCAGAGTGGTGGCTGGAAGCTTCCAGAAATGTGCTGTAAGCTAACGGTATCTTCCGGGTTGCTTTTAGCAACTAGTACCTTGTTTTCTGTTTCTAACTCTGAAATCATACCATGAAGGCTGTGTGGAAATACCTATGGGTGCCGCTATTGTCTTCTTGTGAGTTTTCAAAGAATTGAAAAGACTTTCGTTGATACCTGGCGGTCGTGGATGTATATGTTCACTCAGCGAAAGGCTGGATCGGCTTGCTCTGTTCCATTCCCTTCTAGTCACAACAGGCTGGATGGAGACTGCCGTCCAGTTCCTCTAGTTCACAGCTGTCCAGGAGTGAGCTTCAGAGACCAAGAAATAATCTCAAAATTTCATGCCTTCCAGGCATAGTGTCTACAGTTTGCAATAAGTTTTCAAAGAGGTCTTGCTATGCCAAAACGTAAAAGCCATTAATAAGAGGAAAGAGTGTTTGGCCTTGGTCCTTCCTGTTTCAGACACAGTGGAAAGGAGGTCTTTGCTTGACTATACAGCTTGAAAAATCATATGTGGATAAACAGCCTTTAACAAACGGGGAAAAGCAAGATGCCATGGAAGGAACCCGCAGTCAGCTTAGCAGCTCCAAACCTTTCCTTCCGGCTATGAAACGGACGATTCCAAATTCCACAGCAAACACCTGAGGCAAAATTTGCTGTTATTTCAGTAAAGATAGCAATTAAAACTATGTTTTTTTTGATATCTGTAAATTGATTTGAAGCAATAAATACGTTACTGAAGAATAAACAACACATGTGAGCACATGGTAAGCATAGCCATCTCACGGCTTTCCAGAGGAGAGAACGCAGGAAACAACCATCAGCGCATTTCGCCATGGCGTCAGGGTGCCCACGTTATCTCTGCTCTTGTTCTTGAGAACCAAGATGGCACACTTCCTGTTTGGCACTACTCTTACTAACATCTGCTTGGAGTTTGATCTCTGCTCCGAATCCCAGATCCACGAGTGACTCATTAGCTTCGTTTTGTTCCAGGAATGCCTACATGTTTTCATTATAAATTCCAACAGTTTGCTTAACCTCCTTAGCATGCTTCTACTATTTAGAGGGTGATTTTCTTTTCATTTTTCTATATGGTAGTCGCAATATGATAAACACATAACAAATGTCTGAATCCTCATTTATCCTTTGAAAGAATGTCCCTATAAAGCTTTGTCTATGATAACCATGTGAGGCCCATTCTAATTTCTGACACATAACAAATCCTGAATCTCTAACTATTGGTGATCAATTGTAGAGAAATGTATTTTAAAAAACAATGGTCTGATATTATATATAATATTCAATGTTTCATCTTGGTTCAATATATCTTATTTTTTTCGTAGTTTTCAAGTAATTTCTGGTTCTTACCAAACCAATATTTTTGTTGACATTACTACCAATTCCCTTATGTATTATTAAATGATATGATGTTAAAAAGTTAAAGAACTTTTGTTTCTTTCAAAAAGATCATAAACTGTCATATAAATGCTATGAAATGACGTTTAGTGTTCCTGTTATTTGAAGCATTCACTTGTAGCTATGCTAGATTTATTGCTGGTGGTGTGTTCAGACAGATACACCACACATGCTCTGAGAGTCCTGCCAGTTCTTCTTGTTTCTTATCAACGAATTAAACAGGCGGTGCATCTAAGCATCTTTCTTCTGCAGCTAAGAGCCGACTCCTCGGGCCAATGGATTCGTGTTACACCAAACCTACATTTAGAATGACCTGCCACAAATTATAGGCATAATGTTGTTTGTTATGCTCCCATGAGGAAAACTGCAGAGAGAGCCTGAGCCACCCTCTTCCCATAAAGCAATGAAACACTGAAAACCCAAGGGAGAAGTGTCAAAGGTGGCAGGAATCAGCCTGAAAAGACGTTCACCAGCCAAAATGGGGGTCACTTGAGAATGAATGAGACTCAAGGCTCAAATAATTGAAAATAACATAACAAATTCTGAGTCTAAAGAAGAAAATAAAAACAAGAAAAACTTATTACTTCAATTTGGAGCAGTTTAAAAATTGGTAGTGGAAAAGAAAAATAAGCCTCTATCATGAATGTTTTCCAAAGAAGATGTGTGTGTGTGTGTAGTGTATATGCTGTATACGATACATATGTAAACACATATACTATATATAGTCTATAGACTACATATGATATATATAAACAAATACACTATATAAGTCTATAGTATATATATAGTATATAGACTATATATAGTATATATCACATATTTTATTATAGTCGATGAGATTGTTCTTCTTACAAATCACAGTAATTCTATCTGCAGGGAATGATGCAATTAAAAATAACTAACATGTTACAGCCTCAACTACAAGCATGTATTCAGAAAGATCATCAGTGAAGGCTAAAATCCTTAGGACAACCCAGTTGGACGGTGAGTAACTCACCCCTGCTGCACTGCTCTAGGCTAGTGGTCAGCTGCAATGGGAAAACAGTATCTGTGCAATGAGAGCCTGGCTCTTCTCACCCTAACAAGAGAAGGAATTCAGGGACAGACCCCGTGTTGTATACCCCCTGCATAGGCGCTTACACACATCGTGTGAATTACACATCTCATGCATCAAACATTGTCACAGGCGATTTAACCAGGTTTTAACACTGACATCCCTACAACTTAGAGAAAATAAGTGGAGACATGAATTCAGTGACAACTGGAACTCTCCACCATATCTAAAATGTGACAGATTTTATAAAGCAGTCCCGGTTTGACTGTGAATAGCCATGGTGTGTCGGGGGTACTAGTAGGGGGTTACTTCTATTAAAGATACTAACAACAAGGCAAGCTATCCAAGTATACTATATGAAACTTGATTAGTCCTGGATGTTTAAGCAATAAAATACATTTTAGGAACGAAGTTCTTAAATAGTGTTCATAGAGGGAATTTGAATACAGGCCACTATTTATATGACCATATGGAAATGATATTAAAGACTGATTTTTGAAATGACAGTGATATTCCAGGCTTTAAGGAACAATGAGCTCCTTTATAGGAGACATCTTCTGTGGTATCTTGATCTTCACTTGTTTTTATAGCACCTTCTAAACATGAACACACACTGTCTCACACACATGCACACACACACACACACACACACATTTGTAGCTACATTTGCTAATTATGGTAGAAATGAACAACTATTAACTTTAGATGTTGGTCATATTTATATATATTGTTCATTTAAATATTTCAGAATTTTAAAGTATTCTATATAAATCTGGAACAGAGAAAATGGCATATGTATTTTCATTGTTTGATTTGTGTATGTAACTTAATCTCCAGAAATTCAACAAAAATATTTGCTCAGAATTCCTTGTGTGTTCATATGACACAACTTTTTATATGGTTTAGTGATACCCTCCCTCCCACACACACACACTCAAAATCAACTTGTGAAGCAAAGTAGGCTCATTTTGCAGGGAAGCAACCTCCCATCCTCTAAAATTTGAAACGCATGAACAGAATCAACGTGCTGTCGGCAGTGTGATGGATGTTCTCAATACAATGAAGGAATTATAGACATATGTTGCAATCACAACTCTATAGGCTGCCATATGATGAGAAAGAACAGGGCATGGCAGTGAAACTTGGGATGAAAGTAGAGATCAGAAATTCAAGAGCAGAGAAAAATTGTCAAAGGGTTCTATATAAAGGGAATTCACAGAATGGGGAGCATAAGGAGGCAGGATGTATGGACGCCATGTGGCAGAAGAATGTGCCAGATGGTGCAGGAAGGTGGCAGAGAAAGGGCAAGTACCCTGAAGAGATGATGAAGGCAACATCACATTGACGAGGACCAGGTGGAGGTCAGATGCAGCGTAAGTGGGTGGCACTCCTATCACAGGATGACGGGAAGCCCAGAAACAATTCAAAGCTAGCAGGATGTTTGAAATAAAGGAATCGACTCGAACTGGTAAGAGTGTGTGTTGAGGGGGTGGGAGCTAGGGTTGAAGTCAGGAGAAGCCATGTGATTTGAAGCCAGGTGAAACTGGAACAGTGAAAACAGCATGGGCTTTGCAACCAGGAGAGGCTGATTTGAAATTTGTGTTCTGCGGATTTCTAAGCCCTTGACATTGGGTAAAGCACTTAGAATCTCAATTTTTTTAAAAACCATTATTTCAGAATTTTGAATAAAGCTTACAAGCAAATAAAATCAGTAAATAATGAACTTTCAGGATTTCCAAAGATATTATTTTTATTTTGTGTGCATAGATGCTGTTATGTAAACACCATATGCATGCAATGCCTATGGATAGCAGGAGAGGGCGTCATATGTCCTGGAACTGTAGCTACGGATATTGCCATGGAGGAGCTCTTCCTGTACTCTGCAGGAACAGCAGATGCTCTGACGTGCTGAGCCTTCTCTCTAACCCCAGACTTTTAGTTCTACCCACAGGCTATTCAAGAAGGTGGGGTAAAATGATCACATTTGTTCATTTGAGTTTTGAATGTTATAGTCCCATAAATTATAATCACAATTTAAAGACCTTCATACATTTAGTGAGTTCTCATGGAAGGGAGAAAGGAGAGAGAGAGACGGAGAAAGAAAGGCTGCGGAGGAGGAGCATGAAATAGCTGGTGGACCGTTAGTTGAATTAGCACTGGATTGTAGAGAACAGGGTTGGCAGGGAAGAAGTTTTCTTACATAACAAAGTGGGCTCTCTCTATATTTCTGAACAGAAAAATATTAAATCAGGACATGCCTTAGAACAAAATATCTGACAGTGGCCTTGCATATGGACCTAAATAGAAAACATAAATTTAAAGCAATGAAATGGAAGAAAGAGAGTGAGGACCTGGAGAAGACCTCAAGCCTTGGAAATAGGAAGACATGAAAATCTATGGTAAAATCTGCAAGACTATTGTTTGGACTATTGTAACAATATTAATAGAAAATGTTAGGAAAGAACTAACTTTTGTTTGTAAATGAGTGCTTTGCCTTGGGATAATCAAGGTGTAACATTCCAGAATCCAGATTTTAACAACCTAGATGTTCTGTATCCCTTTGAAGGAACTAAGCTTGAAGTTTGGGATCAGAAGTAGTTGAAAGAGGAGGGAAGATTTAAGAATGAGGTTGTGTTGAGACATCCTAAAACGAGGAGAAGCAGGAAATTTCATGGAAAGAGAACTTAATCGTCAGAGTTCGTTGGGGAATTGAAGTGGAGCAGCCTTCAAGGAACCCAGAGGAGGAGCCCAACAGTGTTTCCCATGCCCCCACTGCACAGAAAGGGTGACTTATGTCTATTGTATGCCTAATAAATCAATTGCTGATTAAATAGTTCATTTTTTCATAAAATGAAAATTTCAAACAATGAAAAAGACCCTGAAGATTGTTTATGTGTGTAATTTTTGAATCCATTCTTATGGCTGACATATTATGGGTTGTAAGTCCTACCTACGTTTGCATTAGCACTTTTCAAACAAGATCGCTGTCCAGTTTGAGGTCTGTTTATGTTGTAGAACAGCTAAGAAAGTTGGAAATCCAAGAAGGCACAAAATGGTTGCATGTTGAATAGGAGTTATGAGGTAGACATCCAGTACTCGATCAGGTCCCTAAAAGCAAAGTATTGACGCACACGAGCTCAGCATGTAGAGTCCTATTTGGGAATTTTTTATTTCATAACTCCTGATTCATATTCTTACAAATCTTGCCTAACATTCGGCAGGGGAAGGAGGTGGAATAACATATCAGTTAGAAGGATGCTGAGGACACAATGAAGGAGCAGCATGTCCCCAGCTCTCTTCCATCTTAGGACAAGACAGACACCATTAGTCAGTAGTACTCAGTAGTCCTGCGGAATTAGTTCTGAGAATCCTTCCTAATATAGGATTGCAGGCCAACAGCACCAGCAATTGGGTAAGTATGAGTAGCGGTTGCCATTGATCGTCTTATGATCCAAGGATTGCCTACAGAGACAGGAAGGTCACCAGTGGAAATACTAACTTTGGATTAAGCTTTAAATATCTCCCAGTAAGAGTGTGTTAGAGTGTAGTTTCAATAAATAGATGTTTTACTGATTTCTGACTATCAGATGAAATAGTCTGCATGCACACATGCATCGCGGGGTAAACCGGACATTGGGGTAAAAGGAGAAATCAAAGAAAAGGCGTTATTGGGCCAATAGTCATGCTCAATGTAAAACTGCTGTTAAAAGTTGCAAAATTGGAAAGGTTAACTGTCTTCGGGCAGATAAAGAAGGAATCCCAAGACCAAGTAGAGAAAGAAAAAGAAGAAAAGCAGGTATAAATCATTCTGAGTTTCTCATTTTCCTTATGGCCTTATCCTGGCCCCTCTGGATTTCAATCCACCGAAAATGGTATGGAGGTCATGACTTTACACCCTCCATTTTCAAAGTCACCAAAACCTGTGGCTGTATCTGACCACATAGGGACTGGAAACTGGTTTTGATGTTTAAAAGAGAGGCAAAGCTATTTCTTAATTATTTCCTGTGTGCTTTTTCTTTTAGGAAACCGACTCCATTTTTTGGACCACTCTATAAACTCTGGTGTTCCCACCACGTTGGCACTCACACGTGTTGTAGATGTTGCTCTTAACTGCTTGTCAAGAATCCACACTTACCAGTCATGCCCATCCCCCTCTCCCTTTACCCAAGACAAATCAGTGAATAAATAGAATCATGTTTGGGTTCCAGGTCTGTTTATATTGCAGAAAGGTAGGTAAAAAGGTTGAAAATTCCAGAGGGTACGGATGCTTCTTTTTAAAAATTCTCATTTCCTTTCGACTAGACTCTGAGACTGTCGAATTCACTCCAGCTCTTTCTTGCCTTCCCCAGGAGAAGAAAGCATCCAGATGCTCTCTGTGACGAGCTGGAGAGGAAGGGAGGCGCAAACCCTGTCCCTTTTCTGCGTGTGGTGTCAACCTTGCTCAACTGCATCCAGTCCCAGCTCCAATTGCTCCCTACGCCTCGACTTTAATGGAAGAGTTTAACAATCCGGTCTGCTATCCTGGTGTTCGCTAGTTGCTCAGGGCTGGCTGTCAGCAGCTCATTTGGCAACCCTGTAGGAGAGGTTAATTAGCGGCGGAGTTGAAGCTGCTGCCCAGAGGGAGCCGGAGTGCTGTGCCCACTGAGAGCTTGGAAGACAAACAAAGAAGTTTGGAAGTATTTATTTTCTCAGTTGGGAAATCTTTTTCTACACGGGGACTGGAGTTCAAACAGAGGCCAGCACCTTGTTGCCTCCACATGGGAGACACAGAATCAAAGTGCCCTGGAAGGGAATGACGATTGGAAAGGGCACCAGAGAGCTGACTTACAGTCAGGGAACCAAAACGGTTTTGTTGCTTTCCATAGTAAACGGCAACTATCCATTGTTGCAAGGACGAGCTTGCCCCTTCCCAAGCTTTCCGTTTCCTCCATCTCTTAGCCTCTGAGCGGCCCTTGCTGTTAGGACTTACTATGGAATTTATCACTTGTTTAATATAAAATGAATTATTTGAGATGTGTATGGCAGTGCTCTTGGCTAACACCTATTGCGAAGAGTCCGACAAAGCATGCGTTGTATAACGCAGATGTTACCAAGTGCCATCTTGAGAGGAGACGTGGCACAGCACTGGCATGTTTCACCCTCACACTGATCGACTGGGCACCTAGACAGCAGAAGCCCCCTGTGCAGCGCAAGAAGTCACCATTGTGCTACTAATCTGGAAAGCAGAGGGAGAAGTCTTCTGCCCAGGCAGTATCAAGTAGGTTTGCAGTTGCTGGTAGGCTTGCCAGTGTGACATCAGAGTATTCTGTGGAAGCTGTCTGTACCAGTGGTCCGGGCGTGGCATTCATGATGCTAACAAGAAAGGAGCAAAGACGGTGTGTTACTCTTCTAACCTACTACCTGTTAGATGGTTGTTTCTATAAAGTGATTGGGTAATTTATTCAGATTTCCAAAGTAATTCTCAGTAATAAACTAGTAATATTTTATTAGTTGAGCAGCTGAATTATCCTTCTTCACAACTGTATTTTAATAGTTATTACACATTAGTATGTAAGTATATGGTCTATTTATTAATGTATCATTTTCATGTTTTAGTAGCATATGTACTATTTTTTTTTTCAGGCTGTGCTTTTTCTCAGACTTGGTATGTACTAGATGAACTTGAACTTGTACCATGAACTTGGGATCCTCTGGCCTCCTGAGTGTTGGGTTATAAGTTGGGTCTTGTCACACCCGATTTGTGTGGTGCTAGGGGCAGAACTTGAGGCTTCATGACCGCTGGGCAAGCACTCTACCAACTGAACTACATTCCCAGTATTTTCCAGGTTTTCAAAGCTCATTTTATTATAATGGAATGTGTTAGTTTTAATGTTATTGGGTATAGTTATAATGCACAATATTTAAATCATTTTATGATTAAAATGAGTTATGTTTCTACTCTGTGAGATCAGACATTATATCACCATAGATTTTCTTTGCATCTGATAGTTCTCTATTTTTATTTATGAAATACAGAATTTACAACTTGAGAGTGACTATGAAATTAATGACCTGCTCCTACACATTGGGTTTTCTGGAATCATGCCTGAGAAGGAGGCTGTGATAGCCTCCTGGAAACCATCGTTAAGTTTTTGCTATGCCCTCTGGGTGCACTGCTCACTTCCGGTGTCGCATAATAACATTCTCATATTTCAACCCTTTGCTTTCTCCTTCTGTTAGTCAGCTGGCACACGTCTCCAGCTGACAGTGTGGGGAGAAGTGTGTGTTCTGAGCTCTACAAAGCATTACTGGAGCAGACAGCAGCCTCTTTCTGGTGTTAAAACCACAGCGCACACGGTTCTCTTCCTGAATGAATGGAACATTGCCTTTCCTAAGCCTTTTTTTTTTCTCTAAAATTTCTGTGTCTCCTGCATTCTGAGATACTCTGATGCTTCCCTGTCACAGAGAAGTTTTCCTCTGTGTTTGCTTGACTTTTGGCTTTCCCTGCTGTGATCTACTCTTTGTTTAGGAGTTTGTTTGGTTTTTTCTCCTGTGAGTGAGTGAGTGAGTGAGTGAGTGTGTGTGTGTGTGTGTGTGTGTGTGTGTGTGTGTAGATTGAATCTCCTGAAGCTACATTTTGGATCCTATGTGTTTCATCTCTTTGCCTCTAACTTTTGGAATAATTATATTCACATTACCCTTTAATAATTTGATTATCTGGACATTGCCAGATTTAATTCTGGTATTCACTGTCTTCACGGTGAAATTTAGAAATTATTTTAAAAATCGGGTTGTTTTCGTTTGTTCTGCTTTTTCCATTTTAACGTCATTTTTCCGATCTTTCATTATTCTCATAGGGGAAAGGATCATGTTCTTTCAATGGCAGAGTAGTATAAATCTCTGAAAAAAAAATTGTCAAGTCTTGGAGCAAGTGACTGAGCCCCCAATGAAGGGAGATTACACCCCTGTGCAGTTATAATAACAACCCAGATAGCCTGCGGGTGTGAGAGGAAGGGGCCAGGTGGCCAACTGTAGCCAGGGTAAGTAGTCTGCCTCTGTGCTGCATAGCCTCCTCTGGGGTGAGTGGGTGTCCTATCTCTAGGGTGGATAGCCTCCTCTGGGATGAGTGGGTGTCCTGCCTCTGGGGTAGATAGCTCGCCCCCGTGAGCTGAGCAGACTTTGCTTCTTTGTTCATTCTCTTCTGCTGTGGTCCATTGCTCAGGATTAAACATTGCTCTCATTCTGTCTGTCAGGGGTGTGTGAGCCAGATCTCAGTGTGTAGCTAAGCTTTGCTTTCTGGGACGTGTGTGCCGGGTTGTGTGTTTACATGGCTATTCCATACAGTCTCTTGAGTACAAGTCTAGGCTTTTGCAGAGGCTCACTTTCCTGTGTTTAGATTATTTTATTTTATACTAGTTTCTTTACAGTGATTTTTTTTGTCTGTTTAGTGCTGGAGATTGAATAAAGAGCCTTGTAAATGCTAAATGTTCTGCCACTGAGCCAATTCACTCGTCCTTAGTGAGGCTTTTGTTCTGTTTCGTCTTTTGGTATAAGTGTTGTAATATAACATGTACCCATTAATGCTACTTTTTAGGATTAACCTAAATAAATAAATAAAAATGAATAAATAAAAATAACCAAGTCTATTTTTTATCTAAAGTTCTAATTTTAATTGACAACCTGTATTTTATCTGGAAATCCTGCCCATTAACCACAGTCTGTCCCGGTCCTTGTTGAACGGAGGCAGTACTAGAAGAGAATGATTCCAGGATTCTATCCAGTTTTAAGGACATTTTTCTTCCAAGTGACTCCAGGATATTGTTCTTCATGTATCCTTGCACTCAGCCTCCATATTCATTCTCTCTACTGCAGTGGAAAGACACGGAATATTTTAGTGTCCTGAAATGTTACAGCTTTCTTACTCTTTTGATATTCCAGTGGGGAATGGAATCTACAGGATTCTGAGTGTGTGTGTGTGTGTGTGTGTGTGTGTGTGTGTGTGCATCCATTAGGTGAGAAGGAGAATGTGATAGACAAAAAGAAAGTTAAAAGTGCTCACATTATCCTTACATGAACAAAGTTTTGCTATGTCTAACTCAACTTTCTAGAGCTCATTGGCTAAATGTCTTCTCACGGTGCTCCATTTAAAAACTGTTGCCAGACCAAATTGGACAGAATGCGCTATGTGGTTGGATAAATGAGGCCAGCTTAGGCTGGGGCTGATTTAATAGACAGAGGAATGGCTTTCTCCAAACTGTCACCATGGAGACTTGTTTCCCCATCACCCCGTTTGTTTACTACCTTATCATTGAGCTCAACTGCTTCCCTGGGAAGTTAATAAACCAAAAGAAGATAAATGTCCTATGCGAAACTACCTGTCAATAGAAAAATAATCCTAACAGCATTTGGAGACCATTTAATGTGCACAAGGACACAGCTATGTGTTTTAAATGTACCTCCTCATGGAGTCTCTGGGCTGGAATAAAACTTACACATCCTCCTCTCTGCATGAAGACATGTAACCAGAAAGGTCAAGAGTCAGGTCAGAAACTGCATGTCTGTGCCTCACCATTCTGAATTCCTTTACGTGCAACTGTCCATTTTAAAAGCAGTCTGGATCCTGTGTTGGCCTGCTTTTCAGTTCTTCCCCCCCCCCCAGTTCCTTGGAGAGCAGGCAAGGTGGGTTTGTGGATAAAACCATGCTTCTCATTTCTATTAGCTTTATCAGTATGCACGCTGCCCTGCAGCCTCAGCCCCCACTGTGATCACAGGCAGCCTTTTCCCTTCCTAGCCTTGCTAAAGATTTGCTTTCCTCTGCAGACAGTTTCTTATGCACTTGCCAACTCACAGAGCATCAAATGATAGCTGTACGACCTAGGGAAGAAAAAAATACTAAAGTGTAGAATCCAGGAGGGAATGCAGCTAGAGATGGCATCGAGCCAGTTCCCAAAGCAAAGTGGATCAAAGGAAATCCTTAATACCTGCTCAGGGCTGGCAGAGCCGAATCGTGTTGCTTATTTACTTTGTGCACTAGTGGCTCGTATAAATTACAGGCGCGCTCCCGCCATGTCCCACGAGGTATCTCGATATCCCAGCTATTTCCACTGGAAGTAATAAAACTCTGCTGTAGTAACTACGGATGCTACAAGGTATTACTGTTACTTCAGCTGGAAATGAGATGGAGGAGTTAGCTCACGCAACCACGCCGTCTCCAGGATCATCACTAGGAACTCTGCTCATTCTTTGTCTTCATGATTAAAATGAAGGGACCTGAGTAGTGTTATTGTGGCAGCTAGTCTTCACCGTCTCCCTGACAAGGTTTGTAAGCCCTTAGAAGAGACATCTCAAGAGAGGCTGTGAGTGCTTTTAGAACAACATAACAGAAGAGGGAACACACACCCTGGTAGGTGGACCATGCCATGGGCTAGGGATGGAGAAAAACAGAAAAGAGAAAGCCCTAATTCCTTCCTATCTGCCCACAGGTAAGGAGTCGTAGTCTTACACGCCAGCCACCATGAACACTGTCATCAAAAGCTCTGTTCTCTTACACCATGAACAAAAATGTTTTGTTTCCCTTAAGTTCCCTTGTCATGTATTTGTGATAGCAACAAGAAAAATAATTGATATGGTTGCTTCCAAGCCGACACATGTCACAAAACAAATTATATAATGAACATGCTACTGCTCTCCAAATGTAAAACAGTGGTAGTTACCTATAAAATATAATCTAGCCAAAATCCTGCACACGTAGGGAAGGTGCTCTCAGGGCCCCAGCTGTCTCTGAGGAGCTACTGCAAGTTGACAGCTGCTGAGGTGGAAGAATCATCCTTCTCTGAGGAGGTGAGCACTGGTAGGTTACCCATGATTGATGGATCATCCCATACTCATGAGCATATGGGAGGCACTAATGGGACTCAGTGGTATACACACACATGTGTGAGCATGCACACACACACGACATAAAATTAGAAAGGACCATGGGACCATAATATTGGGAATGATCTGAACAAGTTGAGAAAACAAATTGGGATTTGTATAGACTCATTTTATTATACGCAGGTATAAAATTCTCAGAGAATATAAAAATATAAATAATAAAACATTGGAAAGCTGACTCTGACAGAGTACACTCATACCTGTAAAGAAACGAACATGTGGAGCTGGAGTGCACAATTTCCAGTGTCCAAGAGAATTCTGGGTCTTGTGCCAGCCTGCCTACACTTCCAGTTATTGGAAGGCAAGATAAGGAATCTACAGAACAAACTCACTAGCCAGACTAGCCATATTTACAAGCTCTTCAGCAGAGATCCTGTCCCAATGAATAATAAGATGGAGAGAGATCAAAGAAGACTCCTGGTGTCGATCTTGGACCACCATATCCATGTGTGCTTACACACACGCACATACCACTTGTATAAACATTTATATGAAGATTAATACACACATACGTACTATGTGCATATAAACATGCATTAAAAAAGAACCCATTCTGCAATTTACTGTTTGTATAGTCAAGCAAGACTCAAAAATACTTTTTACAAGTGCACTTTGTTTAACTGGACTTTATAAATGTTGAAGTTCTTATGCTTAGACTTTGGTTATCAGCAACAAAGATCTGAGCTGGGAGTAGCTCAACAATAAACTACACACAAATGAAAATAGTCCAAGGGGAGAGAAACTATGAAAGTGTAAATAAAGGACAGAGAGAAAGTTCGCAATTACTTTTCTGTTTTATATCCATGGCCAGAGCTCTTTTCCCTGGAGCCACAAGAAGAAAAGTATTCATCATCTTTTCTGCAAACCAAGGATGTCCCAAGAGACAGAGATGAACAGATGCCCATGCCGAAAACTCAAAGGAAATGTCTGATCATGAGAGACTGTATTCACAAGGAGGATAAGGGTGGATACGCATATCATAAAGCCGGCTAATAGAAAAGCTACGTGCAAACTTCCATTTGATGAGACACTCAAAAATATGATTTTAGGAAAAATAAACAAGTTATCAACCAAAATGAGACAAAGTTCATAGACTTTAGGCTAGTGGGGAGGGTTGGGCAGCATTTGGGAAGGCAGAAAAAATACGACCCACATATATGGTATGGAAAAATATATTTTATGAAAAACAGCTAATAAATTAGTTTCATTCATGGTTTTGGTTGCTAAGTTTCTCTCTTAGAACCAGTTTGAATTTGTTTTATGATTTTTGCTTATTAGTAGTATGTGTGTGCATGCTGTATGTGTGGGCTCATGTGCCCCATTATGTGTAAAGGTCAGAGGACAGCTTTGTTGAGTTGATCCTCTGCTTTCACCTTTATATGTTGTGTTAGCCAGGGTTCTGTAAATTAACAGACTAATAGGATGAATACATACACACACATGAATGCACACATGCACACTCCTGTGCATATACACACATATATATATTAAATAAACATTATATGTATATTAAAAGAGGATTAATCAGACTGGATTATAGGTTCTGATCTGTGTAGTTCAACAATGACAATGACTGTTATAACAGAATGGCTGCTAACCCGGTAGACGCTCAGCTCACGAGACTATGGATGTCCGCAGTTCCAATAAAGTGCTTGAGTCCTAGACAATTCCTGGAGAGCTGATGGTTTCCAGATCTGCACTGGAATGCTGGAAAGGTTGGATTTAATACCAAGTGCAGCAAAAAGATAGGCAAACGTGCCAGTGAAGAGTAAGGGCAAGTGCAGAAAGCAAAGTTTTCTTCTGTGTCCGTTAGCATGGGCTGCCAGCAGACGTTGTGGTACACACTTAGGGTGGGACATCTTACTTGAAATCATCAGATTAGGAAAATCCTTCACAGTGCCCAGCATTGTGAGTTTTTGTCGATTCCAGATGTAGTCAGGTTGACCACTGAGATTTAGCCCTCACACATGTGTATAGTATTCAGGTCACCAGGCTTAGGGGATAAGTGCTTTTGCATGCTGAACAATTTTATTGATCATGAGAGTCTGTATTCGAAGGAATAAAAGTAATATATAGAATGGGATCTTACAGCTTTACTCATAGATTATTTATAATGTAAATAGGAAGTAATCTTAACTAGTTAATAAAATATTACATTCTCTTCCACCTAAGGAATCTTAAACTAGTAACTAGTGTTTATTAAGCACTTCACAAATACTCAACAGTTCGCTTGTACCTCCTGCCACTCCCATTCAAAGGGAGCCACCATTTGAAGATTAATGGAGACACAAGAGTCTTCTCCTTTATAGCAGCATTTTAAGCAAGGCTAAGATGAAGAGTGCCTTCGTGCATGTAAATTAGCACATGTACTGGTCAATACCTGCTGTGATAGCTTCATTCTCGGGAAAGCAGGTCAAGGGCAGCTCATTGTCCTACTCTGAAAGTGGACACTATAGCAAGTCAAAGATGGAGACAGGGCAGAACTAGTATGTGAGAGCCTGATTCCTGACTAGAGCCTCTGCCTAGGTGCTCACCCCTTCATCCATTGGCTCACCAGCACTGACCTTATGCCTTCTCTACCACACACTGAAGGAGATGATTGTAAATATTTCCTAATCTTCAGTCTCTTTTGCTGGCACAAAACAGAAAGTCCAAAAAGAATTTATAGGTAGAAGAAGGCAGAGAGGTACGTGGGCAGGGGACTATCAAGGCAGCAAACAACCGGTTTGACTCAAGATAAAAAGATAAATGCTAGAAAGGAAGCAAAAGTCACTAGATGTTCATGCATGAAGTCATGGCACATTTCATGCTAAGTAAATGGGTGGAAAACAGCAGTATGGGCAGCTAATGCAGTGACGTGCATGCATTTAAACAACTTGGGTTTTTCTGAAGAGTTAAATGGAATAGTATAGCAGAGATTTTATTCGGGACCTCTGGTTACCAAATAACCATACAGAGACTTATTATTACCTATATATAATCCATCAATAGGTTAGGCTTGATACTAACTAGCTCTTACGATGTAAATGAACCCATATATTTTATCTACGCTTTCTTTCAGCAAGGCATGTTCATCTCGCTTTTCTCTGCATCTGATGGTGATTCTGCCCTCTTCCTCCCTACACTCTCTTTGTGTCCACAAGTCCTGCCTAACTTCTACCTTCCTAGCTATTGGCCATTTAGCTCCTTATGAAACCAATGAGAGTAAGAAATTCTTACACTGTACAAAATGATTGTTCCATCACAAAATAGAGCCATACTACAATTTCTCCTAGGGAAAGTAGATTTTACTGATATGGATAAATAATCAAAGAGGAATGTATGCAAAGTATCATAATACTTTCCACACAGATCACAAAAGTTGTCCAGATGCTGAAAGGTCAGTTTATAATACTAACTACAAACAAAGTATTCTTAATGTGTCTTAAGAAATCATAACTACTATATATGTGTATTTGTGCATGGGAGTGAGCTTCCTATAATTTCTATGATAAACTCTTTGACAAACATCTTCAAACTTTTCCTAGTAGCAATCAGGAAACTATAACTCACAATATCTTTTCTATCTTTTTGAAAGACATCTTGAGTTTGTCAAGACTGATTCTGGATCCTGGATTCCTATTACTCTCACTGTGCAGCATGAGACATCTCTAGGTCTCACATGGATACAGTTTCAGAGGGTCTAGCTCTTTGGGTATCTTTGGCCTTTGTTTGTTTGGTCATTTGGCTGGTTGGGTGTTTGTTTGTTTGTTTGTTTGTTTCTTGTTTTATTTAAACACAGGGATTGGTGGCAAGCTATACGGGTTCATCTTTCCTATGGCCAGTGGCAACATTTTTCAGCCGAGATGAGACCCAAATCTGAGTCTTAGAAACAGAACACCTTTCTGTAGGAAGACTGTGAAAATTCACAGGACACAGAATTCAGGTCTATAGATCTCAAACTACTATAACCGAACTTATTGTTAAACTAATTGATCTAAGCCTATATTCAAATTTCATACTAATATTGTGCTTGACTTTATGCCTAAAATGAAATTATTTTCAGTATATTTATGACATAATATTAATAAAGTTACCATTATATTAATATTTCGTGCAGGTGAGGTAGGTCTGAATAGTACAATAAATTCAGAGCTTTGGGCTGCAAAGTCAACTGCTCAGCTCCACATGTAATATATATGTAATCCATATCATCATAGTACCCCTTGCAAGTACTTCAAGAGATCTCATTATGCTTGACTGCGCATGGAGTAGTGTGAACAGAACAGAGAAAATGAGACTTTGTTCATGGTATTTTCAAGTATGAAGCCTAAACTACTTTTCCTAATGCCCTCAGCTTTCTCATTTAAAAAAAATAAAGACATTAAGAATTCCTGCTCCATGTATCCTACGGGATATACTGAATATCCCTTGAGATTATGGATTTTAAAGAGCACATGGAATAACAGGTTTTATGTGCAAAGTTGTTTGTCTTATAATGGGAGAAAGTAGCCGTAGGGGAAGCCAGGAGCCCATATAGAATTGTGGGTGGGGAAGGAGAGACTGACCACAGGGATTTGACCATGCTGCAGTGAGTATATGGGCAACACAAATTGGCCTTCTCTTCCTCCTCCGCCTCCTTTATGTGGGGACATCACTGGGGTGGGGGATGTGCCTGGGAGGACTGGAAAGGGTGCATGATGGTAAATTCCCAAACAATCAATACATACATTGAGAAAAAGAGAATTTGGAACATCTGAGGGATGATTAGGCATTGCCTGTTAAATAACATGCATCACCGAAGCTTTGGCGCCTTTTTGAGGTTTATTCCAGCAGACACTGAGGGCATCAACACAGTAGGCCTCTCCATACCCGAGGAAGGAACTTCTCTGGAGGGAGGGTGAGAACATTCCCTTTGCTTTACATCTCATTATGGGCACCGGTGAAACACTGACTTTTCTGATTCATCTCAGCAGTGCTCACTGTAAGAAAGGATGGAGGCGATTCCTTTTGAGTGCGCGCCCTGTCGCCATGCAATAATGTTTATGAAACAGTGGAGTTCCGGGCCTAATTTCCATGGGCTTAAACTAGCTGCTTGGTCCTGAGTTGTCACTGACTGCTCTGCCTCTGAGTAAGCCTAAAAATTTAAGACAATAGTATTTGTTCCAGAGTTGAGGGTTATAAAGATTTCTTCGTTATCCCCTTAAAAACTATTAATTGCTTAGACTTCATTTGCTATTAGTTTTTTTAAGAAAAAGCAAAGGTTTGCAAATATTGCCATCATTCATTTCGTTGAAAGTTAGAAACTGAGACGTTGTTGTGTCCTTATCTCAGGACTCTAAGCCTCACTACCTCTAGATGCTGCGATGAGGAAGTGTCCAGTCCGACTGCGGTTTCTGCAAGACAGCAGGCAGCTCCTCTCGGGGCCACACCCCTGCTCTGGGCCCCCTCGCTGCTGCACCTCTGCTCCTCTCTGTGCTTCTAGCAGTGCTGGCTTCCGGGTAGTCACAGGGCAGCCCATGCGATTTGACCTGTGCCAGGCTGAAATGTATTCCCGACAAGTCACAGGTAATTTGACCTAATTTGGCTTGAGCCTCTCCCAGGCTGAGATGAGATTAAGAACTGAACACAATTACACACAATCATTTGGTTCTTTTGACCTGCAGTCAGCTCGAGACTCAAGTCGGATCATCTCACCTATAAAATTTCCCCAAGGGCTTCCAGATAATGACTTTAAATGCTAATTACTACATGTACTCAATACTCTGATAAAATTGAGAACATTTTGATTTATGATGGATATTAAGTAAGAGCAAGAATGAAACCCAGTGTATTTAGAGGTTTTAAATATTCTCTGAAGGTTTGAACACACACACACACACACACACACACACACACACACACACACACACTGCAAAGCCCTTCCTTTTCTAGTAATTATGTTGTTTTAGCTGGCAAATACGTTTTCTTTATTACCATCAACGATGCTACTGTCAGAATTGGCCTACTTCTGTCCAAACTGACAGTCTTAAGAACGTCTCTTCTCCAGCTTGGCAGCATTTCCAGGTACAACCAAGGCAGGCCTGGCTCCCACACAGGTTCTGAGAGTTTAGGGAGTTCAAATGCTGAGCTACAGAGAATTTAAAGGGCAAGTCTAATCGATGGGTGACCTTTCCTGCATCTAACTTAGCTGAGAACACACCAAAGAGGATGCGGGGGTGAGGACTGAAGGTTTCTCACCTCATACTCACTGCACCCTAAATCCCATCCAGTTAGATTACATATTTAAGGGGAGCTAGAACAGAGTCAGATGAGTACAGGCGATTAAGTCAAACAAGATCTAACAACAACCCTATTATTTTGGGCTGTCTCGTGGTATCATCAGCTTCTGTGAAAATGTAGAATGTGGCCCCAATTCGGTATTAATTATAAGCTCTTGCTGAACTGGGCGTGTAGAGCAGAATGAGTGTCCAGTTTATTCAGAGATGTCTGATTTATTGTGGACTAGGAAAATCAGACTTGATTTTGGTTTTGCTACTGTGCGGCCTTGAGCACTGGTGTTTTTACTCTAGTGGCTGACTTTACTTGTGGACAAACAATGATGGAAGTACTTGATTAAATGTTCTCAAATCTGAGGGAAGTGGGGTGGGAAAATAGGAAAAGCTGAAAGGAAGAGGCGGGGCAAGTGATGTAAATATAGTACTTATATATGCAATTCTCAAAAAAAAATGAATGAAGCAAATTTAAAAAAAAAATGCTTCTCAAACCATACTCTGTGGAACTGTCACATCCCATAAAAATGCTCCCTAAAGGCACAATTGACTCTCTTCTGCTCTTGCTTTGTTTTTGAGATAAGGTCTCATTGTGTTGCCCTGGTTAGCCTGGAACTCCTATGTAGACCAGGCTGACCTCTAACTAATCAGATCAGAGGGCCTTTGTCTCCAGAGCACAGGGATTGAATGTGGTCTGAATATCTGTTTTTAAAATATATTTTATGAGCTGGGTTGCATATGCAAGTGAGTTATGGATTTGTATTTTATCAAAATGAAGGAAACAAACAACTAATATGCACATATTAGAAGGTGGAAAATTTGCGTATTGAAAGTCCAGTCGGCTAGCCAGAGTTCTCATTAGGCTGTCTTTGAAACAGAGAATCCCACCCCGACACATTTGCAGGCCGTGGGGTTAATGCTAATGGGGATTTGGTCTATGGTTTTACATAACTAATTCAGCCCATGATTTTACATAATTAGTTGATGAAATTCAAGTGAAAAAATCCACTTCTGAACCATAGAGAAAAGAGTAACAATGAAGATGGATGTGTGAGTTCCTCTCCAGTAGGATACAGAGTCCTTTGGGATGCCCAGATGTGATATATCTGATGTCACATGGTGTTCTATTTCTGTTTATGAGAAGCCTGCAGACTGCTCTCTAAAAGGCTCTACTAGTAAGAGTTCCCCTCACCCATGCCCACACCGGCACTATTTGTCAGCTGTTTTATGGATGATATCTCTTCTGGCTGGAGAGAGATAGGATCTTAAAGTAGTTTGAATCTGCATTTCCCTGATGTCTAAGGATGTTGAACGCCTTTTAAGGAATTCACAAGCCATTTATATTTCTTCTCCCAGTCTTAACTAAAGATGTCGTTCTCTGTAGTGAGTGGTGGGGAATGCAGATTCCTGGGTGCTTTTGGGTTCTGAGGGTAAGTGTTTGAATGCTCAAGCATAGATGAGACTTTTATACTTCACCTCTAAGGCTCAGGGAACAACAGAGGAGAGAGTTAGAATGCAGGAGTGGGGAGATAGGAAAAAAATGCTTCAAATGCCATTTTCTAGGCGTAACGCAGCCATTACACTCATGCTGCCAGAGTAGGTGCTCTTAGGTGCACAGAGCCTGGAGGAAACTGGCCATTTGATCAGGTATGGATGAGAGAGTAACTAGCTCATGGGATCCCACTGCCCCCTTCAGAAGTTCTAGCTACCAGGAGATTCTAGAAGAATCAGCTGTGTGCTCACTGGTGTGCCCACCAGGCTCCAGCAAATACTTATAAACCCCTGTTCACACAGATGGCCCTGATTAAACTCCATGGGTTACAAAACAGAAAGATGTGGGGATGTGGGAAAGGGATTTGTAGGGAGGAGAAAGGGCTTGAAAGAGAAGAAAGAGCAAAGGTGGGGTGGAAGCAATTGGAATACATTGTATACATGTGTGAGATTGGAGTACATTGTATACATGTGTGGGATTGGAGTACATTGTATACATGTGTGAGATTGGAATACATTGTATACATGTGTGGGATTTGGAATACATTGTATACACGTGTGAGATTGGGATACACTGTATATATGTGTGAGATGGGGGTTCATTGTATACATGTGTGAAATTGGGATACACTGTATGCATGTGTGAAATTGGGATACATTGTATACATGTGTGAAATTGGAATACATTGTATACATGTGTGAAAATGGAATACATTGTATATATGTGTTGAATTGTCAAAGAACAAGTTTCATTTTTAAAAATCTTAAAAGCACAAAAAGACAAAACAAAACAAAAACCCAAATAAAGTGTTCCTCGGCATTTTCTTGATGTGTTTATTGCTTGGGTACAAAAGACATTTAAAAGTCCACATCTCCAGTATCTTTCCCAGATGTGAAGCAAATGTTCATGGAAATCATCCTAGAGATTAATTGTTTTGTCAGATAGAATATATGTGATGTGGCAATTTGTGTAGCCAGAACTTCACAATTGGAAGTCTGAGATACACAACCTTTTCAAATGTTCTTTCTTCTATTATTTTAAAAATACAAAGTACTCAGCACTGTTCTTATGAAGACTAGATTTCAGAGTTGCTTTTTTAAAAAGAAGTTCCTAGGCTTTCTGGAGAAGAGGGGTTGCTGTCATTTCTCATATACCAATGAAGGACAAAGAGTAAAGAAAAGAACCAACTCTGCTTCAACAAGGTTTATGTGCACACATCCAGTTACTTGACTACAAAAAAGGGGGGGGGGAATAAAAAAAAAGGAAACAAAAATCATCATTGTTTCCTAGTAAAAATTCTTTGAGAATGAAGTTAGTCTTTCTCTTAGGGACCATTTCCATAAATCAATCTGTGGCTGAGTCCCTACGGAAAGTATATTTCATTTATGAACTTTTAAAATGTCTTTTTGTTTGAAGACAAATGTAATTGGTTTTATAACACTGTTGTTTGATCAGATTAGATTATTGAATTATCCTTTTAAGACTACAATGATTTATTTGTTTCCCATGAAGAATTTACTTTGTTGTTGCTTATTCTTGTACAGTTTTTGAAGAATGAAGACAGCATATAAGTGCACAAGTCAACATTTCATTGTGACCTTGAGTTAAGTTCATATAGATAACAGGCTAGCTTATTAAAATTTAATTAATTATATAATATAGAAAGATTTGTAGGAAGATGAGATGAATTATATTACACGATAGCATATATCCAAGAAGGTGAATGAATAAGAATTGGGTATTGAATCACCCAATTTTTAAAGAAATATGCACTTTTCCTATTATAGGGTTAACATTTGTCATTGAAATTTTCCACTAATTTTAAGGTAATTAATTCCCTTAAAATTTTTGATTCAAAGGCCAAAGGAATCAAACTTGACATCCCCTGCTATTTACTGAGATCAATCTAACTATAGTACATACTGTTAAGGGCTTGGCGATAGTAAATTTAGAAGAAAATTTTTAAACGTTAATACTTTTATTCTTCTGGAAAATAATTTCCCTTTCGGGGTTAAATTTTGTCACTTTAAAACATTGTGAAATTGTTTCCCATGCAAACAAAATATGGAATACACATATTAGTTTAGAAGCAATAAGAGGCAAGAAGTCAGTCTTATTTCCTACAGCAACTTCTATGCCTTGCACAGACCTAACCCATGGAAACCAAGAGTGCTTATTGTGTGAGCAGTGTAGAATGACAGTCTCACACAGGGCCTTAAGTGGCACTCGGGAGCTCCGCTGACATCTTGCTTCTTCCAATATTAGAGGTCCTCCACACCTACAGGATCATTCCAAGATCCCAAACAGATGCTTGGAACTGCAGCACATACTGAACACACATAGTTTCACCCCCTAACACTCATTCCTTTTTTTTCTAAGGTATAGTTTTGTATGACACCCATCTTTCCTCTTGGGATGATATAAGATGACCCAAAGCCAGGTGATGAGATTACGTGAAGTATATGATGTTGATATTGGGTTGTATTAAGCTACACCATGAGTGTTACTTAAACACAAGGACTACAATATTACATGACAGTTGACCTGACGATCAAGGCACAGACATCTAGGTAGCTGATGGGCAGGGAGCATGCCTGCAGGGCAGAAGAACAGCTTACCTGACTTGCTGTGCATGTGAGGGATGAGAGCAGGAGAGATGACCAGTGCATGCGTAACTGAACACAGTTTACTCCTTCTGAATTTGGTGTTTCTGGAGTTTTCTATTTAATATTTTCATGTCACGTCTACTATGAGCAAGTGGAATAAGGCAAAGTGAAGACGCAAAAGGGAGACGTTTTTCTCTCATTCATGTAGTTTTAAGGAAATGTTTTAATGGTTTTGAGTTTCAGGGCCTGTAGCTGTGGATGTGAATAATAGTGATTATTTAAGAAGAACGCTATCAGTAGAAAATGCGATGACCCTGGGATGATGTCAGCTGACACCTCCTAAGTGAATGTTCAAGGAATGTGGGCTCCAACCCTGCTCAGGAAAGCTCAGATTTTCTGAGTGGTGGACCTTGTATTTATTGTTCATGTTTCTTTGTTTCTGAGTTCAATTCATAATGTCAAATCAAATAAACTACTCATTGCCAGGTCAAGCAAATAGGATTGCCTTCTTTTATTTTCAGAACGCTACTGTTATATACCTGATAATATGTCAATAATAGGTAGTTAGTGCAAGGTGCTTTTAATTGCTTTACTTCTTTTCTTATGATGCGAGAACCCTTTAAAATTGCTTCTCACCCAAATTAAAAAAAAAACTGTTTCCAAAGACACTGAGCAAAATATGATAAACATGAGTAAATAAAACAGCTGATGCCCTAATTAAAGAAAGCTCAGAGTTATGGAAAACAGCTTCCTACGTAAGCTCACCCAGCTGTTTATAGAGTGCGAGGTACTTTTAGGCCAGGGTATAATATGAGTTCCACAGTAGAAGACTTGGAGGACAGCCATGTTCTAGGGAAACAAGGCACAGTAGAAATTATTCTACAAAGTATTTTAGTGGGTAGTGTCTTTGACTTCCCAGTTCCTTTTGCATGATACCATGCTGGGAACTTTGTTAATTAGGATTCCCAATTGGGGGAAACTGGATCTGAATGACTAGCCATTGACTAGGGTTTCCACCTGCTTTGATTTTACCAGTATTCCTTTTGTTGTTTGTTTTGCAATGCTAGGTGGTGACCCTAACACCCTACCAAAGAAACACTCTATGCCAGTTTAATACTACAGGTTCTAATAGTGAAACTCCTTCAGAGCTGGAACCTGCATCTCCTCATTCCAGGACAAATCAAGAGGACTGGACAATCACCCACACACTTCTGTCTAGACCCACCATCCAATATGACCACACACTTTAAGTCTGCTTCATTCTTTCCACGTGTGTTCTTGGACTGATACTCTCAACATACACATCCATGGAAGGGGGCCATGAAAGACACAGCGGTGTGTGTGTGTGTGTGTGTGTGTGTGTGTGTGTGTGTGTGTGTGCATTTATGAATGTTGATAGTGTGATGGAGTAATGAAATTAGCAAACAGAGACTGTTCTTTCATTTTCGGTCACTCAGACCTGAATAACCACAGAGACACTATATTAATTACAACACTGTTTGGCTGATGGCTCAGGCAAATTTCTGGATAGTTCTTACATCTTAAATTAACCCACTTCTATTAATCTGTGACCATGAGGCTGTGGCTTACCAGTAAGGTTCTGGCATCTGTCTCTTTCGGAAGCTACATGGTGTCTCTTTAACTCTGCCTTCTTTCTTCCTGTATTCAGTTTAGTTTTCCTGCCTAGCTCTATTCTGCCCTGCCGTTGTTCAAAAGAGCTTCTTTATTAATCAATAGTAATAAACATATTTGTAGCATACAGAGGGGAATCCCACATGAAGAATTCATTCAGAATTTTGGAAAAGCAAGCTTTTGCCTATGCAGGACAGTCACAATCTGAGTCACGCCTCATTTCCCACTCACCAGAAGACAACTTTAGAAACACACTTAAGAAGAACACTTTTGTACGTGGGCAGGCAATGTGTCATGTTACCTAAACTGATTCCTTGCATCATACATTACAATGAATTCATCACTTTGTAATAATGACCCTTAAATAGACTATTGTGAAAGCTTATTATAGGAGCTAACCCTGAGCACCGTCAGAACTTTCTGATTGATCATGCTTATTGACACTTAGCTGCTTTAGTGACAAACTATTTTCTTGGATGAAGACTGTGCATAATGTTTTGGATAAGTGGGATAAAATTTGCTTGGAGATGAACCTCTGATCAAAACACATCTGTAGAAATTGTAGACTATTCTCAGGTGTAGTAAGTGAGCTAATGAGTCAGGCTTGCTGGTTACATAATGATCAAATTCCATCCATCCTCTGAAGGGGATCAGGTGAATGCTGGTTTTATTGACAACAAACTGGACCCAAGTTTAGTTTCATACTGTTCTTTCACAAAGATTGTATTTATTCTCCTATGTTTGTAATTTAATCATCAAGAATACCATTCATGAGACTGAAGGGAATTACACAATTTTAGACAGTTTTAAAATGTAACACTGAGATTTAAAAAAAAAAACTGAATATAAGGTAACTCAGCATTACTTAGTCATCAACTTTATCTAAATTAAAAGAAGTTTAAAACTTCAAATTATATACAATGCATACCAATCGTTTCTAGCAGACTTGCTGTAAATACATAATTTTAACAGCTTTGTTGGAAGATCACCCACCTTCATACAATATTGAAGACACATGATCTATAGACAGTATGCGCTCTGATAGTGCTGTCTTTCAGGAAACATATACTTATTCAAGATGGCAAGGCTCAGGCTTTTCTGACTCAAGTGTCAGTCATGCAAAATTCTCCTTTGGAAAAAAAAAACAATGCTAGCTACCATCCAATATACATGTTGCACTTTCCAAATTTCTGGGAAATCTGTGCAGCGTACAGAAAAAAACAGGGAGTAGCAAGAGGCAAACTTTGCAAAGCAAAAAGACCACACATGAAACGGGCCATGAGAGAATCATTCACTTGTTTGCTCATTTTAAAACTATGTATTTATACACATATTTATTCAACACTTGGCTCGGAGCAGGGATTTAGGAAAATCAGTAAATACTCTGCCATGACTAGCTGATGTTTTAGTAGAAAAGACAAAATGATTTAAAAAAAAAAACAACAAATGGTTAAAGGAAAGTAAAAGTGATTGTGACCCATTCTTCCCAAGCTCCAACGACAAGAGACAGGTGACTCTGGAGGGAGAGGGAGAACAGAGAGAAAAAAAAATAGGGTATAGGATTGATTCCAGTTTGGAGAAAAACAACCTATAGAAAACAAGAAATAAAGATGTTTACACAGTGAAATAAACTAAGAAGAGAGTAGAGAGAGGTGGGAGAGCTCTTGCCTTGTTCAGTCATAGGGGTGAACATGAGGACCTGAGTTTATTTCCCAACACTCACATTAAATAAAATAAAAACCCAGCACTCCACAGGCAGAGACAGGAGGTCCCCTGGGCCTCACTGCCCAGCTACCAGTGAATCAGTCAGCCACCAGACCCATTCAGAAACTGACTCAAAGACTAAGCTGAATAGTTTTTGATGTTGACTTCTCACCTCTGCATGCAAGAGTACGTACTTTTATATGTACTGGGTCATACATATGCAGCCCTCCTCTCTCTCTCTCTCTCTCTCTCACACACACACACACACACACACACACACACACACAAATTTAAGAGAAAGCTTTGAGGCAATGACTGAGTTGAGGTACCAAAGTGCAATCAAATGGGCCTGGGATGTTCCAATGGCAAAAGTCTACTGTGCTTCTCTGGCTACATGACATGATTTAGCTTCTCCTCAGTCTCTGATTCGACTGTTTAGGTTCTAATTTCCTGGTGTCATTTTGGTGGGAAATCCTCAATCCATGTGTTTCACTTCTAAGTAATTATTTACTACACAAACCACACCCCGTTTATTCCCTTCTTCTTAATGGTTGAATGTTAATCTATTGTATGTCTCTGTGTACACACACATGCACGCACACACACACACAAACACACGAGCACACACCAATACACACCACCTCACATTTTCTTTGTTCATCTGTACATAGGAACCCAGACAGACTCAGCAACTTGGCTGTTATGAGCGCAGCCACAGGATAAACAGTTATGCTTACTGCATGCTAAGATTCCCTTGGGTGCATAACCCAGGAGTCAGGTAACAGCATCATATGGCGATGCTGTTGGCGTTTTTCTTAAGGAGCTTTATGCTAATTTTCATCATGGCGGTACTCATCTATATTCCCACCTGCAGGGTCTATGGTTTCTTTTCTTCACTACCTCAGGGTGTGTGCTGAGTTCTTGAGAGTTCCCTGTTTAAATCATTGTCCTGTTTCCACAGTCTAACACACACATGGCTCCTGTCGGCTTTCAAATGTGGTTTTTCCCTTTGACCATTTATATTATCACTTATGATGCATCCTTTTGAACCTATTATTTCTTTATTCTATTCATGAACTTTTATAGAAAAATCCAGTGTCTAATGAACTCACGAATGTATATCAATAGTCTAGACTCCCCCAACTTTTGGTTCCCCCCAAGTGCAGTCCGCTATGTGAACGGCAGCTCCTGGTGGCTATCTCCTTCAGAGTTAATTTTTTTGTGGGCGATAGCAAAGCAGGAGATGTAATTTGGAGTAAAGTGGAAGCAAATCCATTTTCTTAAGTTGGATTTTAATTAGTCAAATGGGACATGTTAATGGTTTTCATTGGAGGCTCAAAAGGGGAACAAAAACACCAAGGCTTTTAGCAGATAAATGAGTCTATAGATTAACTTGCAGGAACACGGGACGGCGCAGCCTTTCGTTTTAATGTAGGGGCAGAAGTATTAGGGAAGAAAGAAAAACATAATGAGAGGCTAAACATTTCTCACAATGAGAGTAACACGTATATCACAAAGTCGCTAAAGGCTGGAGTACCAGGCTTAACGGCGCTGCTTTGAGCACAGTTGCTTATCAATGAAGCGTGTATTCAAGCTAATTAACATAATTGGAACGACTATAATTACACTATCATTTTGTTTGCTTTAGCACATTCTGTTGCGGTATATGGGTAGCAATATTTGCTATTGAAATATTGCCCCCTTGCTGCATACTGCCTGGTTAATCGTTCTGTTTATTCTACCTTCCTTGGGGTGCTGCCCTGGCACCTGAAGGTGAGAGAAGTGTTAAGTCCACGCAGCCCTAGAAGTAGAAGGAAAAGCACAATGAGGCTAATGAGAATCTCACAGCAACCACAGCGATCCAGCAGTGTGGGCAGTGTCACAAGCACACAGTGGGGAAATCGCCCTCCCCAGTCCAAAGCACGCAGTCCAGTAAAATGAAGAAGGAAATTTATTTCAAGCAGAATGCACTCCTCGGAGTCACTTTTCATTGGCTTTAAACAATCGAAACAAGATACAACCTATTTTGGAAAACTGAGACTACAGGTTCTCAGGTCCGGTGGGGCTTGCACTGAGTTGCCAATTACTAAAAAAGCACCAAAAGCTCCTGTTTGCTGTGACCTTTTCAAGTGAGGCTGTAGTGAGGGAGGGGAAATGTCCCAGTTATCCTGCTCCTCACCCTTGCTTTCAGACACACCGGAGACATTTTTTCTCTGTCATGTTTCTTCAAAGCTAGGCAGGAGACGAGAACCTCACATCCACAGGACCTGTACAATCATTATTTTCTGTCTTCCGAGGAGACAGAGAGCAGAAAGCTAGATTTTCAGAATCAGCTTCACAGCGCAGAAGTGACGCAGGTGTTTTCCGTCTTTGAAGCTTCCCTTTTTCTCATGTTGTTCCCAGGGAGAAGGTATGGGCTCAAACATTCCTGTTGGTTTCCTACCGGAGGCGTCAAGCCAAGGCAAGCAGCTGCTGGAGTCACATTCACAGCCAATGAGTGTAGTATCTGGGTTTTCATAACCACTCATTTAAAGAACTCAAACAGAACACAGTATAAAGATCAATAAAACCGGGGGAGGTGTGCACTGTGCCCTCTCATTTCACTGAGCTCTCTGAATGACTCCACAGCCTCCTGCCTACATTTCCTGAGCTTTCTGTCAGGCACCAAGCATCCCGGAAAGAGCTGCTAATGTGTGCACTCTGCCTTAAAGGTGTGTCACATGCTCTCCACCCGGGGTTCGGTGTGCAGATCTCAATCTTCTACCAGATGTTTTTATTTACTAGCTGTTATTTAAAATAGCTCGTAGGGTTGGTTCTCTTATTTCATTCTGATCTCATTCCGTTTGGAAGTCTTTAAGCGCATGCAGCAGCATGTGTATGCTTGAAGCTGAGACTCGGCAGCGTAATCGGGGCTGTGGAAGTGTTTTGTGCAAGCCACACAAAGCCAGTCGATGGCACAAACACACTGAACACTACTTCACAGTATTCTTAAGTAGTGGATAAAATAAGGATATTCCAGGGGAGGATGAGCAGTGTGGATGTTGTCGGGAACTGGTCAAAGTGCCCCTTTTCTTTCATATGTCTATCCCAGCATCTCTGAAAGCTCACAGTTTCCTTCTTCCCTAGAGGATTTCCTTAAGTTGAATTAAACAAGAGTGTTCTTTCTGAAGGTTATGCACACACACCAGGGCAGTCTGCTGTCAATAGCTGGGCATCACCAGACTACAAAGGGCGGCTCCCTCCCCAGGCTCCTGCTGGATCAGCTCGTCACTGAACACAGACTGGGTGACATTCTTCCTCAAGTCTTTCCTCTGCCGTATTCAATTCCTTATTTCAGTTCCTTCAAAATCATTCATTTAAGGATATTTGTTGATGCACCTGTATCTTGTTCCATCTCTTGGGAATGCAAGTGTAGAGATAATCCAAATAATCAACTACACGAGCACCAGGTCATAGCAGAATAAACACAGCTCATGCTGTGCAAAAAGGGCAGTGGTTACTAGAGTAGAGGAAGACACTGGAACTGGGGAAATTTGTCTTTAAGTAGTTTAGCTGTGTAGCACGATCTCAAACTGTTCTGCCTCCATACCATCCACCCCTGAAAGGGACCTTACAAGGAGGATACTACCACACCTAACTATTGCTTTTATAGTTGATGAAAAATAAAGAATTCGAATATGTGATGGTTGTCTTGAGGCCTTAATGCTAATCACTGAGAGCACTGATTCTGCAGGGGATGCCTGCATTTCAATCCAAGCCCCTGGGTCCTATGTGGTATAAAGAGAGAACTAACTCCAACAGGTTGTCCTCTGATTTTCACATGTTTGCTGGTACACATGCCTACACACACACACACACACACACACACACTACACTACACTACACTGTACTTTGAGAATTGAAAATATAGATCAAATAATTCTAGGAGTTACATATCTAGAGAGAAAAGGCAGAACATGAAAATCTATACAAGGTAACTAAGGATGACCATTTTACCACCGTGGAAATTTCACAGTACCTAAAGTTGACAGGATGTGAAATAAATTATTGATATGCTGAAACAGATTCCTATGGAGACACTCCAATCATCAATATCCTGTTATAAGAATTGTTGGGGTCACATAATGAGAACCGTTCGAGACACATATGTATATAACTGAGAGCACTTTTATGTAGAACATGTGGATGTACACAGTCAACAATCGTGAGTGCAAAAGCTCACAGGTCAATCAAAAAAAGCAGACAAGGCTTCAAAAGCACCTCCCCCAGAGAGAAGTTAGACTTTAGAAGAGGGGGTTAGTCTCATTCATAACAGCGAGGCAAATACAGAGGCAACATTAACTTCCGTGGCTCCCCTATGAGATGACTAAAGTTAAAAAGGCTGATGATACCAGTCCTTGTGAGATGCGGAGCAATTAGACACTCATATAAAGTTTTGGGGAATGTTAATTAGCATGATTAGTTCTGAAATCCATTTACATACTTTCTGTCCCAGCAATTTTGAATATTTTATATTCAATTTTGAATATATATATATGTGTGTGTATGTGTGTGTATAGAAATGTACAGAAATGTACAGAAATTTGCTCCAGAATTACTACCCAGCAACATTCTCAGCAGTGCTGGTCCTTATTAGCTGTGAAAGAAAGCCATGAAAGGCTCTCAAACAGAAGAATATATGTGTAATAGTGGAATCATCCAATAAGTTACTACACAGCAATGAAGACCTGTGGCACAGCAGCCATAGGTGAGCTTCATGAGCACTCTACAGGATCTAAGATGAGAGCTGAGAGCAGCGCGTGCTTGACAGACTGACTCCAGGATTCAAAACTAGGGGAAACAAATCTATGGTGTCAGAAGTTAAGCGGATGTTTATAAGGGAAGGTGGAGGTTGCTGGGGAGCTGAGAAAATCTTATTTCGTGATAGATATGGATGATATTAGCAGCACAAATTTCTAATGCTCATTTTGGGGAAAGTAAGCATATAAAAACCAGGCTATTCTATTGTGCTTTGTGACCATATGTGCATATACCTATGTCAGGAGATGAATCTTTCCACCCTTCCTCCCTCCTTTCCTCTTCCCCTCCCTCTCTCACTTTCTTCCTTTTTCATTTCTCCTGTATTTCCTAATTCATCTGCAACAGACGTGATTTGGTAATAAAACATTCTTCTTTATAACATCAGCATCAATAAAAGACAGAAAGAAAAGCAGAGGTGGCTAGAAGATTTTCCATGTAGTCTGCTGTACTGTAGGCTTAAGCAATCCCTTCATCCATTTGTACTTCAGATCAGATTTAATGTTCAGTTATGCATTTTGCCAGATTCAGCCATGGACAAAAGCTGGCTTGTTTATTAGGTTGCTCTTCTTTCCCAATATGGTCAGGCACTCCTGAGTTGTACCCTTTAGAAGCAGCCTAGGGCAGGGATAAAAATAAATACCCAACAACCTAAAACCAGCCCTGACCACTAGTATTTTGCTTTGTTTATGGAATATACACCAGTAACTTCAGCACAATGCCCAAGTCCCTTGTGACATCTCATCCACTTTCTTTCCTGGTTCTGTTTTCTGTCATTCACAGAAGCCCAGTCCTCTGTGGTTGTGTCAAGATCCTCGCCATATCTTGTGTACTGTGGCCTAGCCCCCTTTCTACATAGCAAAATTGTCTGGTGGTTTTAGGTTTCATCTCTAACAACTGTAGTTTGGAGAATGTTGTCTAAATCCTCCTGTTGTAACAGCCATCAAGACTCTATGTGCTATTTTCTTTTACATACCAGGAACCAGACTTGATATCAATATCACGAGTCTTCAATACTATCATAGCATCTATGATTACACTTATATATCAGGCAAGAAAACTGCCCAAGCTTCCATAACCAGTAAATGCATGAGCCAGGATCTGACCTAGATTTGATATCTCAGAGCAAAAACCTGTGCACAGGGCTGGCTGCACATTGCATGCCATTCATTTTGGTTGTCTCCACAGCAGGCATGATAATCAACTACTTGGGACTGTTGAATTGGGTCAGTAGGTAGTGGGGTCTACTGTCCAAGCCTGACAGCAGAATCCAATCATCGGTACCTATGTCAAGGTAGACAGGCAGCACTATCCCCCACCTGCAATGACTTCTGACCTCTGTACACATGCAGTGATTGCCATTCACCTCCATCCTACACACAGCTGCACACAGTCAGGGTGCATTTAAATATTTTTTACAAAGAAATCTACCTACCTAAATTGTTATAAATGACTATAGAACTTAACAGAATTAATTTCAATTGGTTTCATAACACGGCTTTAACTTGGTCTCTCTTGAATTTGGGTTTTGCAGTCCTGTCCTCAACTGCCACCCGATGTAGCCATGCTAAAGAAAGAACCTTTTTAGAGGTAATTAAGGTAAAGTTAGGTCTTCATGTGAACTTCTGGCTATTATGACCCGTGTCTGCATATATGCAGGAGGCTAGGACACAGACATGCATGCAAGGGAGACCCAGGAAGATGTTTAGAAGAGATGGTGGCACACAGGCTACGAACAAGATCAATCCTACTTTTGATTTTAATGTCTAGTTCTCAGAAACCCAAGGAAACAGGTTTCTGACATGCAAGCTTCCGCTCTGTGGTATTTGGCCCTTGACCTCAAGTGTGCTTGCTGTGGCCTTGTTGACCTGTCATGTGCCTCATCTGAGCTCTGCTCTTCTCTTTTCTGCGATGCTATGTGCTGCTGTCTGTATGACGGCCTGCTCCTTACTCTTTGGAAACAACTCCCCACCTCTGATACTTGGATTTTTATTTACAATTTCTGTTTGTCTGTGTATAACCTACCCATGATGATCTCTGGCTAGTTTTAAGTTAGTTTGTTCATTCATTCATTTGTACCTTCCTTCCTTCTTTTTTTCCTTCCTTCTTTTCTTCCTTCCTTTCTCTTTCTTTCTTCCTATGCACTCTTTCAGACTTAGCAAACCAATTTTGCCTTGCGATTTTTCTTTTGTTTAAGATGGCTGTCTGGATCAGTCACGTGGCTCAGTGGGTAATGTTGATCACCAAGGCTGAAGATCTGTTTGGTCCCCACAACCTGCATAGTGAAAGGAGAGAACCATCTTCTACAAGTTTTCTCTGGCTCCACACAGCCTTGCAAGCTTGGCAGACTTGCACTCACACACATACACATATACCCAGGATAAATAGGTCTGAACATGACTCCGTCATCCAGAAGGCTTACTGCTCTTGTAAAGAATCAGAGTTCACATCCTAGCACACACATAAGGAAGCTCACTGCCTGAAAACCCACTTCTAGTGATTGCAATGCCCTCTGAGGGCACCCTCATGCATGCATTACACACAGACACACACACACACAAGTAAACAAAAATAAAAACATTTATAAAAGACTTTGTTGGCCTGGGATTGCCAGGCTTAGAAAACATTATATATTCATTGTTTACTTGAAGTTCAAACCTTCCCAGGTATTTGTAAGTTATAGGGCAGCCCCATGTTTGGTTCTTTGCTCTTCACTAACGTCATCAGGGCCTTTATGGAGATAGGATGCTTAAGAAATAGAGAACAAATTGAACATGAAGCTTTCGAGAAGAATGTGAGGATTTAGAGCAAGGCCTTGCATTCAAGTTGTGTCTGCCCCACTAACTTCTCATATGATAGAATAAGTTACTCTACTACCCGATAGTCTTTCCTACCCTGGCAACTTTCAGTGTGCAGAGGGTAAAATATCCCTTCCATGCTGGAGAAGATGCAATCCCTTTCACCTTATACATGTCCAACAAAACCCTGTAACAATTTTGGCTCTTGGTTATGCTGAAATCCTTCGTCATACCTCCTTCAACAAGAACTGAACCCAACATAGCAGTTGCCTTATTCTTCATTCACCCAACCCCCTCCATGGAATTCTTGTTTGTATTCATTCCTTCAGTGTGAGCCATTAGAAACATGTTTGCAAACCAGTTTTAACCACTACCAGTTCCTCATAGCTCCACTCCCTACTCCAGCCTTGGCAACATCTACAAACAGTTTTCCTGGGAAAAGAGGCCAAACTGTTTACCAACTTAATAAAGTTCTCCTGTAAATAAGCCCTTTGGTGTTTTGCTTGTGCTCTGCATTTTTACTCAGGGACTGAGTCAACAGTGTGTTTTGCGACTTTGTTTAAAGCAGACACCGTTAAGAACATTAATGGAGACAGCATGGGTATACAGCGGTTGCCAGGGCTTGGTAGATGTCTATTAACTCCCCGACGCTCCTTTTAGACAGATGTTCCCCAAGAATCTTGCCAGAACACATGCATGTTCTGTTAGCAGTGAAGAAGTTAAATACAAAGTCACTTCCTTCTTTCCCTGAATGCATGCCTGAAAATCAGAAACCATAATTGAATGCATATGTGGCATTTTCCACAATATGTTAGGCTGGTGGTTCTAATTATTATCACATGTACCACATTTGATCTGGTATAACATGTGAAAATGTTTATATACTTTTACATTATGGTTTTACAACACATATAAACATTTAGGCACAAAAGGATTATAAATTTTGTTAAAGGCATTGAATTACTGTCAAGAAGAGAGAAACTTTAGCAATTATGCCTGTGCTTTTTGCAAACCTTTTGTCATAGAGAAAGCTGAAAAAGTAAAACTGCAGGAGAGCTCCCAATAGAGAAATGAGGCTGAAATGTAGCTAATAAATAGAATATGTTTCCTTGAAGGGGATTGTGAGGACTCACAGTGACCTGCAAACTCAGAGCCTAGGTCTGGTCTTTCTTATCTGTCTCTTGCCTCGTGCAGTAAAGGAGACCAGACGAGATAAGAGACGGAGGCATTGTCCAGCGCCAGGGTCAAAGTTGTCCCTGGTGATTATGGAGAAGGCGCTCTGGCCCAGACACTCTGCACACTCGCACTCTAATCTTTATAACAATCTGGCTCTCTCATTACAGATGAGGAAAACAGTTCAGACGCTTTAGGAAACCAGGCCGTTGTTTTTCCCTTGATTGAACGCAGATGCTGGGATTCCCGCCAAACCCAAGTCTAGGGGTAAAAGCCCTTTGCTCTGTGTCCAGAGGATGAGGGTGGGCTTTGTCTGAGCTGTTCTCCTGAAGTATCAGTGGGAAAATAGGTACGCTTCCTCTGATACTTCAGAAGCAGAGCTGATACCAACTCTGTATTGTTCACTGGAGAGATGGCACTGTATGTGAATCCAATGTTTCGGACCAATATGCCTGGCATCAGCTCACTAAATGTCAAAACATTGAAGGGCATCTGATTCTTTTTTTTTTTTTTCATTTTAAAGATGAGGGATCTGGGGTCAACTGGCTCTGTGACTTGGGACCAGCAGCAATGAGAATTTTGGGACACTGCCCCCTGGAAGCGATTCTACTAAAAGGAATTGGGCAAAGATAACTAAAGAGCTGTTGGCAATCTCTAAGCAGTAGATAATGTGTCCTCTTACACTGTGGTCAATAGGCAAGAGTTGGTTAGACAGCCCGTGGCTATTGCAAAATTTGGAAGGTATCTCCCCAGATGCCTGAGCATCTAGATCACTCAGCCAATCAGGGCCATTTCTCCTCATGCCCTTTGCCTAATGCAGACCAGTTAATCAATCTCAAACTGCTCCAGCTACAGTTAGCCTTTTCCTACCTAACTGGCAGAGCTGGAGTGCGCACCGGAAGGAGCCTCTCCTATCCCACTTGGGACTGCAGATGAGTTTTGTGGTTGGATGGAAGTGAAGATTCCCTGAAGTCTAGACACAGAGGCTCACTTTTAGAGGTGGGATAAGGAGTCGTGGAAGAGGGATAGTTATAAAAGCCCAACTCAGGAGCCTGATGGACTCATAATTCGTAGAAGCGACTGCCCTAGTGCTCCCTCCTGACTTCAACTATTAGAGCTTCCCACTGTGATTTATAAAACCATGGCAGTAGGGATCGGCTTCTTTCTGCCTTCCTCTTGCCCGTTCTTCTAACACTGTTTGAAGTTGGGAACGTCGGAGCTGCTTTCCTTCTTTTCTAGCTGTGAAGAAGACCACAACTGCCCATTATATCTACAAACAGCTTTTATATAAAATCACACTTTCCAGAGATTTTTATAAACACCAGATAGTTGAGGACTGACAGAGTATTACAATAGCAGAAGAACAGTGGTGGGTAGCAGAAAGTTATTCATTAAATCCGCCTTCCCAACTCCTACTCCACAGTGGAAGGGCTGTTTAGGATAGAGTTTAATGGAAGTGGTTAGGACAGGATCTCAAAAAGACTGGAACTTATGAGGCCGAGGAGACATGTAATGGCCAGGGCTGTTTAGTCTCAATGAAGAATGACCCTTAGTCTTTTCAATTGGACTGTTCTCCAGGCTGTCAATCCCACGATCTTCTTCTGTTATTTCCTTATCAATAATGAGAGGGAAGCTAATTTAAAAAATAGGACATGAGAAACCACCTCAGAAGATGATTCACAGATCTCTAAAGCCATGAAACTGGATCCACTTAAGTAGCTTTTCCCATATGTTCATGGGAACATATTAAATAAGTGTTCTCTAAAACGCTATGTGACTCTCACAAGTGAATCAGACAAAATGCAAGATTATCCACGAGGACCCTTTCAGGAACTGATTGGGAGCTGAGGGTCACTGGCGTCTATACTGAAGGGATTCCTGAGGAATTTTCTCACTAAAAAACCATGCCGCTGGCAGCATGGACCTCTTGTGCTCTGGCATCTCTCAGAAACCGCACAGCAGTCCTAAAGGAAATGAACACCATCTCTCTCAAATTACAAATTGGGAAACTGAGGATAGAAAAGTGAGGTGATTTCTGAAAAGGTACAGTGCTAGTCAGGGTAGAATGAGAGAATCTGATTCCCAAGTTGTGCTTCACAACTTAATTGTTAATTTGTTGTGCAATTCTGAACTTCTGAGCAGGACAGGAAGTTGAGTGTCGTTGTCTCTTTATTATACAGTAGCAAAAGCACACAGGGAAGACCTATGGAATTTTATGGGCTTCAAGTTAAGGGGATAAAGAAAAGACCAGACCAAGTACCACAGGGAAAATAGGACTCTCAGAACAGTGCCTGGGCAAAGATCTTCTGCAAAGGCCCCATTGGGCCTCTTGTATCAGTCATGATAAAATTGCAACACTTTGGACCAGGGGTATTGTCATGTTTTGACTCACAGTCTCTTTCCATCATCTCCAGGCAACAAATACAAAATTTAGTTTAATAGAACCACAATAAATCTAGTTTATTTACCTCACTTGAAGATAAAAGATCGAACTGAGGCTCACATCAATCTGTAGGTGAATCATTTTAAAAAATCGTACTTAGGTAAACAAAGGCTGCTTTACATGTGGAATTGCATGAAGAAATCAGTGCATGTTGTAACTAACACAGCTCAGAACAAAGAGACCATGCCCAGGTCACTGACAACATGGCCCTTTAAATATAATTATTCAAAGGAAACCTTTTATAAATTCTATTTAGGGTTACTAACAGAGAACATGACACTGAATGGAATGAATTTTTAAATCACACAGAGACGGAGATTTTGGAATAGAATTTTTTTTATTTTATTTATTTATTATGTATACAATGTTCTGTCTGTGTGTATGCCTGTAGGCCAGAAGAGGGCACCAGACCTCATTATAGATGGTTGTGAGCCACCATGTGGTTGCTGGGAATTGAACTCAGGACCTTTGGAAGAGCAGGCAATGCTCTTAACCACTGAGCCATCTCTCCAGCCCTGGAATAGAAATTTATATAGCATCAAGCTCTTGATTTTATGATAAAACTGGTATTACAGTGTCTTTCAGTGGTGTGATGGCTGTAAGGGAAAACAAGCTCTGTAAAGTGGAGGCTAGACTACAGGATTGCAAGAAAAGATGCAGAGGAGCCAGGTAAAGAAACTCACATTGAAAGATGAGGCAACTTAACACACAAGCACATCCCTCTGAAGCCACATCCTTTCCTTTCCCGTTCATCCCCAAGATGACACATTAATATAATTATCACAAGATAAAACATTTTATAAACTTAAAATATCCCACAGTCTTTACAAATTCAAATACTTTAAAATTCAGTCTTTTTTAAAAATTCAAAGCCTCGAAACCAATAGGTCCAGTAGAATCAAAAACCCGTTGCCATTGTTCTTGAGGTCTCAGTAGTCCTCCTTGTCCGCTATGTTCAGCGAGACCAGTTTTGACCCAGGCTTTTTCAGACCCAGGCCAGCTGGCCTTGGTGAGTTCCTGATAGAACATCCCCATTGTCTCAGTGTATGGGTGCACCCCTCGCGGTCCTGAGTTCCTTGCTTGTGCTCTCTCTCCTTCTGCTCCTGATTTGGACCTTGAGATTTCAGTCCGGTGCTCCA
>NW_026067897.1:3232978-3257234 GCF_014885135.2 Alexandromys fortis | reverse complement strand
GGCCATAGTATTTTATCACAGCTCTAGAAACCCTAAGAATACACTATGACTTTAGAAGCTGAAGAACTCTTGCTGGAATTCTCTAGATGTTATCCTTCTTAACGATCTTTTTAAAAGCCAAAAGCTCCCTTATGTAGTTCTGGATTGCCTGAAACTAACTACATAGATCAGACTGACCTTGAACTCATAGAGATCTACTTGCCTCTGTTCCTGAGTACTGGAATTATATGCATGTGCCATGATGCAAGGCTTCTGCTCTGTGACTGCTTATTCCTTTTTAATATTCCTTTACTAAACTGTGAATAATCAAAAAAAAAAGAAAAGAAAGATGAGGCAAGGACACCAGGTTCAGTTATAGTTTCTTACATATATATATATAATGGATAGCAGTGGTTTTGTATTGATCATCCAAAACTCCAAAATCTAAAATGTAAAGCACTCCAAGTTCCAAAACGTTTGGCAACATCATCATACTTTTCTGGAAAATGCTGTACCTAACCTCACAGTCTAAATGTATACATACAAAAATACTGTAGAAATTATCTTCAGTCTCTAAGTATAAGACGTTTATGAAATGTAATGAATTTTATGTTTTCCTTGAATGCTACCCAAAAATATGTACAAACAAATATTCTAAAACTCAAAACTGGGAAAACTTCTTGTCTCAAGAATTTCAAACCTACAATATAGGTTATCTGTTAGAAAGCAGATGGCTGGTCATTGATGAGCAATCGGAAGGCTGGGGAAACTGCAGCTAGCTTTCAGAGTTAGAACTGACTGACCTCATTGCCTCCACTGGGACCAGAGGCCAAGACTCCTACCATGTCTTCATCATCTTGACTAGACTGATGTTATATCCAGTACTTCTACTGACGTAAGGATTCTTCCACAAACCCACATATCATTTATCTGGAGATCTTAGTAGATCTACAGATGATATTTATATCTACTATGTTCTGACTTGAAGCTTATTATTCAACACCACTTCCCTGCATTATGAATGAAATGGGGGAGGTATGTGATTTCTACTGTAGCTCCAAAAGTCATGTCATGCAGACAGCACCTCCTCAGGCTCCATTAGAACTCTAGAATAGTATAGATACTCCATACATTGTGTGGAAAAATGGAGGGTGAGCTGTGCTTGTGTCTAGAGCCCTTGGGATTTGTTTTCTAGTTGTATTGGGAATATTCACACTTCTTATTTGTCACTTGGCTGTATAGTTCTTTGTGTTTCTTTTCCTCTTTCCTAAATAGAAGCAAGTCTGAATACTAATGATTGGCCAATGTTAGACTATCAGCAGAGGCAACTAATTTAGACAGCAATCACAAGCTTGGCATTATGAAGTTGATTTCATATCACTTTTATGTAACTATTCTTATAATAAGTTGACTATAATACTTACAGACCCTCATCTGATAGCCCAGTGGCATATAAACTTCCTGACTGTATTATATAAAGATTTCAGGGTGGTTTTTACTTAGCAACTACCAAGCTAATCACTTCACTCTTTTCTTTTGTCTTTTCAAGATTAGCAAATTCCCAGACACAAGTCAGAATAGAACTGGAATGGTGATTTTTCTCACATCAGAACTCAAAAAGTGCTATGATTGATCTTGACCATGTTGTAATCATAAGACATATACACTATATTTTAAAAGAATATATTTCTGCTGGGTGGTGGTGGCACACACCTTTAATCCTAGCCCTTGGGAGGCAGAGACAGGTAGAATTTTTTTTTTAATTCAAGGCCAATTTGGTCTACAGAGCAAGCTCCAGAATAGTCAGGAGTATGCAAATAAACGCTGTCCTGAAAAACAAAACAAAACAAAAAATATTTCATACCTAGGGTCTGCTATGTCAGATCTAAAACTCTACTAGCTCTAAGAAGCACACAGTCTTTAGAATATTGCCTACACTATTCACAGCATTGTATCAACAGCTTTGAAAAATGGTGAAATATGCAATCAGCAACTAAATATTCTTCAAGGACGTCCTCACAAGGAGAACACCATATTTCCCAAGCTGAAGCAGATGTTTAGCTACTCGAGGCACAGTTCCTTGAGGCTTCTTCTGTACTGTGAGGTATCACCCAGATGTTGCTACCTAAGGGCCTCCAATGGCTTGCATACTTTAAGTAACATAATACAAGAATGAGTGGGTTTCTTAGTTCAGCAGGGCAGCACAAATGTGGCAGAAAATGCAATCACACAGCATAGTGGCCAGCGACTTGTCTCTGCCTTCATCTAGGTAATAAATGGAGTCATGTCATCTGACTAAGGATCTGACTCTCATGCTCCATTTATTTTTGTCACGCTCCATTGTGACACAGTTAGTCAAGTGGACAGAAGTTAACCTCAACCTCTGTGTCCTCCAGACGCTCTTTAGTCTGCTTCCCAAGGTCTAACCTCAGCTGGTATGCGGTACAAGTCTCTCCTAAAGACTACAAACCTTGATGTTTGGATAAGGCCATAGCCGAATGAGATGGATTTAAATTGTAGAGAGATGAACATCAAAAATTTCACAAGATCGCCTCTTTTAAATATGTTTTCTTTGTCAAGCCTGTCAAATGAGGAATGCATCAAAGGCAACACTACCTGCAAAGAAGAAAGGGCCTCGCTTCCAGCATATGTTTCGCAGCTGAGCCATAGGCTCAGTTTTGAGAAGCATTTCATGTTGTGCTCTTGTTCTCTTCTTTGGCCTCAAGCCCAAACATTGTTGATGATACCTTCACTATCCTCCAAGCTTGAAATTCAGACAGCAAGACATGAAATTAAACATGGTAAAGGATTAACATGAAATAATGTCTCTGCATAACCAAGAACTCAAAACCATGCATATCAAAGGGGAGGGGGAAATCCATCTTTCTTTTCCTTTTTGGAAAAACACTTGGGAGCATTGTGTGATCTCTCCCCCTCATAAATATTCCTTCCTTCTCATTTTACAAAGTGAACGAGGTGAGAAAGTAGATGCAAAAAAAAATGGAAGAGGGTGGAGAGTTTTTGAAAATTGGCAGAACACAGTGTGAAGATTCGGTGGTGTTGATGGATAGAGAGGAGAGTGTTGCAGCGGAAGAAAGTGTGGTTAGCTGCTAACAGCAGTTCTTACGGTGGGTGTGCATCGGTGTGAATTCCATGGAAACGTATGTCGCTTTCTGGAGGATGAAAAGGTTAAGGTTAAAGTCTTCGTGTTCTGCTAACCATATGCCACTGGTTTCTGACTAAAATAACTACCTCCAAGTGAGCTCCGGAAGAGAAGAGGTAAAGAGGAGAGGAGCACGTATGTGGGTTTGCTCTTTCAAGAGGCTCTTCTGGTGTTCCTGTACTCCATGACCTTGTGTCTGATTTTCCCAGGTTTCCTTTCAATCTCCATAATTATCTTAGACTTTATCATCTGGTGGGCAGCAAATGAACACACACAAACTTGCATGGGTTTCATGAATTCACAATTTTGGTCCTTTTGTTAAACACATTAGTTCTTGTTTCTCTTTTGCTCTATCACATCCCCAGTTATTCTTGAGACTGTCCTGGTGCATGAAATTGCGCAATTGTGTGGTAGCCAGGGGATTCTATGATTTGTCTTGTGAGGCACTATGAACTCTCCACACTCTTGCAGACATAGGAGAACTTGTTTATTTCCAGCAAATGTATGTTGGGGAATATTGTTTTAAGGCATGTTGTTTTTGTTTATGCTGCATTTGATTAACTGTGAAGCAGTGATTCTCTGCTTGTCTAAAACACCTGATGTTCCTAATAAAGAGTTGAATGGCCAATAGCAAGGCAGGAGCAAGGAAAGGCTGGGCTAGCAGGGAGGGAGTATAAATAGAAGGAGCAAAATAAATAAATAGAAGAGGAGCAACAACTAGCGAAAAGGAGAGGAGGACAGCAGGGGGCAGCCACCCAGCTACACAGCAAGCCACAGAGCAAGAAGGAAAGAAAGATCTACAGAAATAGAAAGAAGTCCAGAGAAAGATAAAACTCCAGAGGTGAAAGGTTGTTAGGACAACATAAATTAAGAAAAGCTGATGAGAAACAAGCCAAGCTAAGGTCGGGCCTTCATAACTCAGAATACACCTCCGCCGTGTGTGATTTATTTGGGAGCTGGGTGCCGGACCCCCAAAAAGCCAAAAGAGCAAAACGTCATACAACAAATGTAGGCACAATCTGACTCTTCAGATCCTTCCAGCTGTGAGTTATCCTCATTTCCTAAGAACTGGGAAGGGTTTGTTGTTTTGGTTTTGTTTTTTTTTGATTGCCTAGTCCTTCTCTGAGTCTTTTTCTATAGCATAGTGGGGTCACATACTTTTAGAAACACTTCTGAGATAGTGTTAGAGCAGCCATAGTGAACATCTTTATGTTGATGAACATGCTGGGTTAATTTTCTTTACCACATCCCCTAAGATTCATTTTTCCCAAATACTGAGGTTAGAAGTATATTCACGTGGCAGACAACATAATTAAAATTCATGATAATTTCAAAGTATCTACTATTAGTATTTGCCTTGCTCGTTGGCTTGTTTTCTCTGAAGTATCCCTCAGCACTCCTATCAAAAGAAACTGGTCAGGCCGCCCACCAGAGCTCTGGGGATGTCTTGGCCCAGGGATGTCAACATTCCACCAGAAAACAGCTTCTTACAGCCTTTCCTTTATACACCAAGCTTTCCCAAGCTGTGTGTACAACTTTTTAAAAACTCAATCTATATTCATCCCAGTTTAAAATGGGACATTTTAATTGGACATTAAAGTTTACTAGATTTTATATCTTTACATAGGCACCATTACAAGACATGGATTTACAAAGAAAATATATGAAATTCATTTTCGTGGTCATTATGTTCTCATTTCGTTTGAAGTTTAGATCTAACGTGAATACTGGGGAAATTTTTTTTTAAGGAAGGAGTTCCTTGTAAAGAACGACATGTTCTGTGAGCTCTGCTCTTCTGTACTCGGGTGAAAGGGCCTTCCCAGGACTCCAGAATGATACAGATTGAACCTCCATATCTAGAACATTTATAATGGACTCCCATTACAGCTTCCTTGTTTGATAATAAGACCAACTCTGTTAAGGTGAGAGGTTGCTGCAAGAACAAAATGGCTTATAATTTTATAACTTGGTTAAGTCCACATTTCCAAGGTCGTATGGAATAAAGGTGTTCTATCTAGAGAAACAGCTAAAGAACAAGCAGGTCTGTTCATAGCATGCTTGAAAAAAAGTTGATTATATTGAGAAGACACAAAGCCAGTCCACAGCAGCACTGGTTGAGTTCATTTCAGTCCCTGCCTATTTTTCCAGGTGTAGAGGTATCACATAATACTGAAATTTTATTTTAGGTTTGATATCATACCAACCTAAGTGCAAGGAACACCTTATTTTTTTATATTTGTTTTTTTTTAAAACCCTGAAAAGTGAATCAATAATCTTGTTCAGACTCTGTGTCTAGCATCTCCACTCCTCCACTGACCATCAGAATACCTGTCAGTTATATAAGGTGGAAAGAAAACTAATATAGGATTAATTAACAAGAACTGAGTTTTGTACACAGTACAGTCTTGGAAATGAAATCATTAATGATCATTTTACATAGCAAATATACTAATTTATAAAAGAGACAGGATTGCAAATGGACCTGTATGTCCCTACTGAGCATCTGAAATTCCTTGATAATGGAAGTGTGTTTTATCTGTCCTTGCTAACCCTAAGACCGGCAAACTATAGGTAATGATAAAAAACAATTAATGAGGTTTTGCTAGGGATCAGACTACCTGTTAAGCAAAATGCACCCATAATCCTATTTAAATTACACAACTCCTTTATATATTAAATAGTATCATTATTTCAGTTCACTAGATCAAATGTTAGAAAATTCTTTCCTGAAGGCTGGGAAGTAAATACTTTAAACTTTATGGGCCATACCATGTCTGGTGAGATCATGGGACCTCTACTCTTGCAGTACAAAAGCAACAGAGATGTGATACACATAGGATGGTGTAGAGGGCCATGGGACTGTAGAGCAGTGACAACTTGTGTTTAACAAGTCGACCTACTTGGGGAGCTCCGTTTGGCAAAGTCATGTGGTTACTGACTGTGGATGACTGGTTGTTCTCTGTCCATAACTTTCTAGGGTAACATTGCTATGCCTCCCTAATAAGTACAACTGTGGGCTTCTTTCCACAGCCCTTTGATGGTGTGGTTTATACTTGTTGGGCATGCATAAAGCTGTGGATTGTCAGAAAGATTATTTCTGCTGATATTATACATTATTCATACTGACATAGGATTCTCAATCACAAAGAAAACCTTTTACACAGACAGCTACTTTAGATTTCAGAGCAGGTTGATTGACCCTAGAGATAATATCTAGCTGCCCCTAGAGACGAGTACGTGAGGTCATTTTCCCAGGTGTTGTTTATTGCTGAATTCAAGGTCAGAATAGAAGCAACTTGATTAGACATAACTTTCTCAGTAATTGACTTTTTGCACTTAGTCCCAATCTCAGACCCAAGATTCAGCCAACTGCTTACTTACTGTCTGTGTAGCCTCACCAACTTAGGGCTATGTGCAAGGCCATGGTTGCTCACTGGTCGGTCACTGTGACATTTCTAGCCAGAGAGAAACTACATGACTTATCTTGGGTTTTGAAATGGGGCCAGGTCCTAAAAATGCAAGGTTCTGGCTGTAAAGAGAGGAAGAAGAACTCAAAGAAGGAGAACTGGACAGAGGAGAAGAACTGAGATCGGGAAGAGCTGTAAGTGGTAGGAACTTTGTAGAGTTAATTAGAAAGCTGAAAAAACTAAGTAGCCATGTGGAGACAGAAATTCTCAGAGAGGGTTAAGATAAAGTAAAGGGGAAATTTCCATTAAAACATTTGTGTTTATTTTTCCCCTCAAATATGAAAGGTCTAACTATTAGATAGACCAGAACTTTCCCTCAGCTAGCACCACATTTGTGGATTTTTCTCACATACCCTGGTGCTGCCTGGGAGTTGGGCCCTATATTCAGCTTTAAGACAGAGTGTGCATCCCAGAGACATGATCCACAGGGAAGGGAGTGCAGCATCCCAGTCTGTCAGTTAGATTTTGTGCACACACTGGTGTTCACTAAACTCTGTCTTTGATTACACACTAATGCTTTACTTTAGCTCAGTAGTTGACAAGATACAGGGTAAGACTGGCAACCTCAGGTACTGGTTTGTTTATTTTAAAACTTCCTTTTATACTTTCTCTTCTGTACTACAGTGCAACTTTGTGAAAGAAATCTTAAAAATCCCATTATATTCATTTTACTGGAGAAAGAATAATTGAATCAAATTTCATTTCATAAAATCTACACATATAAAGAACTTTGAAATCTCAATATATATTGAGTTTTAGTATAATAAAAAATTAATCCATTTGGAATATTTTCACTAGCTCTCCATCTACTTATTTAGTGAGTTTTATTGAAGAGCCCAGCTGTTAATGAAAAAGGAAGAAAGCAAGGATTAAGGGCTGTACTTTCCCTTAGTTCATTATTATTTCTTTCAGGTTCTGACGATACAATAATACATTTGATGTTTCTGGGGCTGATCAATCCTGTTCATTTTCCTATTCATTAGACATCAAAATGCCTTAGAAACAAATGTATCCTTATTTTTCTCAAGTAAGGTACAACAGAATAATAAGGTTTTTCAGACTTAATTGAAAGAAAATGCTTCAAAACTAGGATACTTCTAATTTTAACAAAAAATGTACAGAAGGGAATATGCGGACACATTTTACTGTATCTAGAATGGTGGCCTTTCTGAGATTGTTCAACTGTTATTTTCAGTAAACCAAAGGGATGCATAGCTACTGCACTGTTACTTGTAATTCAGAGCGAGCTGGTTTAAAAAAAGAAAAAGGATATGTGGCATCCAGAAAATGTCATTAATTTGATGGCCTAAGCCTTCATAAATTATCAAGTATTCCCAGTAGCATGCATGTAAAACTTAGAGGGATCATGAGCAGCCTTGAAATCGCTTGGCTTCCTTGCAACCAGAAATATTTTAAAGTGTTTGCACCTCTCTTCATATGAAAGGATGCTCCAACTATTGTCTCCACCAATGGCCAAATCCACCTTTAGAGATGGTGATAGAGGTTTGGAGTCATATAAAAGCATGGGTGTCTCCAGGCCGTCATTCTTCTCATTAATGAACTGCAGCTTACAGAAACTAATTATGGGGGAAAGGTTGCTGTTAGCCTCTCCAGGAATGAAGTCTCTCAGCTTCCACGTCAAGCAGGAAGGAGAAGGAAGAGCATAGGGACCTAGGGTCCCATCCCTAAAACTCTTCTGTGGTGACCATTCTGCCAGGCACAAGCCACAGGCTTGATCGCACACTGGAAGAAAATGACAGTGGGAAGGAATTTTAAATGTTCACAAGATCCAGAAAAGAAAGTCCAAGAAAGACAGAGCAATGTGGTTGCTAGACCACACGCCAGGGTTGCCACATCTCTACATTCTGATACAGGGTCTCTGGGAAACCATGAATCTAAATCAAGTATCTACATACTATTTCCAAAATAAAGAGATAACTGACCTTTTGGATTTTTTTAGACATAAGTTATTTAATTAACATAACATATTACATAAATCCAGCTTCTAAAATAATAAATAGTTGACATTTATATTATGCAACTTATTTAGGTGGGAGGGACCTGAAAGTAATTTCTCTTATCCTTTGTTACTCTGCTATGTGGGGAGCTACACATTGACTTTGTTATCCTTGCAAATAAAGGACCTAAATTTTCTGAACATTTTACTTTTTTTTACAATTTATGTAGAAGTTTCCAATGCCTGCATTAATTTTTGAAGTCCCTTTTACTAATTTTTTAAAATGTATTAAGTGTGCTGGTGTGTGATTTGTTTTACAGTGTCTGTACTATGGGGGTCAGAGGACAACTTTGGGAAGTCAGTTCTGTTCACCTGACAGATGTGCCAGAACCTTGCTGGTAAGCCACAGCCACGTGGTGATACACAGATTAATATAATGGGTTATTTTAAGATATAATAATTAGCCAGAAATACATGTAAGCTTTTGGCCAAGCAGTATTGTAAATAATATAGTTTCTATGTGATTATTTTGAGTCAGGGTGGTTAGGTAACAAATGAACAGCCTCCAACAACATACTCTGAGTATAGAGAGGAGCTATAGTAATGATCAGAGCTGCAACAGAGCTGGAATTTAATGCTTCCCAAGTTAAACTGGTCAGTACTTTCCTAAGGTTTATTTACAGGCAATTTTACAAAAACATCCTTATCCTCTAGCTTATTAATTGTCAGAAAACAGATCTGGGGACCATGTCTTCTCAACAGTGCTGCTGAGGTAAAGAACACTTGTGCCTTTGTGCTGTATGAGATGGCTTAGGAAATAAAGTCTTAGCTCTGGAAGGGTGGGAATAAATCTAGATTCTCAGAATCAATTTACAAGCTGGACAGGCTACCTATGACAGCCCAGAAGAGACAGGGACTCCTAGGGGCTAACGGGCTAGCTAGACTGTTTGAGGTTCAATGAAGAAACCCACCTCCATAATTTAAAAGATCATTTAAGGAAGGCACCAGACATAGACTTCAGCCCTCCACACTCCTTCACACATACATGTATACATACACATGTGTACATAAATATGGACACCACACACATGAAAATAATTTGTTATAATTAACATGATCCCAACTTACTGGCAGCATTGGAATGATGGAGAAACTGTAAAAATCTCTGAAAATACTTAGAGAATGCCTTTGTAAAAATGCTATAAATCACTGGTGCCTGAGTATTGAATGAAAGAACTTGGTTATGTATTTACTTATGATAATTACAGCATATACTGAATTGGATAGCAACAACTTCCAAAATAAATTACATTGAAATAACAAAAAAATGAAGATATCCAACTGCAAAAGTTGCTTCCTCCAGGAAAATAAGTTAAGACGATAGCAGTGTGTTATAATAGTCTCTGCTGTCAGTCATCCAGGTTTATTGTGGGTGGCAGCTCTGTGGCTATAGATAGAAATATCCCCTGTTCCTCAGCCTCTGCCAGGCTGTTGACACTGTGATCAGCAGTGACTTACTGGTAGACCAGTTTTAGATACATGCAGGAAATCACAACTAGTTATCTTTATCATAGGTGTTAGACTATCTATCATCTATCTACTATCTATTATCTGTCTATCTATCTATCCATGTTCTATTTTTTTCTATCTATCATCTATCTATCTATCTATCTACCAACCTACCTACCTATCCATCCATCCACCCACCCACCCATGCATTGATCTATCTATGTATCTATGTATATTATTATGTATGTGTGTGTATGTACCTATGTATCTATCTATCTCTCTTTCCCTCTATCTATCTGTCTACCAGATGTGTTTCTATTTATACAATCTGTCTCTATTATCTATTTATTGTCTATCTTTGTCTATCCATTTTGTTTCCATCCATGACTCTGTCTCCCATTTTGTCTCTCTGTCTCTGTCTCTCTCTTACACACACACACAACACATATACACACACACAGACACACACACACACACAAAATGGACCTAATTCCATCAGCTTAGGTCACTTACCAGCTAACTTTGTCTCATAAATGTTCTTTTTTAATGGTTTTTTAATATAATCTTTTCTAATTTTATATAGGTATCCCTGTGCCCACTTTCGCCCCTCCTCCCACCCCACTCTTCCTTCCACCCCACCATCTACTCCTCAGAAATGGTAAAGTTTTCCATAGGGAGTCAACAATGTCTGACACTTCAATTCGAGGTAAGACCAAGGCCTTCCCTCTTATATCTAGGTTGACCAAGGTATCCATCCAAAGAGAATGTGCTCCTAGAAGCCAGCTCAAAAACTATGGATATAACCTGGTCCTACTTCCAGTGGCCTCAAAGACGGTCCAAACCTCACAACTGTCCCCCACATGCAGTGGGCCTAGCTTGGTTCTATACAGGTTCCCCCACTATCAGTACAGAGTCAGTGAACTCTGACTAGCTCATGTCAGCTGTTTCTGTGTGTATCACTATCATGGTCTTGACCTATTTGCTCATATTATCGCTCTTCCCTCTCCTCAATTGGTCTCTGGTTGCTAGGCCCAATGCTTTTATCTAGATCTCTGTATTTGCTTCCATCAGTTTGCCGGTTGAAGGTTCAATGATGACAATTAAGGTAATCATCCATCTGATTACATGGGAAGGCCAATTTAGGCATCCTCTTAATTGTTGCTTAGAGTCTTAACTGGAGTCATCCTTGTGAATTCCTGGGAAGTTCCCTAATGCCATGCTTCTCATTAGCCCTTTAGTGGGTTCCTCTATCAAGGCATCTCTTTTCTTTCCCTTACTGTTCTTCCCCCTTCTTGAACATCCTGTTCTCTTATGTTCTCCCCCTTCCCTTCTCCAATTCCTCTCCCCTTTTTATCCTCCCTTCCTCCCACCTTCTAATTTTCTTAGAGGTCTTCTCTGTTGTGCCTTCCCAGGGGCATCCATGTATGTCTCTCTTAGGGTTCTCCTTGTTACCTAGCTTCTCTGGTATCATGGACTATAGGTGGTTTATCCTTTGCCTTATGTCTAATATCCACTTATGAGTGAGTACATACCATACTTGTTTATCTGGATCTGGGTTAACTCACTCAGGATGGTTTTTTTCTAGTTCCAGCCATTTCCTGCAAATTTCCCAAGAATAGTATTGCTGGGTACCAAGACAGATTGATTCCCAATTTTCTGAGAAACCACCACACTGATTTCTTAAATGGCTATACAAGTTTGCCCTCCCACAAGCAATGGAGAAGTGTTTCCCTTACTCCACATACTCTACAGCATAGTCTATCTTTGGTGTTTTTGATATTAGCAATTCTGACAGGTGTAAAGTGGTATCTAAGAGTCATTTTGATTTACCTTTCCCTGAAGGCTAAAGATATTGAGCAATTCCTTATATGTTTTTTGGTCATTTGCAATTCTGTTGAGAATTCTCTTTAGATCTCTATCCCCATTTTTGAATGGATTATTTAGTAATTGGATGTCTAGTTTTTTTGAGTTCTTTATATATTTTGGAGATAAGTCCTCTGTCTGATCTGTCTGATGTGGGGTTGGTAAAGCTCTTTTACCTTTCAGTAGGCTGCTGTTTTCTCTTAATGACTGTGTCCTTTGCCTTACAGCAGCTTCTCTGTTTCAAGAGGTCCCATTTATTTATTTTTGCTCTCAGTGTCTTTGCTACTGGTGTTATATTTAGGAAGTGGTCTCCTGTTTCAATGCATTCAAGGCTATTTCCAACTTTCTCTTCAATGAGGTTCAATGTGGTCAGATTTATATTAATGCATTTAATCCATTTAGATTTGAGTTTTGTGCATGAGGATAAATATGGATCTATTTGTATTCTTCTATATGTTGACATCTATTTTTTGAAGCACCATTTTTTGAAGATGTTTTCTTTTGTGTATTGTATAATTTTATCTTATTTGTCAAAAATCAGGTGTTTGTAGGTGTATGGATTAATATCAGGGTCTTTGATCCAATTCCACTTGTCCACCTGTCTGTTTTTTTCCCCCAATATCAAGCTGTTTTTATTCCTGTGGCTCTATAGTAGACTTGAAGTCAGGGATGGTGATGCCTTTGGAAGTTCCTTTCTTGTACAGGATTGTTTTAGCTATTCTGGGTTTGTTGTTTTTCCCTATGAAATTGAGTATTGTGTTTTCAAGGTCTGTGAAGAATTGTGTTGGGATTTTGATGGGGATTGCTTTGAATCTTTAGATTGCTTTTGGTAGGATTGCCATTTTAATATGTTGATTCTACACTTCCAAGAGCATGGTAGATCTTTCCATTTTCTGATGTCTTCCACAATTTCTTTCTAAATGTTTCTTCAGCACAATTGCCAATCAAAGCACCTCCACTTGCCAGAAGAAACTAGAATTATATTGATGACATACACTCTTTCTTCATTTTATACATATAAATTCCATTTCCTTTATTTTTCCTTAGAAAAAAATGCCCATTGGAAGTCAGGAGTAAATAATAAAATAGCATCTAAAAAGCAGAAAATAAAGAGACCCACCCTGGATTTGATGAGAAACTTAAATGAAAAAAAGGCATTTTTGTCAGTGTGGAAGGAAGCAGCTACTTGATAAATTATTCTAACTAAACCACATTGACCTTAATAGAAACATGTTTAAATAGAAAAGAAAAATATTTGAAAAAGGAGCTATTAGTATACTTTTAAAAGTCATACAAACAATAAACCATTTAAAGAGATTGCCTGAATGTCTCAGTTTAGTAAGACATGAAGATTTTACTGCAAATATTGTGTGTGGGTGTGGGGGTCTATGCTTCCACAAGGACTAGGTATGATTGATTTCCTATCTCTTCAAATTAGTAATTTTGCAAATGGATATGAATAGACGAAAACACATGAATTTGTCAGGTATAAACAAAAGGAGCTCTCTTTGGGATTGTGGGTTCAGATAGCCCCAGGATGGCACTAGGGAATACAAGCCCAAGGTGCTGAACTTGCAGGTGAAGATGATGATGTTCAAGGAAGCAAAAGACAGACTTGATTCCCAAACTTATATTCATAAAAGTCTTGGAATCTTTCTGAAATGGTAATTTGGAAAGGTTGATTCTGGGGAAGCACCAGGCCCCAATATTTCTCAGAAGCCCCTGGTGCTGCTGATGCTGGCTTTGTGGACGTCATCCAGTGCTGTCGGTCAGAGGAATGAGCCAAAGCTCACCCAGATTTCATCTCCTACTACAGAGAATATCTTGGTCACCTGTCACATGCAGACAGACAGCTGCTTGACTTATTCTTCCCAGAAGCAATGTTCTTCACAGTAAATTCTGTGTTCTCCCACAAACCCACTGAGTTGATTTCCTATTGTTCACTATTCTGAGAATCCTGGAGAATCTTCTGTCATTCCTGTGCCTCAGTTCTTCTATCTGTAGAATGGTGTGATTGCATTACCAGCCATTCCTCAGTTTCACCATCTTTAGAACAGTATGATTGCTTTGCTTGCCATGACTCAGTTTCCCCATATGTAGAACAGTGTGATTGTTTTACCTGCCATGCCTCAGAGTTTACCCCTATGTAGAACAATGTGACTGTATACCTGCCATGACTTAGTTTTCCCATCTGCAGAATGGTGTGATTGCTTTACCTGCCAAGCCTCAGTTTCCCCATCTGTAGAATAGTGTGTTTACATACCTGCCACAATGTCTTTGGGACACCAAGACCTATTTATCAGATATAAACACACCATCTGTTAGAAAGGGAAGAAAAACAGGCGTGAGCTGAGCAACTGTTCACCTTGAGCACTGAATATTATCACTATTTATTTATTTATTTATTTATTTATTTATTTATTTATTTTGCTAATAATGGAACCCAGAGCTCCACACAAGCTAGACTCTCTACTAGGCTTTATCCCCCAGTCAACCTTTAATGGAGAGCAAGGATCATGCCATCACCTGACTCTTTTAAGTGTGTAGTTCAAACCTTGGCCAGCGACCTCCTAGCTACAAACCCTTTAGCTCTTAGCTGGACTGACTCCCAACCCTGTGTGAGGCACCAGAAGAGAACCTCTGCTATGGGGAAGTGGGGATTCTATGCTCAGCTCTGTAGGTCAAAGCAATGTGTCCCTCACAGTGTCAGAGTCCTTTTGCCCTAGAAACTAAGTATACATTAGCCACTGGTCGTCCAACATCTCAAATCTCAGAGAAAAATGGGACAATACAAAGATTCTTTCTCACTTCAAAACAAGGGTTTTTACTTAGGGTTTTTGTTGTTGCTGTTTGTTTTTTTTTGTTTTTTTGACAGGCTGGATCTTCTTTTTCTATTGTAGGCACCAGAAGAGTGAAAAAATTAAAACTTCAGTATTACCTTTCCCCTCTAGGGTTTCAGGATGTATCTCCTCATCCTCCCCACCCCTCTATGTTATACCTGCCTCTCAAACGAGCATCAGCATCATGTCCCCAGTCCTCAGACTGCACCTCCATTCTAGCTTTAACTCCTTTGTGCTTCACTGTAAATAAGCGAGTCTTTTAAGGATTAGTGGATGATTACCATTCTCTGATGATTTCACAGGAGAGCTGAAGAGAGGATTCACATAGGAAACACTTCAACAAACTGCTCCAGAGATCATCCTCTAGTTTCTTTTTCTCCACCCTGCCTGTTGACGTCATTGGCTCCCCATTTCTTAACTCAGGGTAGAGGCAGCACTCAGAAGCTCAGGCTTCTCCCTTCCTCTGAAGGCAACCCCTCGGCGCTCTCCCCCTGGGTGCTCTCCCCCCCTCCCACGTTTCCTTCTTAGATAAAATTAAAATGACATTTGTTTAGTGTGGGGATGTGTGGGCATCGTGTGCATTCCAAGGCACATGTGTGGAAGTCAGAGGACAATTCAGAGGAATTCTCTCCTTCCACCATGTGGAACCCAGGAGTTGAACTCAGGTCACCAGGCTTCGTAGCAAACACTTTTACCTGTGGACCCATTTCACAGAGCCTCTCGCACTTTTCTCATGCAGCCTTGTAAGATCTCAAGAGATGGTATGCTCTGTCTGACTTAAGTGTCTGCACATGTGTTGGAGGCACAGTTATCCGGACCTACTTCTTCCAGAAGATGATTAGGTTCTGGCTGTTGGTTGCCGGTCATCCTTCCTCTGCTTCTGCCCATCCGACATAGGACACCCAGAGGGCATGTGTAAGATAACATTTATTATTCACATATATTCAGATAGACGCATCTGCTCTGAGCTGCATCACCTTTATAGTGTATGTGCCCGCTCTCCGTTTGCTGTGCAGCAAAACCTTAACAGCAAGTGATTACTTCTGGTTTAATTCCAGTTCTCCGCTCTAGCTGGAATAGTGCCAGGAACATCGTGGATGGCAGATGCTTGTTGAATTTGTGAGAACAAAAGCTAAACTCCCTAGATGGGGTTAAATCCATGCATCAGCCATGCCCGCATGCTTGTATTAGGCCGATAACACACCCAGCCTCCACCCTACAGCGCCAGACCCTTCTGTGCTCAGAAACTCTGCGGGACAGGTAAAGATTTTCCTTCTGATGGCTCTATACTTGTCCCTTCTACTCCCAAGTGGAAGAAGGGTGAGCCACAAAGTGACCGGGCTCCCTCCACATTGATTAGCAGTCTCAGGCAGCACAGCTCTTTCCCCAGGATGGCAGATGCCACAACTGTTGTGCTGCTTAGCAGGAGGTGTTGTCTTGATGCCCAAGACCTTGGTGTCACCAGCAGCGCAGAAGGAGAGCTGGCTTTCCCCACACAGGTTTAACTGATTAAGCCATGAGTCCCCACAGCGCTGTGCGAGAAGAGCCCCCCAGGACCCACCGCAGCCAACTTTTTATTTATAGGTTTCCTTTTCTGTGATGCTTAACATTTTTAAGGCTGGTCTGGCAAACACTCTGGGATGCTAGCCTCCAGAGACGAGAGTTGGGTTAAGCATCTGCAATAGACCGAGTGTAGGGAATCCTTCCCAGCGCTTCGCTCCTGTTTTATCTTCTCATAGCCCTCTTCCTGGGGAGGACCACGCACCCTCCACCCCTGTGAAAGAAACTGGAGTACATAGTGATCAAATGTGTTTCTGATTAAGTAAAATTAAAACTCAGCTGTTCCGATTTTAGAATCTCATTCTAAAACTTGGAAACGAAATGAGATTTGTTTTGTATCAGTGATAGTAATTTTGAGGAAACGGAGTTTATGTAAGTCAAAAAGTAAGATGCCAGGCACCATTTTTTAAATGTAAACTCCCTAGACTGTTGTGGTTCTTTCCCAAAGTCTGGTTTTCAGGCTGTTAAGCATAGTTTTCGGAAGCCATATCTGAGTGCCAGGTTGGAGGAAGTGTGGGGTTAGTTTTCTTTCTACTGTACTTTCCCAAAGACCGTTGGATTTATTATTGGCCTTAATTGTTGGTCTGATTAATTTTTTCCATCTCAATTCTGAGAGATACTGAAAATCATTATGATTGAAGTTATCGATTTACAGGGCTTTAAATATTTACTATAGCATGTTTTCTATAGCATGTTTTCGCTTTTAAAACGTGTTTACATAGTACAAGTACGTGAAGGGGGGTGGAGAAGAGTCTCTACGGAAAAAGAAACTGAACAACATATGTCTAAAAACAATTTTCAAATTAACAATAGTGTTCATTATTGTATTTTTTAAAGCTGTGTTTGTTTTAATAATTCACAAACATCAAAAAAGTCCAATTCTTATTTATCAGTTTTTTTCAAAATGGGTCTGAAAGGTGATTTTAATTTCTATCTATTGTAAACGACAAAACAAGTAGAAGCCAAATTAGATGGAATTGGACCTCTAACTTGCCCCAAAGAGCAGGCTGGGCATCAAATGCATCTTCTTTCAGTCTGCCTTTAACCACGCCCAAGATCAGGCATGGTTTTGTATTGCAGGCAAAGAAGCACACATTGGTTCACTGTGTAGATATTAAAAATAACTGCAGCGCGTTCACCAGAGATTTTCCATCAAATCAACCTGCACTCCGCACACACATGCAGCAGTCCCTGCATCTCACCTGCTGAGAAAGGCTCCTTTTGCTACTCAGAAGAAACGTCTCTTCAGCACTCGGGTTTTCTTGCTTGGATGCTTAACTTTCCAACCTGCCAATCAAGCAGGCTTGTAAATCTACTTTGTTCAGTATAACCCTGCCTAGCGTAGGCTTCTGTTGAGGGTGGTGTGAACACGGATCCTTTGTTGAATACCTCTGATCTGTTACATACTAATTTCACTGTCCAATCATTCTCAAGTGTTTGTTACTCCAGCATCTCATTACCAATGCACCTGATGCACCTGTAATCTTTCTTTTCCCCTCAGGAAATATTGCATTGAACCATCACCAGTTTGGTGTACATAACAAAACTCAGAATTAATATCAGCCATTAACTACAAAGGAACATTAAAAGCCAAGAAGGAGATGGAGACTTATTTTGTTTTGTAGATCCAGGATTTCCTGCCTGAAATTTTCCTGGGTAGCCTCTCTTTCTTTATAGGAGCTGACCTTTCTACCAAACTCATGGCTCCAAAGTAGTATTTGGAGCCATGAGTATTTATCTAGAATGTCACAGACTTGTAAAACCAAGTATGGAAAATTCTTACTGAAGAGTTTTCTATTAATTTGGGTGTTTGTAAATTTGTTATGGAAACCAAATCACAGTGATAAGCATGTGCTGAACATAGCAAAAAGGGGTAGGCTTCACAGAAACAGCAGAGGCAGACAGATGCGACTGTCGGGTGCTTAAAGCTGACATCCTCATAGCAGGAAATTAAGTCCCAAGAAAATCATTACTATATTTTAAAAACAATTGTCAAAAAATAACAAAAATGCTCATTCCCAATGACTCATACAAATCAACCTGAAGAAAAGCCACAATTTCAATTCAGTCAAACTTCGTAGGAGGCCTTAGGCAATCTTTCACGGATTTCTAAAGATCAATATTTAAGCAGTGTCAAGAAAACAAATATAGAGATTTTTCTCCTCTTTCTTATTTGTGAGATCACCACAGGCCCTCACAGAACAAAGCAGGAAATAAAAGGAAAAATCATTTCCCAACATGAAGAGAAACAAGGCAATAAGTAGGGGAGGCTGGAGAGAGATTTTTATAGATCTTACCTGTAAGTTTCCCTGATATCTAAGAGCCAATTTTCAGTCCTATTTCTTAAGTGTTTAAAATTAAATCTCTAACTAAAATGGTCTGTTCTGAGTCTGTAATAAGATGTCCCCTTCAGCTGATAATACTGTTTCAGGTTTATAGAGCCTTCAGGAGGTAGGGACTGGGGAGAAGGCAGAGAGGGGGCAGCTGGTGTTTGAAGATACAGCACAACCTTGTCTAGTTATGCTTCCCCTGGCATGGTGGGACCAGCCACCTCATACTCCGTAGCAAACAGATTTACTCTTGACTCCATGCTGTTCTCCATCATGACAGGTTAAAATACCTCAAAACCTCAAAGCAGATATGTATCTTGCCTCCTCCTTAAACTGTGTGTGCTGTGTATCTTGTTACAACAATGAGAAAATTCACTGATATGTGTCTTGTTGCTAACTCTGGAGGGGTTGGAACCACAGGTACAACTTTTATGTGGAGTGTTCAGACATGAGAAAAAGCCGGTCCTACTGTGCCAAGGATGCTCCCAGGTACCACATATCCACGGTTCATTCTGAGTGAAAATTATCCCATTCCGGAGTTTACCACAGAAAATTAGTTTGAATAAAAATCCAAAACGTTTAAGAATTTTTGTGCTTCAAATGAAAATGGTCTTCTAACTTATAACCTTTTTTCCTAGTATAAATTATGAATTCTTATTCTGCCCACCCTACAATTGCTACTTATAAAATGACAGGATAACTCAGTGGCCTACAAAATGTATTTTGAAAAGGAAGTCCCTTCGGGTGATTGCCATTGCACTACCCTCAGCCTAGCTCCTTGAGAACCGTCTCCTTGAATGCTCACGCTAAGCTCTAGTATGCTAGTCTGTTTGATTCTTCCCTTCCAGTATGGTGTCCCACTGAGATGACTCTATCAGTTTCCATGGTTAGAGATAGCTATTTGAGGCTCTTAAAAATACCTCTCTACAACTGCCATACCAACAAACTATGCGTCAACCATTTTTTGAGAGTTTGTTGGTATGACATTCTTGCTTGTTTAGAAGACAGTAAATTTTGTAGCAGTCCTTACAGTTCTCTGACTTTCACAGCCGTTATGGCCCCTCTTTCATGGTTGTAGAGATTGTGTTATAGATGTTCCATTTGAATGAATGAGCCCTCCAGTGCCATTTATTCTCTCCACTTTGACGAGTTATGATTCTCTGTAACACTAGGTAATGTTTCCTCTTTTTGTGGGGGCATTTGCAGTGTCTATGAGAGGACTTCGTTGTTAGTTGCTGACAGTTGAGGGAACTGTGGTGGAGTAAATGTACTTCATCTGGAGGGTGACCATGTGGCCCTGCTTTGTTCTAGATAGTTTCTGATGGAATATTCTTTTTCATTTTTAAATTAAATGATTACTAATCATCTTAAGATATTGTGAGTCCTCCTCTATGGTTTACATATATTGTTTATTTAATCTTATTAACAACATAAGCAGCAGGTAAGAAGGGGGAATTAAAGCATGAGGAGACTAAATAACACCGTGTTACAGTAGACTCAGCCCTTATGCTGGGCCCTGAAGGGGGCAGTCTGCCATGACTTAACTCCTTTCTTCCCCATGCCAACCAACAAACTATTGGTAAAACCTCAAATACCTTACCATGCTGTGAAAGGATTTTTATAACCTAAATTTGCACATTATTTTAGTTTTATATCACTGTAGCAACCTACTTTCACCTTTTATAAAACTTTTATAGAATCAACTTCTTTTTGTTGTTGTTTGGTTGGTTTTTGTTTGTTTGGTTGGTTTTTTTAAGACAGTGTCTCTCTTTGTACTGTTGGCTGTCCTAGAACATCACTATGTAACATGAGGGTCTGCTTGTTGGGGTTTCTGTCCTGCCCAGTTCCAACAGCTGGTAAGCCCCAAAGAAAACCACACATAGGTCTACATAAATTATAAACTGATTGGACCATTAGCTCAGGCTTCTTATCAATTCTTGTAACTTATATTAACCCATTATTCTTATCTATATTAGCCACATGGCTCGGTACCTTTTTCAGCTGGGTAGGTCACATGCTGCTTCTTTGGTGTCTGTACAGGACTACAGAGAGAGCTTCCTTCTTCCCAGAATTCTCCTGTTCTCATTGCCCTGCCTCTACTTCCTGTCTGGTTGTCCTGCCTATACTTCTTGTTTGGCTATTGGCCAATCAGTGTTTATTTAAAACATAATTGACAGAATACAGAATTGCCCTGCACCATTTTCCCCTCTTTTTTTTTTTCAACAAGGAAAATATCCATAGTCCCTTTTGGGGGAATGTGGGTGTAATTTTCCAGGCTACTTCCTGCTGGTTGGTGGCGCTGTTAATGTTATGGGGACCTAAAGAAAATTCAGAATTATGGTCAAGCCCTGACTAGAGTATCCTGTGAGTCTTGATCATCTCAGGCTGTAGAACAGGCTGGCCTTGAACTCACTAAGGTCCTCCTGCTTCCTCTTGAGTGCTGGGATTAAAGGTGTGTACCAGGAAGCCCAGCATTAGAACAAGCTTTGTTTTCCAAACCAATTCATGCTTTTCTCAGGTATACATCCTTTTGCTTATAAACTTCCTTCCATCTAAATCTTTACAGTGCTATCTCTTCCAGGAAGGTAGTTCTGTTCTTATCTTCTCCGCATTTCCATAGTAGCCTATATCAAAACATACTATTTCTTCTCTTGAAGGGAAAGTTCATAACTTGGCCATTTTGATACTTTTTTATAAGGAAATGAGATAAAAGAGAAACAGAGAAAAGTGAAAAATATAATTGTAAAGTAAAATGTCCAAAGAAAGATAATCTTTACTGGCCCACAATAAAATAGAAATAGATGTTTTCTCTCTATGACAGGGCTGAGTAAACCATGACCTGTGGGTTACATCTACCCTGGACCTATTCTATTATTGGACCTCTATCCTGATCCACACAACCCTGCTCATTCATCTAAGAACAGTTGATGACTTCTTTCAGATCTAAGCATTTGTGACAGAGACAATATGTCCCCCAGTGCTGAAAATAACGAATATCTGGCCCTGTGCAGGTGAAACTTGGTGACTCCAGCTTTACAATACAATGTTGAGTGACTGTCATACAAATTGCATTTGCTCTTCTACCCTAGGATCTGCCAATCTGTACTTTCTACCACTGGGTAAGTATGGATCTTACTACCGGAAAGGAGGATAGATGGAGTTCAATGTCAAACCATCAAGCTTGCTTCCATTCAGGGATGACAAAATTTATTTTCAGATTTCAAGAAGCTAATTTATACCTATTCTATTTTTAGGTTTGAAACCTAGATGAAACTAGGACACTTCTACAGACGTGTGTGTATTTTACTCTAAACCCTTAAATTGCATTTGCAATTGTACTTGCTACTGAAGGAAGCCTTGGTCTTCTGTGTGCTTCACGATGATACTGGATCAGGAAGGATGGCTTTCTTCATATTTTCCTCATAGTACTAGGTCTGACTTGAACTCTCCACTGTACCCACTGAGCTCACCTAAGAGGAAAAGCACATAATTTATTTTTTCAATAAAGAAGGCAGTTATGTTTAAAGAGAAGATGGTCTCACCTACGGCAAAGAGAGTGAGTGGGGGCAATGATAGACAGTTTTATCTAGAGTTTTAGGGAGGATGGTGCTGAAAAAAGAAAAAAGTAGTAACCCATAAGAACATCTTTATATTCACAAGTTAATCAAATAAATTTCTACCGTTATCATGAGGAGAAAGCAAAACTCTTACTTTGTTCTTTGAAGTCTTGGTGTTGACATAGTTGTGTAAAAATAAGTTTCCTCAGTGGATCCTTGTCATCGTAATGCAGAGAGTACAGCTTCAGGGCTTGGCATTCTACTAAAATAGCAATCTCTTTGGGGAGTGATGTCTTTTGCAAAAGGAAATTGGACCTTTCATTCCAATCCATGCCATCATCCCTATGCATTTCCCCAGATCATAGAACAAAACATGACTGGAGTTGGCATGCCAGCAGAGTTTGTTCCCTTTCTGTCCCACAGACATTTGTGTTTTGTGTTCAGTAACATCTGGACATTCGTGGGCCATGCTAGCAGGCCTTTACAAAAGCAGATGTTGTGTGAACCATTTTGTACTACTCACCAGTAAAACGGGCAGGCAAGCAGAACAGTGTCGTCGTTCTTCGCCTGGCATTTGGCAAGGAAAAGAAAACAAATGCATTTCTGACATCTGTTCCTGTTCTTTACAGCTTAGCTATACCAACCAAGCAGACCTGACCAGGCATAATTGGCAATTATTGACAACTCCTGACAAGGGGACTGATCAGGCACAATTGACAGTTATTGACAGACCCAGACAAAGAGGCCAGAGAAAGCTAATAAAAGAGGGAAGGAATAAATAATTCATAGTCGTCAGGTACCTTGAAGGAAAAGTTAAAGGACATTTTTTCGAACTTATAGTTGTTTTAGCAAACTCTTGCAGTGTACCATGAGAACCAAAACATAAATAACTTTGTTCTCCATTTTCTCCTCCCACAAGTGATTAGGAACAGATTGAAAGCTAAATCTTTCATATTGTGAAATAATAACAGCTAAAATTAATTGAGCACTTGGCATGACACTGCACCTCTGAACCCATGACAGATAATTGCTTGTCCTCTGTGTAAGAAGGCGTTGGAGGTAGCACACACAGACAAGATCAGGAAAATGATCGTCTGACAGGGGCAGAGTAAGAAAGCAGCCGTCTTCTGACTTTTCCAGCTACCGCATTATTCCACAGCCACCCTATACATAAGTCCACATGTCTTTTGAGAGTTGTGTTCTAAGAGGGAAGAGCTGGGACTTGGAGCCAGAGACTTTTAAACTTCCTCTGAGAAATCTAAGAAATTTCAGCCACTGGATTTGGCTTAGTTATTGAACTTTGAAATTTGAGTTCCTTTTTTTATAAAAATGAAAAGTACAATTGATCATTTATGTGAACTAAATGAAGAAAAATAACATGCATTCACCTTGCATATGACAAAGCTGTCTGTCCTCTTCCATCCTTTATTGAATTGTGCCTTGTGAACTCAACTCAAATTACCATACAAAGACAGATCTTTTAATCCTTTAGCATACAACTTTAAGAAGCATGTCTTAAGCTGCTGTGTTTGAAAAGATGTTTCAAATTGAAAAAAAAATGTTTGCTATTGCTCAGACCACGCATTTTGCCTTTGATTACACCACCAAGCTTGCCACTTACCAAGCACTTTGACATTATTGTTCTAAGTTGGGTCAGAATTTCTAAGCCACCATTCTCAATGGAAACAATAAGAAAAAGGACAAGGTGTTTTTGATTTTCGCCATTCTGACAGGTGTAAGATGGTATCTTAAAGTTGTCTTGATTTGCATTTCCCTGATCGCTAAGGAAGTTGAGTGTGGAGGTTTCTCAGGAAATTCGGGATCAACCTACCCATGGACCCAGCAATACCACTCTTGGGAATATACCCAAGAGAGGCCTTATCACACAACAAAAGTATATGCTCTACTATGTTTATAGCAGCATTGTTTGTAATAGCCAGAACCTGGAAACAACCTAGATGCCCTTCAATTGAAGAATGGATGAAGAAAGTATGGAATATATACATATTAGAGTACTACTCAGCAGTAAAA
>NW_026067897.1:3098774-3232273 GCF_014885135.2 Alexandromys fortis | reverse complement strand
AAAAAAAAAAGAAAAAGGACCAGGTCAAGAGAGAGAATGCAATATTCTGACAAAGGTGCCACTGCAGCTTTGTAAAAATCCATCCAGCATTTATTCCTTTTGTGGAAAGAAGTCTCCATTGCATGCTTTTTTCCTTCTGTCTTACTTATAATCCCTTAGGGTATTTTGGAAATGCTCCTGATTTAAATATAATTTCATATATCAAATGAGTACTCTGTAATTACCTGTTGGCACGTGAAAAAATTCTAATACCTGACTTTCTGAGAAATAACACTTGAAGGCCAATTTCTGTGACCAACTTGGACAAGCAGGAAGAGAAAGTCCCAGGAGTGAGGCTCTCTTTAAGCTAAAATTCCCCTTCAAGCTTCTCTTCTCTGTTGGAAAACACTTCTAAGGAACTCCCTTGTCTGTGAGAACACCTGTGTGATTACAAAGAGAAAGCAAGGCACAATTTTCCTTCAAGAAGGTTACACTTGGCAATGTGAACAATGTTAGAAAGAACACGAACATGGTCACGATCATTGCATATACAAAGGTCGGTGAGGTTTAAACACAGACTGGCTCCCATAGACTTGTGTGTTTTAACACACAGTCCCTCAGTTGGTGGCACTGTTTTGTAAGGTTGTGGTGCCTGTAGGAAGTGGGTGGAGTCACCTGGAGGAAGTAGGTCACTGTGGGCAGGCCTTGAGCTTTTATAGTTCACCCCACTTTCTGTCAGTTCCACCAAGATGTGCAAAAGTGAAGAGATTCTGTTTGCATGGTCGTCATGCCTTCTCCTCAGCGGTGGGCTGTATCCATTCAAACTGTGAATCAATAAACCCTTCTCCTTAAGGGTTTTTAAAGCAACTTAAAAGTTGCTTCTTGTCATGCATTTGGAAACAAAAATAATAAAAATAATTAGTACAGACATTTTGTGAAATGTTAACTGGTTCCTTTATATTTGTATTCCCACCATTTTTTCCCCACAGAAACCTAGTTGATTGATCAGGTATCTTGAACTGAGTGCCAGTGTGACGAAAATTAACATCTCGTGGAACAAAGCCAAAACATCCAGAACAGAACTTGTAAACTATTTGAAGCTAGGAAACAGAAACTATCTTGTCACCATAGCAATCCGAAAAATATTTTCTTCTTTCTAAAAACCATGGAATTTTATTTCCATAAACTTGTATTTCTTAAAAGAAACTGGATATTAAAGATATGTTAGTATATCTGAGAAGAAAGAGATGACTGAAGACCCACTTTCAAGTCCACCAAATATTCAGAGATAGTTCTATGCTTTTAATGCAGAAAAAAAATCTTACGTATTTTTTAGTTAAGTTTCAAGGCTCACTAGATCTATGTTATTTGTCCAATATATGATCGGTTAGGAAATTCCATTGTTTTATATTTTTAATGGACAAAATAATTACCTGTTACTATGGAACAAACCATTCCACTCAGTGATTGTGTTCAGAAACCAACTCAGGACAGACTTACCGAGGACCATGTCTCTACTGCATGCAGTACCATCTGGGTGGCATGGGGCTACAGATAATTTGACATGCGGTATTTAAGCCCCCTGTGGGTTTACAGTTCCTGTGCTGAGGGGGTGGCTATAGAGTGTCTACCTTGGTCCTTGTCTACACAAGACACTATCACGTGACACTGGAGTTTCATGTTGGTGTAGGTGCCTTGCAACAAGAGCAAGTTCTCCCACAAGCTCTGTTAAGTGGGAGAACCAATAACATTTTCTACAGCGCCTTCTATCGTCAGGAGTTTACCTACATACAAAAGGTAGGGAAGAGAGTCTCATTTCTCCCGTGGAGTTCCATAACAAGAAGAGATATATTGCTAGGATCCTTATTGAAATCTACCACAGTGGGAAATGGAGCATTAAGACTGATTCCTATTTCTTTAATTTTTTTCCAGGAAAAAAAAGTGTTTATATTCCTTTACACAAAATTTTATAAATTTCAATCAAATTGTCAAATAGCTGATACATTAAAAAGTAGCATTGAATTGAGTTTCTAATTCTGTATCTTGGGCTTTTGAAGGTATTTTGAAGAGTTGCACAGTTTCTTTCGTGCACTATCAGGCCATCTGGAGAGTGGTTGAAGTGCTCTAGGCTGCCACGGCCTGGAATTATGAACAAACACTCACAGGGGACCTTGTTGGTGGTGAAAGGTGTGAAGTCAGGAGCGATGCTGAGTAGGAAAGTGCTTCTCTGGTGTGAATGAAACGCAAGCTACAACACAGCAAAGATAGTGTTAAATAGATGGTGATGATTTAATGAAAATCTGTTTGTCTAACATCTCCTCTTATTGGGCTCTTTTGCATTTCAATAAATAAGGGAAAATTTGATAATTTATTATGATTCATGTGAAGGCTTCTACCCACTTACGGACAACTAACCCTCCTGCAATTATCAGGAAACCCAGGTTTAGATCTGTGAGATGGCTCAGGGAGCGAAGATGCTTGTTTTCAAGGCTGATGACCTGAATTTGCTGACCTAAGTTCAGTTCCTGGAATTGCACATGGTGAAAGGAAAGGATGAATGCCCACAAGTTATCTTCTGACTTCCAATACACACACACACACAGAGAGAGAGAGAGAGAGAGAGAGAGAGAGAGAGAGAGAGAGAGAGACACGCGCGCACACACACACACACACAGAGAGAGAGAGAGAGAGAGAGAGAGAGAGAGAGAGACGCACACACACACACACACACACACAAAATACGAATTAAAAAAGACCCAAGTATACAAATTGGCAAGTTAACATTGCAATTATTAGTTTGCAGCCCAACGACCTCAATTCTGATCGAAGAACTCACATCTCAGACCAGTTGGGAGAAATATAAAGCTCTGGCTAAAACTTTCACCAAATGTCTCCAATGCTTCCCCAAATGTTGTGGCGAGCCTACAAAAAGAACTTCCTAGATGTTTGTCTTCCCACCAAAAGCTGTTGTTATCATTCTCAGTGCCAAATATTCAAGAAAAATAAACCACCAAAATTATTTACAATTCTACAATTTCCAAACTCCAACATACTTAACATCACAAAGACTCAATTAAAAAATCTGTTTACCTCCAAGTTTTATTTTGGCACTGATCTATTAAACAAAAAGCTGAGAAAAATCATTGAGATTTCCAAAAAAAAATTAAGTGTATTATTGAACTGTCAGTAAAACTGCCAGGCATATTTTTCTAATTTGTGGGAAAAAAAAAAACAATGCAGTAAACAGAGTTTGCATTACTTCCCTTAAATTGTTGTTTTTTCCTATGGCAAAGCCTACCACAGGGAGTGGAGAGACTGAAGATTCCCACTGAACATCAACTGCTCCCCACACACATCTAACCCCCAGTTACTATTTCTGCCATAGCCATTGCTACAGTAATACAATCAGAGTTGGACTGCCTGTTACTGTCAATGGAAATGTACAACTAGAAGTTTACGTTGGACTCGAGATCAATTTTGGCCTTAAACAAAATGTGTTTCTGACTATATGGGGAGAAAACCCCTATCTAGTCAACGCTATGTGCACATTCTCCAGTTTAAATAGCCGGGCACAATTTACCAGTTGAAACGTAACTCTGTTCTTCACCAAAGACAATAAGACAATTAAAGTAATTAATACCTATAAATATTTTAAATCGCCAGATTAAAGGTGCCCCTTAAATGAACAGGTCGGTACGTAGTGAGAATGTAGACCCGAGACACAGAAGCTTTGGGAAGTATGAAATCTCTAAGGATATGCTGTTTCTTCATTCTTTAGCTTGATAATTTCAGATTGGTATCTGTGCCTCCGGGACAGACTGAGGATGCAAGGTGATAGCCTTCAACCACATCGGTTTTTTTTTTTTTTTTTTTTTTTTTGTTTTTCGAGACAGGGTTTCTCTGTGGCTTTGGAGCCTGTCCTGGAACTAGCTCTTTGTAGACCAGGCTGGTCTCGAACTCACAGAGATCCGCCTGCCTCTGCCTCCCGAGTGCTGGGATTAAAGGCGTGTGCCACCACCGCCCGGCTAACCACATCGTTTTTAAAAATTTGAGTATGTTAAAGGAAATGTAGAGGCAATCTTAAATACCTTCTGTAGCGGCGCCTCTTGGAAAGCCCCAAGGGATAGGTACTGTAAGGTACCAGCTTCTGCCGGAAGAGGGATGTGGTAGCTGATGAGGCTAGCAGCAGGGATTGAGTCCCCGTGCACTGCAAGGACTCTAAAAGCCTCTGTTGGGAGGACTTCAGCGTTAGGGTAGCACATTTGCTACCTCAGGTTTACCGAGGGTCAAAGAGTGTGTACAGCTTCCTTGGGGCCTCTGCTTCAGGACTTCCCACAAAGCATCGGTCTATGTATCCACTAGGGTTGGAGCTTCGTTTGAAGGCTCAAGAGAAGACACATCTGTTCCTGAGTCCATGAGTCATCCAAGGGATCTGATTCCTGGCCCGCTGTCAGTCAGCCTTATGGACTTAGTGTTCCACTGACCAAAAGCTATTCCAGTTTCTCGAAATATGGGCCTCTCCACATACATGGCTACGTCCAAGAATGCGAGCCAAGAAAATAAGTTTAACTGGAAAGATAAAAGTTGTGTTATATTTACAGCGACAACATGGAAACAAAATACCATAACTGTTGCTGTGTCCCATGGTCTAGAAGCAGTCCTAGCTAGGGTAAAACAATTATGTGTAGAGCCAATGCCAATTGGTAGGGGCTGGGGGGCTATCTTGTCTACCCATCTCAGAGTGGTTGTAACAGTGGGATCAGAACTGGAGCAGTGCCCTTGTTCTCTGCAGAGCTTGAGTTCTGCATCCATTTTCAAGGTCTGTACTAAATCTTTACTGAGCAAAATAAAAGAGGTTTTACTTAGAAGGATTCTTTAAAAGTCCATAGGTGTGGCTCTCTCTCTCTCTCTCTCTCTCTCTCTCTCTCTCTCTCTCTCTCTCTCTCTCTCTCTCTCCCTTCCATGATAACACATAGCCATGATAGGAACATATATGTGCACCTTCTTCCCACATGCCAAACAGCACGGCTTTGCCATGACCAAGCATGCATTTGCTGAACTCACATCAGAAGTTAGAGCCTTGCTTCTCCAAGAAGAAAATATGAGGAAGGCTGGGAGATCTGTCTGTCTCTCCCTATTTCATCTCTCTCACACTTTGTGTGTGTGTGCACACATGTGTTTGCTTCACTAAGAAAGGGTAAGTGGAAAGTGAGAGGGAGCTTGCTTTGTGATTCTGTTCTCCTGTGAAAGAGAGTGTTAAACACTTCAGAACTGCCTAACTCCGCTGCAGTTTTGTTCATGCTGGCCCAGTAATTAAATGATTATTCTTTTGAGGAATGTATATGGCCTGTTTAGCAATTCCTCTATGTTGTTACCCTCCTTTATTCTTCTGACTCAATGAACAAATTTGCCAGAGGCTTTAGCATTCTAATTTATATGCAAAAATAATAAGAAAAGCCAAATATGAGCTAATTCTCCAAGTTGCACAGAAGACTTGTGGGATGGTGTTTGGGGAGGGAGAGCTGTTAATCAGACCATGCCCAAAGATAGGTCTGGAACAATACTTATGGCATCCTTGAATTATTTTAAATGAGTAAGTGGGTATCAGCACATTAATTCTAAATTTAGAGGAGAATTTTCTGGCCACTGAAGTGTGTTCGTCTATCCATGCACATCCTGATATGCAAAGAGGCTGTAAGCATGGATGACTGTCAAGTCACAGTAGACTAAAGAAGAATAATGCACCAAGTCAGACAGGTGGAGGGAAAGCAAGAGAAATGTGACGGGACTGTTTTTTAAAAATAAACTTCATCAGATTCGTCTGGGAAATAGACCCCAGGCGCTGTTGCAACGCGTCCTCACATTTTCTTCCTATTGAGCACTGCACCTCAACGTCTTTCTGGAAAGGAGGAAACCAACAGGAGAGCTCAATCTTGGGCTTTGTCTACTGAATGGACCTTGCGTTTTCCTTAGCAAATAGTTGTATAATGAGCTTACAATGGGCCATTTTTTCCCTGAAACTCTTCAGATGTGGGGACAGTATTTCAGTACCACCTTCCGTCTAATATTTATGGAAACAGGACAGACTAAAGGATTAAAATGTATAGACGTGATCACACGCTTGTGCCTGTAGGCAAGACTCTGGAACAGTTGCAAATATTGAAAATGAGATGAGATATGTTCTAAATTTATCTTATCAACACAGTGAGAGTCATTTGACACCATCACATTGTTTTCCAGTCAGTTGAAACCGGCCTGAAGAGACACAAATTCATTCAGAAGCCGCGGCTCAGAGGTGGAATGAAGCCAAGTGAAAGTGGTCGTTCACCTGGGAACCGTATTCTGGCTCACATTATGATGAGGTTGAAAAAAAGGACAACGTTCACATCAATTTACAAATCATACTTAAAAGCCTTCAGATGGAAACTATATATTTTTCCAATATCCATATATAAATTAATATGTGCCATCTGGGTTACATCTGGCAACATAAAAATGTTGTCTTATGAGCATTAAAGGTGTGAGAAGCATCAGGCATCTCTGAGTTGATTTGGCACATTTGCTCCCAAAGGATAAAATTATTTATGTGGTTAAGACTTAACCTAGACTGTAAGTCAAAGTTTAAGGATTCATTTCAAAACACACAACTTTATAAAAATATAGAGGGTTTACATTAGTATGATGAGATACACAGACCACATTCTACAACATGGAATCACAGACAGCAAGGGGGATTTTAGAATATACAATCTGTGTTTGGATCTTTCAATCAAGAATGCATTGTGATGGGGACGGGGTTTAACTCAGTGGCATAATGCTTTTGGCACACATATCCTTGAGTATGATCCCTAGAAGTGACACAAAGGGAAAAATGTATTCTAACTAATTTAGAAATTCAATATAATATGATGTTCAGAAATTATGATTCTCCAAAACTGGAAAACTGGGATTTGATCTTTCTGTCTCTGGTTCTTTGTTCTGTGTCTTCTAAGTTCAGCGCTAATTCTGTAGTTTGAATCTTAAATCTCACTCAAAGGCTCAGACTGTAAAAAATTTTTATCCTTGAATAGGACTACAAAGTGGTAAAGCCTTTAAGTAGTACAGTCTCTATTACCTTCCCCTTCAGGATCATGCGCCATTGCAGAGGAACGTACAGAAGACAAGGAAACGATCATCTGGACACATCTGGGCACATCTGGGCATCTGCACATGGGAACTTATAGCAGCTGAGATAGCATGAACAATACCTATGTGAGCTCAAACTCAGACACAGCCCAGCACGGAGAGGGAGGGCGGTCACGGATTCCCACCCATTCTCCAGAAACTATAGGTAAGAACTAATAACGTCTAGGAGAGTGAGTTAGTAGGCTTAAAAAAATCCATTTTCCATAAAAAATAAAAATGTGGAAGAAATATGCTATTGATAGCCATACTCAGGGCAGTAGCATTTCATTTTTTTTAGGAATTTTCAAATGTCACTACTGAATATAAATTTTGATCAACTAAATGATCTGGAAAAAAGAATAAAATGAAAGGTATTGGAAAATAAAAGGATATACCCTCTGATAAGTTAACCATGTCCCAGTGGAGGGCCACATATTGAATATATGGGCAGCAAATACTGAATTCAGTGGTCTTTTTTAAAAAGGACATAAAATTGAGTGGCTGAGAAAAGGGAAGTGAGTTTAAGAGGAGTTGGAGTAAAGGGGTAAATATGATCAAAACACATCTGTGACATTCATAGAGAATTAATAAAAATATATATTAACAACAGCAGCAAATGAAGTCTGGTGGGAGATGTTTAGGCTAATCGATGGCATAGCATTATATGGGACTAAAGATTGTTCCTTCCCTCTTTCTTTCCTCTGAAGGGCACACAGTGAGTGGGTTTGTGGTTGGTCTTGCCTGGGCCTGATGCCGTGCCTAAAGAACTCTAAGCAAATATAAGCCTTTCTGCAGCACTGGGGATGGAAACCAAGACTTATGCACTCTGGGCAAGTGTCCGAACACTGATTCAGGTAGCAAATCCTTAACCTTTTTCTCCTCCTAAGTTTACCATCTTGGGCATTTGTTGAAGTAACAGACAATTGACTAACATATCAGCTGATATTTAATATATCATGAATATCGACTAGAAAGCGTCAATGTTAGCTTCTCCCTGTTTATACTAACGCCAAGTTTAAGAAAGGAATTTGACAGTCCACACTATGGGACCCATACTTGACTCTGCTTGGGTGACTAATAACCAGAGTCTAGATATCTCAGAAACCTAGGGTAAAACCAAATACTGCTGCTCTAAAAAGAAAGAAACGTAATAATAAATGACTCCTAATGACTTTCTGCTGTCATAAATCAGTACCTTATTCTGCCATCATCAGAGAGGCTTCCTCCTGTAGCAGATGACAACAAATACAGAGACCCACAGCCAGACATTTTGCATAGACAGAGAAGCCTTGGAACATACAGCTCTAAATGAGATGTCTCCATCAAATTCCTCCCCTCAGAGTTCAAGGAAACCTGAAGAAGAGGGGGCAGAGGGATGGAGAAAACAGAGGGGATGGAAGACACCATGAGAACAAGGTCCTCTCAAACAAACGTGCAAAGCTCATATGAGCTTGCAGAGACTGAAGTAACAATCACAAGGTTTGCAGTGGTCTGAACAGAATCCTATGCATATAGACTACAGCTTTCCGTTTAATCCTCTCATGGGACTCTTGAATACGTAAACAAGTGGGTCTCTGATTCCTGTGCCTTCCCTTTGGGCTTTTATTTTTCTGCTGGCTTGACTTGTCCAACTTTAGTATGATAGTTTTCATTTTATCTTATTATATTCCGTTTTGTTACCCTTTTCAAAAAATAAATAAAATAAAAAGTGTTTCACATGTTGTCTTACTGTTGCTTGGGAAACACTGTTTACAAAATTTGTTCTTAACTTTCCATTGCAATATGTTTGTTATAAGAGTATTTCAGCTAAAAATGGACACACTTAAAGTAAGTAAGGTTTTTTTAATAAACACAATAAACAAATAAATAAAATAAGAAACAAATAGTTTTTCAATTTAATATGTAAAGAAGGGTTGACACATGATGTTAAATCATACTTTTACCATCGTTGATTTAATTATGATTAGGGATATGCTAGATTAGAGATGGAACCTCACAACTGTGACTGCACTTTTCATTGGAAACATACTATAGAACTGGCAAAATTATGAGGTAAGCAATATAAGATACTTATAGAATATGTTCAGTTCCTCGATAAAAGAGAACAGAAAGAATAAAATCTGCCTACTGGTATATGCCTTAATATCAGTGTTGAGATGCTACTATGGGTAGCCAGCTATGCGTTATCAATGATAGGCAAAGATCAAAAGATAAGAGGCTGCAGAGCTGAGGAAACAAAGCTCCTGAGACTCCACAGATTGATGGATCTGTTGCATTTCTGGGACCCTAGAAGGGTTCTCAGGACTGATGTGGGATTGCACTCTGTATGCTGTGAATATGTTTTATTACTATTGGTTAATTAAAAAGCTGCTTTGGTCTTTGGTCTATGGCAGGGCAGAATATAGCCAGTCTGGAAGAGATATTTAGAGAGAGTAGGTGGAGTCAAAGAGATGCCATGTAGCTGCCAAAGGAGAAGGACCTGGAAACTTTCCGGTAAGCCACACAAGGAAGTACACAGATTAATAGAAATGAGTTAATTTAAGATGTAAGAGTTAGTGAATAAGGAGCCTGAGCTAATAGACCAAACAGTGTTGTAATCAATATAGTTTCTGTGTGGTTAGTCGGGTCTGGGCAGCTGGGAAACTAAAGTGCAATCTCCTTTTTCACAGGACAATGCAGAATATTAAGCCAAAGCACGAATTCTCTCTTCACTTCTGTCATTTCCATTCTCTATATTAATATTGAGTCAGGCCAGGACAATCATGGAGGAAACTACCAAAGGAGAACAAAGTAGAAGAAGGGAACCATGAAGGTTTGCGATAGCTGGGTGGAATGGTCAACGCAGTTGCCTTTGTGAGGGTAGTATTATGTAGGGGTGAGTATATGTCACACACTTTTTTCTTTTCTTTTGTCCTTTTGTTTCTTACCATGAGGTTCTAGATAAAGAAGAAGGAACTGGGCTAGCTACTGAGAGTGTAACCCTAATTGGTATATGCTGTGCACAAGGCCAATTCGGCAGGAAATGTAACACCCAATAATGGATCACCTTGACAACACAGCCAGAGTTCCCAAGGCACCTTGAAGACTAGCAGGACTGGGCAAAAATGATCACAATCTCACATCTTTAACAGCCACACTGGCTTAAAAACCTGCTATTAGCTGTGGCTTCAGGAAAGCTGTCTCCTAAGACAGAAGCCCATGACACCCTCGTAAAGATAACCTCTTCAACAGACTGCAGTGTCTGCACTGTTAGGCATTAACTAAGTTGATCTCCCAGTGAGATTTTTCCATGAGTTCAAACTTTACTACAGAGCTACAGAAAAAAAAAAAAAAATTCAGCCTGGTATTGGCAAAATACACACAGGAGGGCCAATGGAATTGAACCAAAGACTCCGATATCAATCCACACACCTACAAACACCAAAATTTTGACAAAGAAACAAAACATATAAAATGGAAAAAAAGAAATCATATTCAACAAATGGTGCTGGCATAACTGGATATCAGCATGTAGAAGAATGAAAATAGATTTATATTTATCGCCGTGCACAAAACTCAAGTCCAAATAGATCAAAGATTTCAACATAAAACCAATCTCACTGAACTTCATAGACGAGAACATGGGAAGTTCACTTGACCACATTAGCAGAGGAGACCACGTCCTAAGTATAAGCTCAGTAGCACAAACACAGAGCAATAACTAAATGGTTCATCCTGAAACTGAGAAGACTGTAAAGCAAAGGACACTGTCAACAAGGCAGAATGGCAGCCTGCATAATAGGAAAAGATCTTCACCAACCTTACATTGGACAGATGGCTGACTTCCAAAATATACAAAGAATTCAAGAAATTGGTTTTCCAATAATCCAATAAGAAACTGAGGTACAGACCTAAACAGAGAACTGTCTACAGATGGATCTAAAATGGCTAAAAGACACTTAAGGATTGCTCAACATCCATAGATATCAGAGAAATATAAACCAAAACTACTCTGAGATTCCATCTTATCCCTGTCAGAATGGCCAAGATCAAAAATACTGATGACAGCTTATACTAGATAGGATGTGGAGTAAAGGGAACACCCCTGCATTGCTGGTGGGAGTTCATACTGGTACAGATGCTTTGGAAATCAATATGGTGATTTCTCAGAAAATTAGGAAACAACCTATCTCAAGACCCAGCAATACCACTTTTGAGTATATACACAAGGATATGTGTTCAACTATGTTCATAGCAGCATCTGGATCACTAGTCAGCAAATATTGGCACAGAGATTTACTGTTAATTATGAAAGCTTGGCCTGTACTTAGACTTTTTTCTAATTAATTCTCATAATTTAATTAGCCTGTCTCTCTTAATCCACATTCTATCATGTGGTTTGATTATCTTTCCTTATTCTGTATGTTTGACTTGTTCTGTGTCCCAAAATCTTCTGCCTGGGGACTCCACCTTTTTTTTCCCCAGAGTTCTCTGTCTACCTGGAAATCCCGCCTATACCTCTTGCCCAGCTATTGGTTGTTCAACTTTTTTTTTAGACCAATCACAGCAATACATCTTCACACAGTGTATAAAAATCCCACAGGATTTCCCCTTTGTGACAACAGAGAACAAACTCAAGGAGGTAACACTAAGAATAATATATTAGATCCAAAAGCAAAACTATCACACAATGTCGATCTATATGTGGATCTAAAACAATTTAAATGAGAGACAAAGATTAGAATTGTGATTATCAGCATCTGGAGCAACTGAAAAGTAGAAACCTATGAGCTAAGTCAGAGATACTTTCAGTCAGAAAAGAGGAGTGCTTGAAGATCCAGCGTGTTGTGTGTCTGCAGCCAACTTATTACACATTTCAAAACTGCTTTACCCCTATGTTCTAATCCCCTGGGTGTTGGAAGGTACTCTACGGGATACAGAAAGAAAAAAAAAAAAAACTGGACGTCAACCTAACCATAAACCCTTAACCTAAAGTCTGTCCTGCCTACTAGATGTGCTGGGGCAATGGTGGTGCACAACTTGAAGTCAGAGAAGCCAGCCAATGTTTGCTTTAACTTGAGATCCACACTATGAGAGGGAGCCCATGCCCTACTGGCCAGGAACCAGAGACTGTATAGCGCAAAGACCTAGGGCAGAACCAAACACAACTGGCAATAATAATGATAATAATTAATAATAATAACAATAATGAAGAAGAATGAAATAATTTTTAATATTGTTCTACTATACTCATAGATTGTTACCTTGTCCTTATCATCAGAGAGGTTTCCTCAGGCAGCAGATGGGAACTGATGCAGAGACCCATCATTAGACATTATGCCAAAAGAATTTTTATTGGAGATCTCTATTGGACCTCACCCCTCAAAGATCAGGAACTCCATAGAAAAGGAGGAGGAAAGGTTATAGGAGTCAGAAGAGATAGAGGACCCTGGGAGAATAGGCCCCATTCAGCCGAGTAAACAGGGCTCATATCTCACAGAGATGGAAGGGGCAAGTATGGGCCTGCGTGGATCTACACCAGGTTCTCTGCACATGTATTATGACTGTTAGCTTGGTGTTTTGTGGGACTCCTAACAGTGGGAGCCTATGTATCTCTGACTCCTTTACCTGCTCTTAGGACTCCTTTCCTCTCATTGGGTTGCCTTGTCCAGCCTCAATTTGAGGCAGTGTTTGCCTTGTGAAATTGTATCTTGTTTTACCATGTTTGCTTGTTGACTCTCCTGCTCTTTTCCTAAGAGGAAAGGGAGGGGGAATAAATCTGGGGGAGAGGGGACGTGGAGGGAGGGATGATGGGGAGTAAACTCTGGTTGGGATGTGTTGTATGAGAAAAGAATCTACTTTAATTAAATAAAAATAAAAAAATTAAAAAACAAAATCCTGTGCTCTGGACCCGTGAGGCTATATAAAAACAAGGAATTAGGATCATATGCTGAGTGCCCAGGTGGTAGCAATGCCTTCTAATGCAAAGTGAAAACAAATGTGACTCATCACTCAGTACAAAGGTTCAGCGATAGCGAGAGTTTGTGATTCAGATAATGAATGCCACTTGTGTTTGGTGTTTGGGTTCAAGTATTTAGGTTTGGATAAAAGAAGGTAATGTATGCTAAGTTTGTATGTACAAGGAATGGAGAATTGGTAACACTGATAAAAACACAGTGCATGTTACCCTAGTATTCTTATACAACATCTAAAGTCTTCCCACATACTTTTGAAGTAGAAAGTTAATTAAATATCAGTACTAGGAATTGTTCAAATTGTCTACATGATTAACCTAATTTTAAGGTTTGCTGAACTTATGAAATGGGATACCGTTCTTTCTTCTATAATGGGGAGAAATTGCCTCTCATTGTCTGAATATCTCAGATATTAAACTAAAACCCAGAAAGCTTATATACTTGCCTGAGGATATCCCTCTGTGTACAGAATGAGAAAGAAGTATGAAGAGAAAATTCATTCCAACAAAGAGCTATATAAAGAATCACTGTCAATGTGGGGAAATTTATTTCCAATGCAACAAATAATGGTGGTAATATAAAATTATATATATATATATATATAATACATATAACACACACAAAAACATACATACACATCATGCTGGTACTTAAACAGTGGAATGATAAAGCATGTCCAGGTTCTCTCTCTCTGTTTCTCTGTTTTTCTCTCTCTCTTCCTTTCTCTCTCTTTCTGCAAACACATACACAGGATTAAGCACAAGGATATGAGAAGTTGATATATTAAAATGGATGAAAAAACATATTACATTCCTCTATTTTTAGAATGTCATTTTATTTGGAACACATTCAGAGGCCTTAGCAATTAAACTGCCTTTAACAATAAAAACAAAATAAATAAAGGAGACAGCCAAATATACATACTAAAGTACTTTGAATATTCAGTTTACAAGTACTAATGGCAGGAGCTCGGGGTACAAATCAGTAGGTAGAATGCTAGTCTAGCATTCATTGACTTGAATCCTTGGCACCACGTAAACTGGGTATGATGACGTGTGCTCATCATTTGAGCAGTGGGGGCAGCAAGATCAAAACTTCAAGGTCATCATTAGCTACCTATGCCAGCTAGGGATATAAGACTTTGGGGTAATTTGGTGAGACAGGACAGAATGGCAGGGAAATTTGGGGGAATGAGGGCTGGTGAAAAAAGTCCCTTGCCCTGGAATCTGATGCAAGTCTTTGTCAGCAGTAAGACAAGAATTCGAGCATAGTTACCAACTGCTTACAGCCTTTCTCCCTTTCTGTCTACAAGCATGCAATTTCCTAGGGATCCTACCAGATTCTAATTTACAGAAAAGCCCATATACTAACTCCTTGTGTAACTCTGGTGGCTCCTGGCCTTGCCTCATCAGATTTAATTAGATCAAACGAGGCTCTGGCGCTGCTCACGCAAATCCCTTATCAAAAGAGACAAAAGAAAAAAGAATTTTAAAGCAACCTCTGGGCATATGACTTGAGAGTCATTAAAAGGGCATATGCTAAGACAATTAATTACTCCTCTCACTGAGGATTCCTCGCATGGGGGTGTGCCTTCCTCTCCTGACTTTCTCAGAAACCCACACTTATACTCCCAGGCACGCCTTGACTTCTTCTCAACTCTTGTGCTCAAAGTTATATTAAAATTCTTCTAATAAAGTCTCTGACTCTGGACTCTGGTTTTGAGAGCTGAGTGGAGTCCCTAAAATTCTGGGGAACTCCTCTGTCTGCTGATGGTGATGACGTGGAGCTAAGTCTTTGTCCCCTCACTGGAGCACTGAGATTCATGACAACCTGTCTCAAACAAACAAACAAACAAACAAGAAAAACTTTGATAAAGAACTAACTTACAACACCAGTTAACACTATGCTGAGAGCTATTTACCTGCTGATTGGTATCAACGCACTTTAAAGGGCGGGGGAGAAGAGACGGAACCTAGAGAACTGTTTATACAAGTATGATACAGAGCTAAAGTAAAATACAATCTTCTTTATTCCAGATCTTCTCTCTGACACACGATGTACACATATATGCTGTGTAAATTAGTTCCAAATTTACCTTCATCGTAAGGGAACTCCATTGATGGACTTACCTAAATGTTTGTTAGGAGCCGAGGACTGCTTTATGTTGTTGCTACCCACCAGAAAAAAAAGCAGGAATCCATTTCTTTGTGGACTAGAATCTCAACACCCAGAGGAAAGCAAGTTTCCATTAGAAAAACTTCCAAGGCCCTACATTCCATAAGGATAGGAAGTCCTCCATCCAACAGTTTTCGGCTGATCATCCAAGATTAATAGCAAAAGGTGGGCCGCCAGTTAAAGAGAGTAAGCCCTGAAAAGTGAAACCGCCTTTAGATATGTAGACGATGTGCAGTGGCATGATGGTTCCCTTTCTTTTTCCTGTACATGAGTGTGACATATGTGTTCTACAGACGGTGTTGGAGAACAGGCTTGGGTCATCGTGAAACCTTACCAGGCACAGTCCGAGCTTCCCGACTGTTTTCTCACAGAACCATTTAGGAACCTTCCTAAACAGTGTCTAGAGTTCCCAAGTGTAACGGAAAACCATGAACATGGAAAAAAGCTCTGGTGAGTTTGTGCTTTGCTAACTCAGGAAATATGTAGAATTGCCACACAATTGCTGAACTCTAGGAGCTGACCCTTTGTATGTCCTTTTTTTTTTTTACTGAATTTGGTTTTGCAAGGTCAAATCATTACAAATATTAATATAATTTTTACATTAATATGTAATTGTCGGGATGGAAGGGGAAAAAAAGAAAAAGGGTGGAAGGGGGAAAATATGTAATTATCATTATAAACATAAATAATATTACAAACATAAAGCGATTAATATGAAAAAAGATATGGCAGCCTGACACTCCAAGCAAGACAAAGCGGTACCTACCACGCAGCATAAATGAACTGATTCTAGCACACCAACACCATTAGGAACCACACACAGCCAATCACACATTTCTGACAAGGGTTCAAGCGCCCTATATGCTGCTGTGCACTGACAGTTTAAAGCATAGACCTTCATGTGGACTAAACCCTTGTACAAACGCTACCTTGGACGGGTAAAGTCCCCAAGTTTAATTTGGTGCCTTCACTCACCCCTAGGTTTTGGTTATGTTCCCAGACCATCTACATGGCATTTCGTAGGCCAATATCCTTAATAGAAAACAGGGCATAACTTTAAGAACTGATCCAGTTTCCTTCTCTGCCCATATCTGGTAGCTCTTGACTTCCGACTGCATTCTCTCTTCCCCATCCACATGTCACACCTCCCCCCATCACCACGAAATAGAATCTCTGAGCACATGAATGTCAAAACAATGTGCTAATGTGGAATCCAGCCACCCAAGTTTGCTCTGAGCATAGCTCTGGCAAAATCCAATCTATTTTATCACTCTGTCTTCACACTGGGTTTAGCAGCTTCATAATTCCACACCTCTGTCAACGAGACCCTCATTATGCAGGCTTCTAAACATTTTACTTGAGGAAAGAATAAACAACATATTTAGTCCTAATGAGGTGAGATAGTGCTTTTATATTTGCATTACTGTTTAATGATTGTGATGGCTCTGGCACTCTGAGCTGGGGGAGCCTGGCTTGATTGATGTGGTTTTGCAGCAAGCAGCTCTTGCAGCCAGCCAGTCACTTGCACAGTGCCTTGAGTCACATGGTTTGAAACTGTGGCTTTAGAAGTATGATGAAAATGGCGTATTGTCTTTACTCTTCCTGGAGAAGGTACACAGGTTACATTGCCCTCATTTAGCTTATGTTTCATCATGAATACTGAGAAGGAAGTGTTCAACAACCAATAAAATCCAATCACAGCATTTTGCCCAGGATTTCTCTCCACCTCCCATTTGCTGCATAATGGCTGTAAGACAGCAATTTGAGTTGTTTTCTTTGACCTGTGTTCTTCCTAATTCTTCCTGCTTTGCCCTATGTTTCAAAGATCATTAGCTTAAAAAGTACGTTGTGTCTTCTTGTGGAATAAAGGTATAAAGTCAGCAGCTTTTGTTCTCTCGTTGGAGTGGAGTTGAATACATGGACATTCTTGCAAAACGATCGCAGGTTGGGTCAAATCCAAAGGCAAAGTGAACCCAAGGGAACCTTTGTGGCTAGTCAGGGCTAGATTTAAACCCCAGCTGTGATACTTGCTAGCTTTGTAGGAGTGAACTACTTAATTAACTGGGTGCTCTAGTTCTTCACCTGTGAGTGGCTATTTAAACTACTAACTTACTCAAGTTCCAAAGATTAACAAGATAATGTTTACAAGATGTCGAGTTGCAGGGTCTGGTGCGTGTTACGTACTCAGTACCAATTTGCTCTGATTAAAACCTTTATGGCACTGAGAGCCAAGTGAACACACAGATGATTATCATGCATTGAAAATATAAGCCGTGCTAGAGTTGAGTTCACAGACTAAAGGAATACATTTTCTTTTTCCCCCTTGAACTTTGAAAGCAAAGGACATTTTCTACTCATTAACACAGGTATATCCCAAATTATTCCCATGCCAGTGGAGATAGGCCCTGCTCCATTTTGAGAGGCAGTTCTCAAACAAGTGAGACAGTGAACACAATGTACCATGCTGAAGTCTCAGTCCCTAGGTCATGATATAAGCAATTCTAGCAGCTCTGAGTTCTTATCCAAAAAAGAAACAATAGATGCAAACAGTGAGGATTGACTCTAAGGAGACCTGCAGGGTTCTTTCAACAGGTGACTTTTCTACCTCCATTCAGGATACCAGGTAGGAATGTGTGTACCTGGATGTAAATATCAGCTTCTTCACTCACCATTGGAATAGATAAGCACTGCCTAGCATACTTGAGACACCTACTCCGAGAATCCCATGGGAGATGGCTTAGCAATCCCAAACACTTAATATTTGCTGGGTTGTGCTCTACAGGGAAGGAAGAACCAAGACTTGTTTTATTAAACATTCAACTGAAGCTTAGTTGTAGCTTTATTTAAATAATTATTGCAGGTCTTATGAGCAATATGTTTGTTTCTTTTTACAAATATGCGCTGTATGATGCCAACACAAGGATCATTAGGTCACCTCCTCAGAAGACAAAGCCTCTGGAGTACCCCGGACACATCTGCAGATTTCTATAGTTACACTTGTACAAAACAACTCCAAAGACATAATATATCTAAATGTCATAGTAAGGTGATAGAAATTACATAAGAGACAAACTTAGGAATAAATTATTTGAGTTCCTAATTTTTATTTTTGTCTCAGTGTTTGGCTCAAATCCAGGACCTCAGTTTTTGTTAACCAAACACTCTACCACCGGATAACATCCTAAGCCCTGAAATGCTTTAAATGCTACATGGATACAACTGATTATGTTTGACTCAATAAGATATCAGTCTCCCTGTTTCTAAAATAAAATACATTGTACATTCATGCCTAATAAGAAATAAGTCATGATTTGCACGCTCACCTTACTAGACCTGGATGGAGGTGGGTGGTCCTTGAACTTCCCACAGGGCAGAGAACCCTGATTGCTCTTTGGGCTGACGAGGGAGGGGGACTTGATAGGGGGAGGGGGAGGGAAAGGGGAGGCGGCGGCGGGGAAGAGACAGAAATCTTTAATAAATAAATAAATAAGAAATAAGTCAAAGTTCATCATCTGTCTAGACTCATTTTGTTTTTATTTATTTGTGAAATACATATATTCTGCTAGGTAATATGACAAAATAAAAGAGGTTCATCAACACAACCAGCACTGAACACATTTTATAACTGACTTTATCTTGGTTAGCCCTTCTGTCCTATCTTTTCTTCAGATTTTTCTCCGTAAATGTAAAATTTGGCAAGGTATTATAAAACACATTTTGAGTTGATTTTTAAACCACCTTGGAGATCATTATCAGAGAACAGTAAGAGTTTCCTATGTAATATTACCTAACTTCAGAAATTCCAAGAGTATAGTTTAAGTGTTGTAACTGGTTGAGCAGCAAGTTCCTTTGTTTGCCGATATTTATTGAGGCCCTTCCACATTCCAGGCACTGTGTTAGGGAGCGGGGTACTGATGCAAATCAAACAATGATGCTTAGACATGGCTGGGTCATGTCTGAGACATCACGTGATGCTTAGACACAGCGGGGTGTGTCTGCTCACGGGGCATCCTGGGACATCATACGCCCCGGTACGTGGTGCGAAGGGAAAGTAAGAAGAAAGTTCTGCCATTAGGTGGGTAAATGTCGACAGACGCCTAGGGCTGAAAGAAAAAACATGAAGCTTTGCCCCCCCCCCCCGCCCAATTCTCGCTGACGAAGAATGTCACATGTCCCTTGCTGTCCATAAATAACTGTTTATAGGTGAGATTTAAAGTTTTATAATTCCAAGGAAATGTCAAGTTTAATGTCTCATATTACAGGATACACAGCAAATTGCTCCATTAAAACAAAGATTGGCTAGAGGTTTGAAGTACTAAGAGTCTGTTTTCATGTTTTTATTATGTTTTGATATATAGCACTTATACCATGGTGAAAATAGGGCAAAGCAAACCTTTCCTAAGGAGAGAATTCAATAAAAATTTTGACGCTCAAAGCTATAATTATGAAGGATTAAGTGGGTATTTGAGTTTGGGTGCTATGGAGAATTATTTTATTTGTGCTTAGTTAAATGCATGCAGTGTGTTGTGATTACAACCAACACAGTTGGCATCTTATGAGGTAGAAATAGGGATTGAAGGACCACTCCATTTGAATCTTAAATGTTTTCTAAATTGGTGCCAATTGCCAAGTCCTAGTTAAAGAAAGGTCAAGAATAAAAGATCGCTAATGCTATGTTGTATTAAAAACGCAACTTAGATATTTGCTCATTTTATGGAAATTCATTTTTTTTCCTCCATAATATTACCAAGTTGCAGTGGTAGAATATAAGCTTCTTTAATAAAACATCATGTGTATAGTTACAAAGGCTCGTGAGACCGTAGATAAACCTTGCTGAGGAAGAATTCCTTCTAAGCCCTCTCCCTTCTGTGCGTGCCATTTCATGAGGCCTCCTTCTGCTCCCCGAGGCTGCAATGTAGGCGCAGGGGATTCCTGTGAGCAGAGTACCAGCACTGGTTTAGGCAGACCGTTTTCCATCTTACCTAGGAATGTTGATAAATAGAGACGCTTACAGGAATAGGGTCTTAGTTCTCCACCCTGATGCCCATTCTTTTCATGTCTGTGGTTCTCTGGCCTCTTTTGTTCTGTTTCCCAAGAGTGCCTACCAAGGCTTACTTAAACATTGTCAAAACTGCAATCCATGTTTGAGATGCACACTTTCATCCCTCCTACTTTCTCGATGATTCTGAAAATCACCAGGTAGATGCATGTGAATATCCCGTTGCGTTTTGCTTTGTGTGGAAAATAACCAAATGGTGAAGGGCTCATAGGTAAGTGACAGGTTTCCACAGAAGTTACTGTGAAGTCTGTTTTTTACAGACTAATGGAGTTGCAGAGGATAAATGGTGAGGAATCTACTGACACGCCAGGAGTCAGTAGCGATCTTTTCAATACACTCCATGCCCCGTGATTATATCGCCACTTGACTCTCTGAAGACCTTCTGTGCTTAGGAAAAAGGTCTACCCAGGAAATCTGAACATGACCAATTGGGCAGCTTACATCTACAAGCCTAGCGTCCAACAGGTTGAAGCAGGACGACTGCCACAAGTTTGGAGCTAGCCTGAGCTACATAATGGTCTCTGGCCTCCAGCCTAGACTATAGAGTGAGGCCATTAGTCAAAAACCAAAACAAGCACAAAAGAAAGAAACAGTAAGAAGGAGCCAGATGTGTTTTCCTATTGTTTTACACTAATACACACCAATAGACCATTGTAGGTTAAAGTTTCAGACTTTATATGGAACTGAGTATGTAAAGACGACGCACAGTTAAGTGGCGTTTCCTTTTTTCAGTTGCCTTTTGTATCTCCCTGCCATGCTGTGCCAATATTTCCTGATATGCAGAGGTGGTCGGTGAGGGGGTGGCTAGCTATGTCTATAGTAACGATTGGTAGGAGTCTGGACTGGAGATGAAATGGATGATTCCTACTTCAGGCATTGAGTCTAACCCCAAACCACTGGAAAGTGTCATGATTTGAATCTTAACATCATTAAGTACAAACACCAGCAACAAAGGGAAAAAATGGATTGTTTTCCCTGAGACAAGGATTCAGTGAAACTAGGGGAAGCGGCACCAGCGAGGCTAACGTTACTATGACAGAGTGAGAATGTCTTCAGACATGTATTGGTGTCACTAATATCACTTAGTATCTTAAACTATAGCTACTGCTTATTACAAACAACGACGTGTTTCACATCCATCATCTAACACACGTAAAAAGTAGAAATACAAGAGTTCTTTAAATGATCTATCTGGAGTTAGAAGAGTAGGGTGACCCAATAACAAAGTAAGTAATGTGGCACACAAACATCTAAGTTCTTGGTCACTTTGTACATTCTTCTAGAAAAGTGGAGGCTCATTATTTGCTTCAGCGACTTTTAAAACATCCTAACTCCTGGGCTCCATCTTACTTGCTCAGAAAAGATGAAAAGTGGTCTTCGGAACTATTTCTTTCCAAGGTTTCTAACCCACAGGTGCAGACAAAACTGACAAGCCCTGCCAAAGTCCCCCAGTCCTAGAAACCAAATCCACTTTAAGGAAAAGTAGAGGCAAATCAGATTGAAGTTTTCAGATTAAATATTAGAAAAAGATGTTAAATTTCTACTCATGGAAAATTATCTTTATCACATTGATTCGACAACAACAACAACCAAATGCAGTGGCATTTTATTGTGTTTTAACAAATAAAGCTTGCTTGAAGATCAGAGAGTAAAACAGCCCCACTGGTCCGCCTTACAGACCAGGCAGTGGTAACACACACCTTTAATCCCAGTAGCCACACTAGTTTGCCATAATAACCAGATGGTGCATGCCTCTCATCCCAGTGGTGTACACCTTTCATCCCAGCCCTGCAGAGGATGATAAAACTGCAGGAGATGGCTCTCACTCTCAGTCTCAATCTCACTATGAGATTCCTGGAAGCATGATCACCATTTTTGGTCTGAAGTTGAGGTAAGAGCTAGTAGCTGGCTGTTGGGGTTTTTGTCCTGCCTGGTCCCAAAGAAACACACAGAGGTCTACATAAATTATAAAATGATTGGCCTATTAGCTCAGGCTTCTTATGAACTCATAACTTATATTAGTACATACTTCTTGTCTTTGTTAGCCACATGGTTTGGTACCTTTTCCAGAGAGGCAGTCACATCTTGCTTCCTCTATGTCTGGCTTCCTCTGTGTCTCAGTGATGACTGCTGACTGAGCTTTCCTTTTCCCAGGATTCTCCTGTTCTAATTGCCCCACCTCCACTACCTGCCTGGTCATCCTGCCTATACTTCCTGCCTGGCTACTTGTCAAGCAGCATTTTATTAAACAAGTACAAGAAACAAATCAGTATAGGGTAAAACCATTGTCCCTCAGCACCCCCCACTTTTTTTTCCAAAACAAGAACTCTAAATGAAATCTCCCTTGATTAGTTTTCTTCCTGACCATTATCCATACAAATTATAACCAACACTCTAAACAAAGAAAGAAGAGTAAATTCACCAGGAACCCAAATATGCTTATGCCTTCTTTTCTTCAAAGCTGAAAATCTATCAAAGTTTATAAACTGAATTTGATTAACTATAGCAGAGAAGAGAAGGGAAAGGAAACTCACCTAAAGTCACTGGATTTTGCAAGATAGCCAATGTGTAGTTAAGACCTTAAAGTTTTCTTTTACTATAGATTTACCTTAAGGTTTTAGATTTTTATTGATACGTTCTTGATGATATTATTTTAATGATACTTTATTCCACAAAACCATAACCACAGCTCTACCTTCAACAGCCATCAAAATTTCCAAAGCAAGTGGCCTTAGGAGGTGGAGAGAGAGAGAGAGAGGGGAGAGAGAGAGAGAGAGAGAGAGAGAGAGAGAGAGAGAGAGAGAAAGAGAGAGAGAGAGAGTTGTATCAAAAACAGAAAAGCAATAACCAATGGCCAATGGTAGATGAACACTTTTAGTCTGGGGAAGAAAAGTAATTGTCATCTGTCTCGGAAGATTAACAGGTACCCTTTAGTTTATTTTGAAAACCCGGTGACCAGTTGTATAACTCCATCACATCTCCCTAAAAGTATTTGTGTTTTTGTGGACGCAGTATGGGGCGTCTCAATCTTCCTAGCATCCCTTTTTAATTACACAGCAGGCTACTGTGTACTTCTCACCCACAGGCACCCCAACTATTACCACCATTGTGCTGCACACAGTATGAGGCCTCTCCATTGCTTCAAAATAGCTTTCTCAGAGAAATTTCCCCGTAGACTAATGGTTTCACTACAGATTGCCTTCCTCAAGCGGAAACACAGTTTGGCTGTAAGGCATTTTCTTTGCTTTACCTAAGCCACAGTCCTTTCCTCTGCAGGGAAATCCAAGAGGAAAAGACAAAACCCAAGAGAAACAGAATGCTGTAGTTTTATTATTAAAGTGGTATCCTGTTCCTGTAAGGGAAGACTTAAAGTATGTTAATCTTTCATATACCAGAAATTCTGAATTATTTATTTTGGCATGATGTTTTTTCAACTTTCACTCCTTAAAAAGCCCTTATCTTACTTGGAAAACAAGTGCTCTTCCAGGACACCCGACTTTGTATTTAACCTTACTGATGTTTGGAATCAAGTCTGAGTCTTCCTCATTTTTTTTTAATCAAGAAATCAGAGAAAGGAAACACTTCTTTAAAAAACTAAGTAATAGTCTGACCTAAAAAAAATAAGAAGCCATTTTCAAATTTTTACTCTAATCAACAATGTACATGACTTCCACCTATTATCAAGAGAGACCTTACCCTTTTAGAATAATACAAAGTGATAACATTTGTAGCTTTTATTCATTCATTTCCTTTTTACATTAGCCACCACCCCCTGGACCACTATAGCTACAACAGCAATGCAGGACTTGGTCTCTGCCTTCAGAAATGCACACGTGCTGAAAGGAACAAGGAACTCAGTGAAACGGTGACATCACCACACAATGGGCGCCACAAGAGACAGGGAGCGAGCGTGTGTGCGCTGTATCTGCATAGTTGGACCGCAGGAGAGTTTCTTTTTTCACTTATTCACAATAGGCAGCCCCGCCCTTCCTCATGAATATAGTGAACAGGGTGGCTGTAGATGGTAGACATCTTCCTAAAGCAGATACCACTCTTGCCTTTCTAAGGAAGAAAATTACCTTTCCTTAGGGAAACACAGGTGTAAAACATGGCTGCCACCATCCATCTCCATGGTCCCTGTGGGCCAGACATTAACAGCTCAAGGCTGCCATCCTTCCCACCCAGGTGCAGCACAATCAGGTACCTGTCTACTCAGTTAGCACCCTGCCAGGGATCCCCACAGGCTGGGAGAGGAGAAAGACAGGCCACGTTTATCAAATGGAATATCAATATTATTTTTAAAAATAGGTAAGTTTATCTTCAAACACTTTTTTTTCTAGATCACTTTCACTGTTATTTAGCACTCACATTTCCATCAGCTTGTCTCAGAAATTCCATGTATTTCCTATTAAAAAAAAAAAGGTTTTTGGGTATCTAAAATTCATATGAACATACAAATGGACTGCTGCTTCCCAAACGGGCATTATCAGTAATAAGAAATTGCTGCTAATAAAACTCATTATCTTTGCATATTTTGTACTTTGCATTTCATTTTGCATTTATTTTCCAACTTGCTCGTGTCTAAGTTTCTGGGGTCATACAGATATCCTAATCTATAATTTACTGGAGACAAAAACTATCTTTTACTCAGATCCATACAAGAAGAAAATGCCGCTGCCCCCACTCAGTCACTCGGTGTTCTGACTTGAGATTTCTACCTGATATATAGTTATTGGTGAGAAAGAAGCTATCCATTTTGTTCTGGGGAAGATGTCTGCATGTTTTTTTCTAGTGCTTGAGATACTAAACCACAAAAGCAATCCTTCATGTTGTCTTATATTCGTCTAGCTGATGGCTACATTGCCAGAGTCACAAGAGTTTTCCGATAATCTTCCCTTTTTATCCCAAGCCTTCTATTTGCCATTCATAGAGCATTGTGCCAGGGAGAAGAGAAAAAAAAAAATAACCCACAGGAAACCAACATTTAAATTCAAGACTGGAGCATGATTTGGATGAATTAGGGATGCCAAGTGGTATCTGATGAGACCCCCGCTGTCACTCCATACCGTTCTCAGAATCTTGCTCCAGCAGTAGAAAACAAGTGTCTGAGGTTAGCCAAAGCAGGACCAGGGATGATACAGAGTGTCAGAGCTTTCAGTGCACGGGCAACAGTTTAGCTGGTACTTACGTTGGACGCCCATAAGACACATATGGAGCATTCAGCCTATGAATGAAGCATGTGTGATCCTCGGGGAGAGCTGGCCAAAGCGTTAAAGTGCATGGATTTTAGATAAGTCAGTGTGAACATGTGGCGCCGTGTGAACGAAATGTGATAGTGCCTATCAGAATGAGCCGATATCGTATTCCGACTTGACACATTTAGCAAAGCTTTCAGGGCACGGTTTGCTGCTGATGGAATTGTGTTCACAATTGTTTCATTGTAGCTTGTTTCTGACTTTAAAACCAAGGACATGTCTCCTTCCCACCCAAAACGACTTAACGAAATGCCATGCCCCTTAGTGGATACGTTTTAATTTGTTCTCCACTCTAAGCTAAAACTGCAGCCTATGGAATTCCTAGCCAAAACTAAAATTTACATAGGCAACATTTTCTTTAAATTTCCAATCAAAAGTCCTAGAACTGACAGTTGATATTTGAGCTGTAACAGCACACTGCTGAATGACAGTCCTTTGCTCAAATGAAATAAAGGGGTATTGTGTTTTTGTATTCAGTAGTACTTTTGTTCATATAAGTTTACTCAAATAAATGTTTATGATTGCGTTTTTTATATATTTACATGATAGTCTCAATCTGTCACTTATACCAATATAATTATCCACTGAATTTTTCAGTGGTCATTTTAAAGCCAGAGTGCCTTAGAACTAAGTTCACTAAAGATAAAGATGTGGACCGAAGTACTGGCTTAGAAAAACACGATCAAAAGTAAATAAACGAGTGACGGATTGGATCACTACATTGTATAAATGAGAGAACCAGTGGAGGATTGCGTCTGGGCCTGGCTGAGCTCTCAGGCATTTCGTGCCTAAATTCCAGAAGACTTCTTGAGAATTTACATGTCCCAGCAGAGAGGTCTTCCTGTGTGCTGGCCTCTCCTCAGTCAGAGGTCCGTCTTTTGGGATACTTCCAGTTTACAGGCTGATGGGCATCCTAGCCCAGCAACTGGGACAGAAGAGGCCATCACAGAAGGCCTAGGAATGTGAGGGCTGTTGTGGTTCACCTGCATGAACTGGAGCTGAAGTAGGGACAGTTGCTCTGTGGCTGTGGCAGGGATAGAAGACAGTGTAACACGGTTCCTGATACGTGGGAGCTCCATGATTTATGGATGAGCTAGATTCTGGAAGTTCATTGGCAAGACTGCCAAATGAATATTCTGCTCTTTCTAGGAGCTATTTCTCTATCTTCTCACTGATGCAGATATATAAAATGTTCTTGGGTTAACATTTGGAGGTCCATTTAACTCACATAGATAAGAATATTAACCTATTTGCAATTAAGATTTGTATTGAAAGGATACTAGAATACCAGCATAGCATAAACTAATTAGATAAAGATGCTATTTAAGACCTGAAGCTGTTGGGAAAACAGGAAACAATACCAACCAACAGTCATACCAGGCTGGGCTGTAAAATTCACTTTCTCTAGCATATTGGTAATTAATATCAGATCCATGTGGGCAGTGATAGAAGAAAGAAATCAGATAAAGATCATGATGCTGAGTATTGGTAAAGATGAAACTTTCCTTGATTGCTTTTTGCAGTTCACCTGCAGCACAGTCCTGATCTTTCCCTGTTGTCTGCCTACATGCACTGTTTCCACACTCTTTCTTCTCTAACTGCGGTACTGAAGTCAGGCTGTACAAGTCAGTCTCACCAAGGTCTCCAGGCCAGAGCACCATGGATTAGTAATGAATTCTTTGTCTTTCTTTCTTTATTCTGGAATCATTATTTGAATGTGAAGAAGAAAAGGGCATATATCATCCAAGTGAAGAGGAAAATGGCATATACCACCTAGTTATGAGACATGTATACCACATCTATAAATGGATATACCACCATACTAAATAAACTTTCTCTCTCTTTCCACTGTCTCTCATTCTCTTGATTGCTGTCTCTGATGCTAGTGATCACCTTGGTAACTTTCATCTTTTCAATACCACTAAACTGTACCCCCAATGCTCAATAAAATATCTTTAGATTAGTAGAGAAAATACAATTTAATTTTAAGTTTTCATCAAGACTCAAATTGTATTAAGTTGCAATGTAATAAACATGAAATATTTGTAAGTAAAATAACAACTTATATAATCCTTAAATTTACACCTAAAACATCTGTCTGTTGTAGGAATGAAATTAGCGCTAGGACTCCATGAAAATCTCTCTCATGTTGCTGCTTGAAGACACAGAAAAAGAGAGCTCTGCTGTTAGTGTGAAAACTGGGGTATTACTTTGAATTAAGTAAGTGTAAACATTTTCATCTCTAATCATTGGATTCTCAGAAATAATGGACTTTAACTATAGCTTCCAGTTATATTCATTTAAATTCAAATTTGTGGCGAAAATCAAAACTCTTTCAAGTGAATTAGATAGAAACACAAATTTATGTCTCTCTCCATAGCACTGGAGGTAGAGCTCCTCGGTGTAATTAAATCCCTCATCATTTGGAGCCATTCTAAGAATGCACTAATTGTTCCCAAGCTGGAAAGTTTCAGGCAATAAATCACAATCAGGGATGCTTCCTTGAGTATGATTACAACTCACTTGAGCATAAATAGGCTTTTTCTCAGGCTTCTGTTAGTGACTACCATACTCCTTTGAGCCTAACTCATAATGAAATCATGGTACAGCCCTCAAGTTATACTTTTTTCAAGGTGTTTAGGGGGTGAAAGATGAAATAGCAACAGAATAAATACATCAAGCTGGTAGTGTCTAATAGTAACCATTTCTTCAACACCATTGGTTCATTCATTTGTTTACATGACTAAATACTTACCAATCATTTTCTTCAACTTAATGATTTAAACTAAAGTTTAAAGTTTGCTGCTTTCAAGAAGCCTGCAGTATTTCATGGGATAGAGATAATACTGTTAATGATAATCAAATGTCGCAGGTGCAATTGCTACTCCTTGTTGGCAATCCAGAAGAGTGACTCTTAACCTGGAGGACACAACATGGAAGGGTTCTACATTAGCTGCCTTTCTCGTTACTGTGACAGAGTGGGGTGTCTGACCAGCAGCTGAATGGTGAAAATCTTGCTTCAGATCACTGCTTGAGGAAATGCAATCTATCATATTGGGAAGGCATGGCAACAGCTAAGTCCACGGAGAAAGGGACACGAAGTTGGGACTCTTAGCATCCTTGGCATCCCAGTGCCTTGGCAAAACAAGAAACACAGATGAGTTAGGAAGAAAGGCTGAGATATAAAACTTCAAAGTCCATCCCTCTGTGATTTACTACTCCTAGGTCAAACCCATCTTCTAAAGAATCTATAGCCTAAAATATTAGTGCCAACAGCTAGGGCACGAATGTTAAAATACATGAGTCCATGAGAGACATTTTACATTCAAATGATGACATTCTGTTCCTGGTCCCCATAGGCTCATGGCCATCTCATAATTCTAATTGCATTGTGTTGAACTTCAAAAATCCCTATAATCTCTGACAGTCCAAACACTTTTTAAAAGTTCTAGTCTGTCCTAAGACCCAAGGAATTCTTTTAACAGTGAGCCCATCTAAAATCGAAAGTAAGTTACATATTTCCATCCTACAGTAGAACAGGATAAACATTCTCTTTCTAAAGGGGAGAAATTGGGAGGAGGGGGGATCAGTTCAAAGCAAAACCAAAACCTATGAGGGCAAATATTGTATACTACAGCTCCATCCCCAGTTGTGATGAGATTATGTGTGCCCCACACTTTTTGATGTATTGCCTGGGCGCATATGGTCTTTCTCTTGGCCTAGTTCCACTCATTGACTATACCTTTTCTTTAAAAATATCCAATTTCACACTAGCTCCATCATCTGTGGCTCACATTGCAAGATCGATTTCACCTTGACAACTTTACATACCTCCAGCTGAGGAGCTCTGTGCAGGGAGCCCAAGTGTGCTCCATGTTCCCTGACCTTGGTGCTTCTCTAAAATGTTAGTGAAAGCTTTGGTGAATCACTCACTCTTGTATACTGTATACCTTGTGTATCTGTAAAAAACCAGTGTCATGTGGGTGATGTCAAGCTGTGTTTCTAATTCAAGCTATAGACTGTCCCATTGGGCTACAGATGAAGTACCCTCCATATGGCTTCGGGGATGAACCTAGTAAAGCAGTTTTACAAGCAGCTGCTTGACAGTATGGTATCCTGAAAGTTATATATTTTCAGACACTCTCAACTAAATTTGCATGGTTGTAGCCTGGGGCTCTGTGTCTTTAATACTGCCCCATGCAAATCCCAAGTTCTTTTCTTTAATGGAGTTAATCTCTTTAACAATTACAGCCATTTCACCAGAACTGGGACTTGTTCTCAACATTAGCTGCTTCAAGCTTCTTTCTCACTAAACTGCGCGTATTTCACATCATTCTGCTCCCTGTCACTAAATCTGGTTAAGAGCAGTGACCATGCTACAGCTCAGATGTTGTGCAGCCTTGAAACTTCCTCCATTTGGTGGCTTCTTCTGAGCTCAGCTTCCCTCAGACACACTCACTTCAGCTTCCCAAGACACGAGCAGAACTCATCCACAGACACTGTCAGAAAGTAGCACTATGAGTGAATTCTGGTTATACTCACAATGGAATCCATTTGAATGTTGAATTAGGAGTGGCAGGGCTGCGTTCCCGGCACCTGGCCGCCAGCATGGCTAGGTTATGCCCCAAAATAATTACACAGAAACTGTATTTTTTTAAACACTGCCTGACCCATTAGTTCCAGCCTTTTATTGGCTAGTTCTTACATATTGTTCTAACCCATTTCTAATATTCTGTGTAGCCCACAGGGTGGCTTACCAGGGAGGATCTTAACCTGCGTCTGTCTGGAGTGGGAGAACCATGGCGACTCCTTCACTAAGCTTCTTTCTCCCAGAATTTTCTTCTGTTTACTCCACCCACCTATGTTCTAACCAATAAAATGGGCCAAGGCCAGTTTCTTTATTATAATTAACCAATGTCCTTCCTCCATCAATCTGAAACTTCATAAGCCTAGCTTGTACTATCTATAGTTTTCTCAGTATTCTGGTTTTCCAAACTCCTTCCAGAATGATCCATTAAGCTCTTAGAGAATTCTAGAGCTTCTCAACCCATTGGTCCACCTCATTGGTCGAAAATTGGCTACAAATTTTCCACCCCTACCCCCTGGCAGCCCATTTCAAAAACAACAAAGCCACATAGTTAAGTTCATTGCATCAATGAGCCCTCTTCTCAGCATCAGCTTTCCATATTGGTTTCTTTCCTTTTGCTGTACCAGAACATGTAATAGACTTAGGGGAATAGGAGTTCGGTTTTGCTCACATGTAAGGTAAATAGATCATCATGGGAGAGAAGACAGCGTGATCGAACACGAAGTTTCCCTCCTCACATCTCAAAAGACCAGGAATCAGGTAGTGAGGAATATTTACAGATAGTTGGTTTCCTTCTTTATTTCCTTTATTATCAGTCAGAGCTCTATCCCATGTTATAATGCCACCCACCTTCACTCTGCACATGGTTTCTTCAGTTAATGCTTTCTGGGAGTTTCTCCTGAACACACTTAAATGGATGCCTCACTAGTGTTACAAATATCTCTTAGTCAGTTGTCAAAGGATCCTACTTCCTAGAGAAGTAAAGATTATTTCTACAAATAAGATATGCAACTGGAGTAAAAGGAAAGGGGACATTTATTCTAGATACAAGACAGGGAATTAATGGAAAACAAACACGCTTTATTTTAAAGAAATAACCAAGCGTAAAGGTAAACCTCACGATGTTTTACGTAGAAAGAGTCAGATCAAGGATGATTTTACATGCTGTTTTAAGTAGTGTGGATCTCGCTTTGTTGGTAATGGAAAGTCATGGGATGTTTTCAAGCACTAATAAAGTTTAGATTAATTCATATTTCATAGAGCATAATTTGAAGGTGTTTGGAATTTCAAGGAATTTACAAAAATTATACTACATAACCTGTATGACACATAATTAATCTTAATTAAAAAGCTTAAAAAGTTGTAGGCTTTCTTAACTGAAAAAAAATAGATGAGTTTCGGCACACTTGGACAAGGATTGAAATTGGTGAAGAATGGCACTTGTAAATCTAAGGGCCTTTTCAACAAAGAAACTTTTTCTAAAAGTCAGATGTAAATGTTGCACTTAAGGGAAGAAGTTGAACGTAAGATTAAGGTTTTGGGTTACCCACTGCCAATAAATAATCTGTGTCTTTTGCAAATTATGTGACAGCAAATACAAGGAGCACTAAACCTTATATATCATTTCCTAATACACATCCCCCACATCTGTAGAGTCCTCAGGTCTACAACAATCACAGATCCAAGATTTCATACCTGTTTAAAATGTATCCTAATGTAGTTTAAGGGTTAAATTTTAAAGAGAAAAAAAATCAAGTCACCGCAAAATGAATCAATATGAAATATTTCTGTCTTCTTTTCCTCTTAGAGAGCTTTTATTGACTGTTAGATTGACCCTCAGTGTGGTCATGGCAAACACTGTCAATGCATTAAGGACAACACTGCACAACTGTTGGGCAAAGCCATCCAATGCTCTGCAGTAAATAGTGACTATTGATATAGCCAGAGAACAAAGCAGAAGAGTTGAACTGAAACTCAACAAAGAATGAACGCACAGAATCCTCTTTTTCCTCTCTTTGAAAACTTTGATCCCATAAATTGAAACAGTGTCCTATTGTCCCGAACAAAATCCCTCCTCTCTCAGAGGAAAACTCCATGAAAATTAATGTCCACTAGTAACAGTGCTTGTTTGAAGTAAAGAGTCTATTATAACTCCATTAGAAGGGAATCGCTGGTGGCATCAAATTACGGTGGGAAACCCCGCCTTCCCGTGCACACATTGCTAAGACCCCGTAGTGAATCCATTAGTAGAACCCAGAGTCACAACAGCCTATAATTTTTCTTTGCCTTAGGAAAACAGTAGCCTGTAATTTTTCTTTGCCCAAGGTTTTAAAAGGGCTATCCCTGGCTGAGTCTTATGTACGCTGTTAGCCTCAAGTTCAACTCAGATCCTCGATCATGTCTGTGTGCCTTCTGACAAAAGAAGATGCTATGTGCATATAGTCTTTCTTGCTTAACATATGTAGTGAGGAAGAAATACTTGTTGCCTGAGTTCCCTATTCTGATTTTTCTATTATAAGCTTGAAAAATAGTGAATAAAGAAAATTCAAATATTTGGTCCTCATTTCATATAAATCATTTTTTCTCAATAAAAGAAGTTTTATTTATTTTGCAAGATTTATACTGATAGTATGGAAATTTAACCCCAGTAAGGTAATATAGGTTCTTTGTTGTTGTTGAAGCCATATGTGAATGACCATTGTATAATGTTCAAATACACTGTTATATTGATATTCTGACTGAAGCTGCCTTAAAAATAGAATCTGTTCGGTTATGAACACAAAGATTAATTATCAGAGGAAGTCAAACATAGACTGTATTTACCCAAAGATACAATAATCCATCTGGAGCTTTTAAAGATTTATTTTTAATTTTATTTCTCCGTGTGTGTGTGCTCACAGAAGCCAGAAAACATGTCTCAGGAAGAGTGGTAAGTACTCTGAACTTTTGAGGCATCTCTCCAGTCCATAAATCCTTAAATGTAGTGGAGGGAAAAGATGTCCCCCTCAAATGCTTAGTAGCTATACATAATAAAGGCAAGAGTTTTAACTCAGAAGTATAAAACTGTTCCCTCAAAATCAAAACTTGTTAAAGTTTATGAGTTGGATCTCCTTTGAATATGCTGAGCATATCATGGATATTAGAACTGCTAGGCCCCCTTCTCAGAGCCCCGCCGTTAACTCTACATACCTACACATGTGTACATAGATGAATATCGCTGCATCACGTAAGTTTCAATTTAAACACAATCTTAAGAAAGACCATACGCATTGTAAACAGCACACTACTCCATTTATCTGCCCCACCTCTTTACTTTGATTATTAAATATAGCAATACCTCCGAGTACTCACACAATACAGGCTTGGCTCTTCATTGCTTATTTCGCGCTGCCTGAACATCTTCTTAAGTGTAGATACTATCTTTCTTCTCAGAAGGACAATCGCGATTACAGACAGCACTATGCAGTAAGTCCTTGAACAACACAATGGATTTCTTAACCTCATAGTAGAATAAATGGGTCATGTTAAGAAATTTGTCATCTCTGATTTGATGAAAGAAGTATGAGGTCTACAAGATGTCTTCCAGTTTTCTTAAAACCCAGCTTAAAACATGAATAACATAATTCATAAGCTCTAGAACTAACTGGCTGCTCGGACAGAGACGACCAAAGAATCGCTTGCCATTTCTTTGCTAATGCTGGTTTTTCGTTTTTGTCAAACTAGCAATTCTTCTCTTTGAATTAAAGGCTTTAGTACATACTCATGTACATTTCTTAAGGACAGTTTTATCACTTATTTTAGCTGGACAAGGGATAAACATGTCTCCTTGTGAAGTACATGTCCTGTGAAACTCCAAAGTGACTGCAAGAGTCTCTAACATCCACCCTGAAAATCAAAGGGAACAACGTTTTATTATTCCTTCTCCCAACCTCTCCCACAAAGATTCTGTAATACGGTCTAAGATTTCCCTGTAAGAAGCCCCTGAGATCCTTTTCCTGAATATTCTGATTGACAGCCTTCAGACTCTTTGCTCACTCCACTTTTCTTCAGGTCCTCACGCTGATATCATTGTGTTCTCTGGCTTACGTGTGTGGGAATAAAACCAATCTGCTTGCATTTTCAGAATCCAAATGAACAGCTCATTACTGTTTATCAAGTATCCAGATTTACTACCAGATGTCCCCAGGTGTGCCTCACTCAGACGCCGTTTATCTGCTTAGTGGCATCAGAAATAAGATGAGTCATGCACTTGGAATTTTAAATATATATACAATTCAGCATCCAAATTAATTAAAATGTTGGCAATTGGCATGTCGTGTGTTGTCTAGCTTTTTTTTTTTTTTGTAACAATATCTACTCCTGGTAGCAGAGGATCTAAAAATCCTTTATATGGAAGACTACTCACTCATAACATCCTTGTGGGTGTTCCTATTTCGATAATCTTTTCTGGAACCACTTCTTTGGCATAAAACGCCTTCATGTATAATGTATGAGCATCTCAACAAAATACTTCAATTTCCGTCTTCCTGTCTTTTGTGGTGTTCCTGTCAATAATTTTACTTGCATGTATGCTATATCCTATTGTAAATTTTTACACTTTTGCTTTAAATAATCAAATACAATGTAGCAAAATTTCAAGACAGGACATCATCTGCTGTTTTCCAACATTTTTACCTCTCCAGGCCATTTTCTTCCTTTGTGTTGGTGTGAGTTTTTCTCTGAGATATTTTTCTTTCATCCTAGAATTTCTTCAACATAATTTCTAATGTAGGACCCTGAAGGGCAAATTCAGTCAGCTTCTGTTATTCCAGAAATGCCTAATTTTACTTTTACGTTGAAGGACAGTTTTGATAAGGAAAACTTCTTTCCTCCCAACTCTTTAAAGCTACCACTCTGATGTCTTATGGCTCGTGTTACACGGAATGGGACATCATTCGAATTCCCTCCTTCCTGCATGTGTATAATGCTCTCTGAGGACATTCTCCTCACCACAGGGAATTAACTTGTTATTCCTGAATGGATTTCACTTATAGACATTCAGATTCTGACTCACTGAGCTTCTTGAGTGTGCTGCTATATGCGTTTCTGTGAGTAGGCTTATTTTAAATTCCTTTAACATTCATTCTATCGCTCTCCAAAGTGGCTCAGATGCTGTAATCCACAGGATTTTTTTCTCAAACCAAATAAAAATTTATGTATTTTTAATATATTGTTAAACATGAAGTACAACATGAACATGACTTGTGAAAACATTATATATGAACTTTAGGAAACATGAGATAGAAAGTACACACACACACACACACACACACACATATACACATATGAATTTCATTGTAACTAGACAACAATGCCACTCTTGTACACCCCAGACTAACAAACAAACGTGCCAAGCCAGAAATGGGTTTTCTCCCTTAAAATTGTTGGCCAATGAGGTCCCATCTTCCCCAAATATTTCAGGCTATTGCCAATATTTTCTGTTGTCCTCTAGAACTTGGTAGTAAGCCCTGTTGCTGAAAACAACACATGCTTGCTTCACAGAGCACAAAGATACTAATGTGGTACTGGCCACCTTTCACAGTGCTGCACAATGCTGTCTGCGCACTACTGGAGGAGAGAAGTCAGCATCAGTCCTTCCGCAGCTGAAATCTGTGAGCTGCAATAATGGTAAGACAGCCCACTACTGCAATTGTTGCTCAAACATAATAGAAGTAACTGTTTTCTGATTGAATTGAAATTCTACTCAAAAAAGTAGTTCCAAGATCGAGTACCATTATTGGGCCAAGAACCTATGGCTAGACATGTTACAGAGCATGGGGAGGACCTACTGTGGTTATTTTACTAGGTAGGCATAGTATTTGACTGTCTCCCAGTGGCTGACTATTCTACTCATTGATTAATGCATCTCCCAGCCCTCATCAGTGAACCTTCTCCTTGTAGTAGATGGTGATTAACAGAGAGACCCAAAACTGACCAAGGCCCAGAGAAAAGAGATTGCTGAATGGTAATCTGTAAATAGGACATCTACCCTGTACTCCCTTCTCCCAAGGCTCAAGAAACATGATGGAACAGGGATAGAAGAGCCAGAGGCAATGATGAATAGAATGGGGGGGGGGAATGTCCTATGTGTAAGTGTTACAGCTCTGAGATAAAATGTATCACGGCAGTTGGGAGTCAAGGAATGACACAAAGTCACACTGCACAACACACCTCATTAGAGGTTAATTGAGAAAGACACAAGAGGGTAGCTGCCTCAGCTTAGGCAAGAAACAACAAGGAGCTGAGAGGCAGGCAGGCTTTATATAAGGTTTCTGGGGGTAAGGAGCTTTTCAGGGCTGATGTAGGAGGTTCTTCTGTCTATTTGTTTCTTTCATTGGTTGAATAAAAAAACTGTCTTGGCCTTTTGATAGGACAGCACTTAGGTGGGCAGAGTAGACAGAACTGAATGCTGGGAAGAAGGAAGACAGAGAGTCGCCATGAAGCTGCCAGGTCAGACATGCTAAATCTTTCCCAGTAAGCCACGACCTCGTGGTGACATACAGATTATTAGAAATTGGTAGGATCAAGGTGTGAGAGTTAGCCAATAAGAGGCCAGAACTAATGGGCCAGGCAATGTTAAAATGAATACAGTTTCTATGTGGTTATTTCGGGTATAAGCACCTCATACTACACAGGGCATCCTGGGATTGGTGGAATTTTGTAGCTTCATCTTGGGGAGAGCTCAGGAATTGGTGGGATTTTGAGTTCAGGATTAGTGGGCTTCTGTGTCTTGGATTTTTTTTTCTCTATGGTGGAGCTTTACCACCTGCATCTCAAAGGGCTAAAAACAGCCTTTAGAAGCAGTCAAAGAGCTTTTGGCAGGTGAGAGCTGCCAAAAGAGAGGATTTGTTGCCGTTATGAGTGCCTTCCCTTGCCACACTCCAGTGGAGGACAACATACCCAAGAACATATGGGAAGCACAAAGTGGACTTGATGGATTGGGGTAGCAGGGAAGAGGCAGAAAGTTGTGTGCATAGGGAATGTGGGTGAGTAGACCTGAGAAGAGTTGGGGAGAGGTCAATACGCTCAAAACATGTTTTATGAAATTCTCAGATAATGTATTTGAAAAGGGAATAAAAACCAAAGTGTAGACTATATAGTTTCTGGCCTTCTGTATAAAAAAGTCCATTGATCCTCAATTTCTACCATTTCTGAGTATTTCTGGCTGATAGACTTGTCTTCTGATTATGGGTTTATTATTCTAGTTTTTCACATTTATATTGATTTTTATCAGATGATAGCCATTTCAGTATTACATTATTGTGTGTTCTGATTTTATTGACTACTTTGAAAGAACACTGAGTTTTATTCTGGAAGTCAATATCATTATTATTGTTGTTATTTGAGCACCATGGTGATTTTTAAGGCCTGTCTATCAGTCTTCTGTGATATGTTTGGAATGACCTTTATTTTCCAATCAATTTGGTATCCTAAAGTGTACCCTTCCCCAAATCTCCCCTGCTTGTTCCAAGTACTTGCTTCATTATTAATCCATTTCGGATAGCCCTGCGTTCAAGTTTCCCAGCCCATAGTGATCCCTGTTGTCAATGGCATTATTTTATAGTTTATACTCTACATAAGTGTCTTTATTTTACTTTTTTGTTTATTCTTTGTGGTTTTTTATATCATACATCTTAATCCAACTCATTTCCTTGTCCCTTCATATCTACCATCTGGCCTTCCAACAGCCCCACACCCCCCAAAAAAAATAAAAATTAAGAGAAAAAAAAAAGAAAGAAAAGAAAGGAAAACATCTCATCATGGAAGCTGTAGTGTGACCCAGTGAGTCATGTAATAAACACTTTTATCCATCTATCTTTACTTGTAAGTATTCATCGCAACGAATCATTGGTCTAGCTGGAGGCCTCTGGTTTCTGTTATACTATCAATGCTGGTACCTCACTGGGACTCTTCTTGGTTATCCTGTTGTCCTGTGTCTTGGGGATCCTGCAGCTTTGGGTCTTCAGGGCCGACCCCTTCATGTGCTCCCCCATATATCGTACATGGGGTGGATGTTGGGGTGGGCCGACTGTTCTGGGCTCTCTCTTGTCCTCACTTACCAAGGTGTGCTCTCCTGCACTGCCCTGGCTAGTTCACCCCTTGCAGAGATGAGCAAGGAGCAGGGCCAGGTCTGCTCTCAGACCACCAGGGCCTGCTCTACTGTGTTGCCCAGATGAGGTACAGGGGCTACTCTCCCGACTGTTGCGCTGGTGAGGGCAGAGACAGCTCTCCTGCTCTTATAATCTCAGAGCCAGCACTCCGACCTGCCACCGCAGTGAGTGGGGAGGAGCATCTATCCCCTGCCCACACCACCATATGGCTTCTGAGGGTCAGGGACAGATCTCCCATGCTCACATTCTCGGGGAGTTCACCGGCACCCTTGTTATTAGGGTCGACTCTGCTGCGCTGCCCAGGCAGTTACAGGGCCTTTTCCCGAGTGTTGCAGCTGGTGGTAATGGAGAAGGTCAGCTACCTCTCCAGCTGGATGCAGTAGGGATCAGGTGGGAGGGAATCTTTCCCCTGCTTCTACCACCACACTGCAGATGAGGGAGGTGGTACCAGCTGTATTCCTTCCATGCCCTCCAGATTGGGTCACTTGCAACCAACCCCGTCTATAGGGTCAACTCTACTGTGCTACTCGGGTGAGGCACAGGGTCCTTTCACCCGGGTGCATCAGCTGGTGAGGGTTTGGGTCAGGACCCCGAGCTGTTGCAGGTGGCGAGGGATGGGGGGGAGGAGGGCATCTTTTCTTCACCCATCCCATCACGTGACATATGATATGGGCACAACCTGCTCTCCCATTCTCAGGACCTCAGGGCCAGCTCACTCTTCCCCCTACAAACAGGGTCAGCTGTGTTGTGCTGAGTGCTTCAGCCAGTGACGGGCAGGACCAGTTCTCCCTAGTGTTTCAGTCAGTGAGGGCAGGGCCAGCTCTGTACAGTCCTAGTCTCTCTGCCTTTGCTGGTATCAGGAGCCATGGACTTCAACAGAGACTGCAGCTACATCAGAGCCATGAGCCCACACATGGGCCCCACCAGCAGTCCACGCCCAGACATCACCATAGTCCAGGATGGCAACCAAGGCGTAAACCTCAGTCTGTTGCTCCTCTCTTCAGTTACTCATCTTTCGAGAGAAGATGAAGCATTCTGTCTCTCTTTCTCCTACACCACACCATTCCCTGGCTCACCATAATAGTTCCTGTCTGCCTGGTTGCTGCAGGTTACAGGTGGGCCTGTGCTTTCTCTGTGGATCCTGGGGCAGATCTTCCCAGGTCTGCGTGTGGGTCTCCTTGGCATGCTCAGGCCGTCATAGTGCTGGTTGGTGTGGTGGTGGTGCTGGAGCCCTCTCGTCTCTCACTAGAAATCCCTGGCTGCGTTTGGTTGAGCCCCACGCACACCAGCCACATGGCATGGGGCAGAGCTGTTGTTGGCCTCCCTTAGTGGGTAAGAAAGCCCGGAATTGTTTTTTCCAATGTTTCTCTTTGTCCATCCTCACTGATATTAATAGAGTAAATTTAATCAATGGCCTAGTCCAGTTTATCCACAGCAAATAATTTAGTAACGCACAAAATCCTTCTGAACTTCTGTGATTCTTTATTAACATAACTTTGTTTTAATTTATACTCTGTAATAAGTTCTTATTATTGTAAATAATGTGTTTTTAAGAAATACAACTATGCCTTCTAAAGCCAATTTTTGAAAAGATGTTCATACTGTACTACCCAAGAAAATTCTAACACTCATAAAGTATGAAGATATATCTTCTATCGACTGTCATTACACTGATATAATGGATCTATCATTTTGTCACTTGTCAGTGAAATTCATATACAGCAACAATGGTTTCTACTCTATAGACAACTCACTAAAGGCCTGTTATAAGACACCAGACCATTCCAAAAAAAATAAACAAAAATGAAATCAAGGACTAAACAAAAGTGTTATTTTATACTGATTCAAAGATTCTCTATTCTCAAATGTGATTCACCCCAAGAACCAAGTCCCTCTTAACCATAGCTCTGTTGCCAGGAGAGAGGCTCCTCATCTTCTCCTGTGTAGCCAACACTGAGATAATATCTCAAGGGCAGGCTCGTGGTAATGCCTCTTGGCTATTCAGGAGACTCTGGGAATCAATGTATATACATTTCATGTTGAATAGTGATGGATAAATGATAACAAAAAATAACTGCACACACCATTCAGTAAGCAAGTTATCTTGATAATGCAAGTCATGGGGAACAATTTCAAAGAGGAGGAAAATAAAAGATTTCGCATAAACCTTCTCTGGAGAAAGATAATTGGACCAACCAGCCAAAGCACTGTTACACTACCTTTTCCATGCTGCACAAACATGATAGACACAATTAAACACACCCAATGACTTGTCACCTTCTTTGAATGGTTGCTCTCCATGTATAATAACCATGGCTAGTGGGGACTAGAGGAAGCCTCAGGTGAATGTGTAAGCTGAAGATGAAGTCGTGAGTGAAGTGTTCTGTTGACAAGAACGATTGCCTCAAAACCTTGAGAACTGCTCAAGCCACCTTCTGTTCCAGGCGTGAATGTCGACAAGTGGGCAGAAAGCACCCCAGACAGCTTGCCCCTCCTGGATGTTTACAGCGTGAAACTGTGCCTCAAAGCAGACCTGCCGTAGAGACTAGCAAGCCCTTCTTCGTGTGCTGTGTCATCAGCACTGAGTTCAGGGGTGTTGTAGTTAGTGTTGTTCCATCGGAGAAAACCCACCCAAGTCCGGTTTTTCCTACCCATGACTGTGTGTTTGCCCTTTCAGTTGCATCATTCAGATTTCCAGAGCCAAGGTGTGCTAGATGTGACAATGTATTATGTTTTATTTCAAGAGGATTTTTTTGTATTTTTAAATATGATCTCCTTTTTAGATATAATCATAAAAATAAAACATATAAACCAGCAAATGTTCAATTTTTTTACAACACTTGAGACTACAAGTAACCTTGAACTACTTTGTGTAGTGGCTCTAATTGTTTTAATTCACTATTTGATTCTATTTGCCATAGATTGATGGGTTGAATGTGCTTAGCACTAATGAATTTGATTCTTTATAACCATTTGTATACCACTGAATATTGAATATTCCCCTTCACACAGCGAAGGTCTGTGGGCTGGACTGTGTTGATCACTATAGACTGGTGCTCACTCCATCATATTCATCAGGATGGCACAGTTCATCCAGCTAACCTGCAACCTCACGCCTTACATTCTGTATCAGTCACCTTCGTTTATTGTAATTTCTCCTTAAGATGGATTTTCATTGCTGTTCTTCATTCTTTGAGTGTCAGTTGAGTAAAGCCAAGTTGCTTCTTGAAATCGGAACTGATTCCACTTTGTCCAAGAAGGATTTTTTTTTAATCTCAGAATATAAATAGTTTAAAGAAACTTTCCCTACTGTAAATGGCACACAGATGGTGCTTCACTGTGCTCTACATCAATTCCAAAAATGTGCAACATCCGCAACGAGGAGAGCTGAGGAGGTTGAAGTCCCACGAAATCTCTAGAGCTTGAGAATGCGTTTTTAGGTTTAAACTGGAACTGTGTTATTTACAAAACTGTATGGATGTGGAAAACCATTTTCATAAGAAATCACTTTGAAAATGTTTAAACATGTCTAATAAATTGTTTTGATCTGGGTCATATACTGTTCCGTGGAAAGGAAGAGCCTAAAACTCAGATCTTTTCTCCTTCAGCCCCACACTCTGGCTTAGCTTCTGTGTGCACAGACGGAGCTTCTCACCATGGTATTTGGATCCCATTCTTCCTCAAAAGATTTGTCATCTGTTTCCAGAACTCTATCTTTATGTTTTAATTTTTAAGTTTAATTTTTCCCCCTTTCCTTTCACATGTCTTCTCCGATTTCACACCTTGTCTTTAAACTTAGCTTTAGAACTAGATGGTGATAGAAGTGAAAGAAAAGCAGGTGAAAAAAATCAGAAAAAAAATACAAAGAAAAAAGGAGCAAGCACAGCTTCTGTGAATCACATGACTCTGGGAAGGCTCGGCAAGCATCAAATAGCTCTCGCACAGAACACGGTCACTACTTCCACCAATAACCCAGAAAGTACGCCAGGATTTTCCATCATAGAATCATGATGACTTCAGAACCATCTTGAGATTGTTGGACTCTAAGACATATGGAAATAATGCTTACAAAAGTATAGAGTATCTGGTTAGATACTGTCCCGTTCTAAACAAATGTGTGAATCTGAGTTCTCAGAATCAAATAAGGATCTCAAACTGAAAGGGATAAAGTACCCTAAACACCTTTTGGAAAAAATCACATGGAGGGAGACCTACTTGCTCCTGCAGAAGTTTCCTGAAACACACACAAGTTAAAATGTAGTTATAACTCATTGTTGCCCTGTAACAAGACAACAGTGATCCTATGAAACACCAGAGGCCAACAAATGAAAAGCTCAGGACTAGAAATGAGTTAGCTTGTCTGGAGCTGCTGGCTAGTAAAGTATTACAGTTCCAGAATATTACAGGCCAATGTTTCTGTTTATGCTCCAGAGCTTTCAGGCAAGACTCTATTACTGAAGATATCATTTAGTGGAGACATGGACCATGGATGAATTAGGCTGGTACTGTCCTGGAAACCGCATCCCTACTGTCTAACTTGGATAACACTGGAGATGCTATATACAGAAATGAAGGAGAAAGCAATCATCATTCTTACCAGCCATGAGCCCTGGGAGCTAGAGTAATGATGGGCCCAGGAAGGCATGCCCACTGGCACATAGTGATATGAAGATCATGAGAATAGATGGCTGCATTCTAATTGTATTTAAGTCCACTCTACAAGATGGCACCCATATCTGGCATTCTTGTTGGGCAATGAATCTGTGACCAGACAGGTCTCAGGTCCCTATTATAAAGCTTATTGCTCTACATTGGTAGTTTACTTTTTTTATTGATCTACATTTTACAATCTGCGATTTTGACTGGCCATGGTTTACCTCCAGATAGCAATACGTCATGTCCACATACCATGTGTCCTTTCTAGCCATGTACTTCCTTCTCCCTTCTTCCATTCGTGCATGTTGTAAGCGTTGGTTCTGTTACAGAGATCAGTTATCTTTTTAAATGAAAAGACATCATTCATTTTTACCTTTTTTTTACTATTTCTGACACGTATATCATTTTGAAGTAGACAGAATTTTCATCTTATCTCATATTCTGTCTGTACAATTCATCATTAATGTCTTCAGCATTGTACATGTACTGATAGTAATTTCCCAAAGGCTCCTTTTTTTAAAAAAATTTTTTGAAAGTTATTTATATCCTTCCTTTTAAAAAAGGGTTTGTAGAATACAAAACTCTGTTGACAAGTACATTGGCATTTCTTTTTTTATGTACTTCAAGTGCCAGTCATCTGGTCGTGATTATTTGCTGCATTGTTTCCTTTTGGAGGGCAAAGACACTGAAAATTAGTGGACCCATGTAATTGGAACACTGGTCTACGCAGTGTCACAATAGAACGCAAGCCTGGCCAGTCCCTTCAGGTTCGGTCGCCAATGGCTTTCCTTTCCTACAATTTGAGGCAGTGTCTCCTCCTTTAAGATGTAGATATTAGACTTCTAAAAGTTTCCATTTTCATCATATTTAGAAGTTGATGAGTTTTATAAACTTTTTATAAGTCAATTGTTTTAAGGCTACTGAACCAGCTTCTCTTTTCCTTTTCTTTCTTCTTTTCCTTTTCTTTTTCTATGAATATTCTTAGCATATCAATCATTTTATCTTTTCAAAGAATTAAGTTTTGATTATTTCTATGTATTGTTTCTTTAGCATCTTTTTCACTAATTTTCCTGGCCATTTTTTATTTCTGCCCCCTGTCTTAGTGTCTAGCTTGCTCTTTTGGTTTGCTCTCTCTAAGACTTTGCGTTGCGTCATCAGGTCATTTACTTGTGATGCCACTCAGTTTTAATACAAGCACTTACATCTGGAAACTTTCCTCTGAGAAATGCTTTAGCTTTGTCCCAAAAGTTCTGGTAAATTTTGCTTTAACCCCATCCTTCATCAAGAGCTACTGAAAATTGATGGCAATGGGGAGAGGGAGCATCACTTTTGTTCAAGGCTGTGGCCTTCGTGGGTTGTCCCTGGCCCAGGGGGTGGCAATGCACTTGCAAACAGCTCTGGCTGGACTCGATGCTGGAGCTGTGCTCTGCTTGGCTTACTTTTTTCCCATCACTACCTGTCTTCCTTCTGGGACTTTCCTGCTGTGGTACCGCCACGTTTGTGAGTTCCTGAAGCGCTTCCTCTTTCCTTCTGTAAAAGAGGCTTTTGTTTCTTGCATTGCCTTTCTTTACCAGGTCACGCAGAGGTAGCACACATCTGTCTGATCCTGCAGTCCTGGCATTATGTACTTTCTACATGAGACCTGCTATTGTTAGCTGTGAGTGTCCCTGTGCTTTTCCTCTTCTGCTTCCTTCATTATGCCTTTTAAGTACTTCTATTACAATGTACCTAAGTGCATTGGTATATTCAGCTGATTTGGAGTTGGTGGAGATTTGGGGGATTTTTAAAATTACCCTTTGCTGATTTGAGTGAACTTATGGAGAACACTTAGCAAATATGCCTACATGTATTACTAGGCTGCCATCTCTTGCCTTTCTCACTCTGTGATGTCAATCTAAGAACTTTTCTAAAAGTTGGGGATGTCCCATATTTCTGAATGTTTGGTTGTTTTCTGTTTTTCTCTCTTTATTTCAAATTTTGTTATTTCAACTACTTTATTTAGATAAATTCCTGAATGAAATTAATGATTTTCTTTTCCTTTTTTTAGGGGGGGTGGGGTTATTTCAAATTTTATTATTTCAACTACTTTATTTAGATAAATTCTTGAATGAAATTAATGATTTCCTTTTACGTTTTTGGAAAGGTGGGAATTATTGATCAAATTTATTTTTCATAATCTCTCCCTCTCTCCTTATACACACACACACTCACACACACACACACTCACACACAGACACACACTCATACACACACTCACACACTCACACACACTCACACACACAGACACACACACTCACACACTCACACTCACACACACACAGACACACACACACTCACACACACACTGTAAACTTACCTTCCACATTCTTATCTCCATATATTACTACCCACCCTTCCTCGCTATAGGCCCTTTTCTGACATTCATTTATTTTTCTTTGTTTGGTGAACTCCTGATTTAAACAAGATCCCTGCTTAGGCACGGGCTTGTAGCTATCCATTGGAGGTTACTCAGTTTGGCACACAACTGAAGGCAACAACTGTCTTCCAGAAACTGTCAGTTGCCGATAGTTAGGACAGGATCTGGGGATGGGAGGGGATGGCCATATGAACCACTCTCTGATACGTGATTGGCTGTTGTCAAGTCTAGTCTTGTTCAGGCCCATGCAGCAATGACAGCTACTAAAAGATCTGTTTGCAATGATTTTGCCATTCCCTGAAGATAGTATTTTCTCATCCCTCCTCCCTTTCTTAAGGCTCTTACATTCTTCCTGTTCCCCGATTCCTTGAGTAACTAGTAATGAATGTCTTGCTTAGGGCTAAGCACTTAACTTGCATGTATTTTAAGCATCTGATAAACAGAAAGCAAGCTGGAACTGAGTTGGAAGTTCCCCCATTAAATTGATTTCATCATGCTGGATGGTGATACACTGATATACACACACACTGATAGATAGGACATCAGCGGTCCTACCCAGTTGTGAACTCTGTAAATTACAATGCAAATTTGCTAGACAAGATAAGCCCACGTCTGCAATAGTAGCACAACTCTTACTAGACTAATTCATGAACAAAAAATTATATTTGAGGCCATTCCATGGGAGGAAATACCTACCAGATACTGTAAACCTGGTCAACAATCTACGGCCACAGAAGTTAAAGACCTTAGCAGGGACCTCACTAATGCTGTTAGCTAAATTGGAATGACACCACGCTGCAATCTAAATATTTATCCTAAAACCCACAGACCAATATTACACTTCCTCCAATAAGACCACACCTATCCCAACAAGGTTACATATTATTGGAGGAAGTATTGGTGAGGAGAAACATTTGAGGTAGCGTATATGCTCAAGCCCTACCCAGTGCGACAAATCACTTCCTGTTGCCTGTCAATTAAGACGTGGAACACTCAGCTCCTTCTTCAGCACCATGTCTGCCTGTACACCACCATGTCTCACCATGATGATAATGGACTTGCTTGGAACTGTAAGCAAGCCACCACAATTAGATGTTTTCCTTTACTAGGGTTGCCTTGGCCATGATGTCTCTTCACAGCAGTAGAAACCCTAACTAAGACAACATGTTTAGTCTATTTGATATTTATCACTGTATTATTGACTATATTAATACAATTCTTGAAAAAAACTAGATAGTTGAAGCACTTGAGACAAGTGAATATTTTTTTCTTAGCAATGGGTCATTTTCTTTGTTTTATTTATCCTGAAATAATATAGTCAGGGGAGGGGATTGAATCGATCTCACTAATAATTACTCACTGCACCAATGTCTTCCATTTCCTTCAGTATTGGACAGCGGATTTCTGTGTTTGGTGTTTGATGCAAATGGGGATGTGGTGAGTTTTATACAATGTTTGTCCTGCATCTTCAGCTTCCATCAGGCCATATTTGTGACACAAAGATCTCTCTTCAGCTTCTTTTTTTCCCAAGCAATAGGCTGCTCAGACTGGCTACTCAAGCCCTCTACGTTATTTGCCATTGCACATCACTAAACCTGGAAGAGTAAAACTTCAGCAAAGAAATGTGCCTTCCCAGTGAAGTTTAAGTGGATGCTTATTTAAATCATAATACTTCACTAAAACCAGATCTACGATATATTAATGACAATACACAAACTGAAGTTTTTCCTAATAATTTAATAGATACTGCTCTAAAACCTTATCCAGTTAAACATTCTAATTTAGTTTAACAATAAGTATTTTTATAACAAAATAATGATTCAAGTATTAGATTATTAAATTTCATTCTACAGAATAAAAATCTACCACAGTTTCTCATTGTACTTCCCTGGAGTCTAGAACAGACTTTTTGGTATTCTTCACGAGGAACATAGTCCCTGAAGTTTACAACAAATTCTTCAGTATAGTAGTGGCCCAACAAGTCTCCAACCTGGACTGCTGCCAAATGGAAAGGAATCTAAGGCAGGGTGTTCCGACCCAATTGACTCCAATTTGCTTTCAGACATTTGGTGTTTTAACAAACAAAATGCCCATTAATGGGAGCCATCTGGTAAGTGCTTCTGTTCTTGCACCATCAGTCGGAGGGTTTCCGTCCTGCTCTCTTCAACAGGAAGTGCTGAGAATTCAACATGAAGCAAGAGTCTCAGGCTATGGCTTCTCTGTCGCTTCTGACATGGCTCTTTCTGGGCTTTCCTGACACCTCTGCTTCGCACCACCTGTTTCCTCCCCTTCCTTTCTTCATCTTCTCACACGTTCTCCACTGGAAATTCTTGCCCAACCACAGTTCCCACAATCCTACATGGGAAAACAACATTTTTTAAATTTCCATAATTCAAAATACATTCTCCCTATATACGTCTTTTCTAACATTTGTTTTCAAATTAAATTTAAATAGAAGAGTTTAAAAGCATTTAGCCTCATCCTAAGCTAACATGATCATCAAATGTGCAAGTACATATCAGAATCAACTAGGCCTAAAGTGAAGGTTAGCCCCAAGCCTCTATCTTGGCGTTTCTGGTATGTCAAGTTTGAGACAGTAAACTGTGTTTCTTCTCACCCACTTCTGTGTGGGACTGATGCAATTTTGTGAACTGCAACCTGAAAGAGTGGTTTGTTGTTAATATGCATACATACCTAGTTTCTAAATTACTAATATATGTAATTATAATGTTACTGTAAATTTTTAAAAATCAAAAGATTGCCAAGCGGTGGTGGCACATGCCTTTAATCCCAGCACTTGGGAGCCAGAGACAGGCAGATCTCTGTGAGTTCGAGGCCAGCCTTGACTACAAGAGATAGTTCCAGGACAGTCTCCAAATCTACAGAGAAACCTTGTCTTGAAAAATAAAACTTAAAAGATTACTGCATGAAGCACCAAATTATTTTCCCACCCACTGTACATCTCTAGGGTAAATTTTAAACACATTTTCTTAGTTCTCTTGGTGAATAGGTTTTTATTTGCTTGTTCCTAAATTGTTTCAATTTTGTCCTTGCATATAAGACTTCGAATACCTATAATACTATGTTGCTGAGAAACAAAATGCCTTGCTATGCCCATACTTGCAGCAGAAATCTTCAGGAGTCTTAGTTATTTAAATACGGAAGAAGAGCTTTGCCTCTAGAAACCCAGGGAAGAGCCATATCCCATAATTTTGCTGGTACAGTTCTGCCTGTATATTATATCCCCCAATTCTGGCTGGAAACATCAGTATCTCAAATTCCCAAAGACCATGGTTTCTTTGCAATGTTATTTATAGGCCACGGTTTAAATGGTAAGTAATGGTTTGGGAAAGTTGCTTTTGAGAACGCTGTTTACAAGTGTGTGTTGATATTGAAGACAGTAAGTGCAGATTAGATAAGCATTATGACAAGTGTTCAGTGACATATCACTGGCATGCAATATATTCTAATAAGCATTACTGTAATTAATGCTCTCACACCGTAGTTCCCAACTTGTTTGTTGTGAACCCTTTGGGGAGGTTGAACACCCCTTTCACAAGTTTTATATCAAATATCCTGGCTATCAGATATTTACATTATAATTCATCACAGGAGCAAAATTAGAGTTATGGAGTCACAATGAAAATAATTTTGTGGTTGGGGGTGGCCACAACCTAAGAAACCGTATTAAAGAGGCACCGCATGGGGAAGGCTGAGAACCCCTGCTCTAACAAGTACACAAAGACAAGAGGTACCAAACCAGAACGAGATGGAAATTCAGCGTTTTCTAGACCCATGTCTGAGTCATTTGGATTAAAGCACCTGGGATTACTCTATTTTCACAAACGTGAAAATGCTTACCCTGCGGCCACCCTTGGGATTTCCCTCACGTTGCCCTTCTCATCTGGAATGTCTTCCTTCCTCACCTCTATCAATTCAAACTTGACCTTTGCTTTAAGGCTCAGCTGGAACGCAACCCCTCGAACAGAGCCTCTATCAATCTTTCATTCCTTGGAACATCTAAAGCAATTACTGAACGTGCAGGTTAGTGCTTGTATTCTATTACGTCGTTCACAGCATTGCCTAATAAATGTTATTTTTCCTTCAGTCCACAGAGCAAGGTGTTCCTCACACACACTGTAACTATACTAACCACATTTGAAGTGATTCACCTTTGATTGTGTTTATATTACAGGGCAGCTAAAAGAATGTCTAATTATAAGATTTTTCTTACTTTTAAATAATAAATTATTCTACACACAGAAAAGACAGTCAAAATGTTACTATTAATTTATTGACTATATATATATATACAAAACACATATAAATGTGTATATATGTATGTGTATATATAAAATATATTATCTCTTAAAGACCCTTTAATTCACTCTTGTCACTACAACATAACTTAATAGAAAAGTGATCATTTAAGATCAAAATCTTTAATGTGAACTTAATATTTAGATTAGTTGCCTCAAAAATCAGTATTAAAAACTTATCTGAAGAAAACATCTAGAAGGGAGTAATTATGAATCATAGTATACATTTTATTGCTTTAGAAAAAATATAAAAGAGCATCAGGAAAAGCAAAGCTACAGCATCATATATCTCATATATTTGCGTTTTTCTTTTGTCAGCAGCCACGTTAGCATCTGGTAAATAATGTTAAAGTCCATAGGATAAAAAAATATTATCAAAGCAGCCAATTGGCTTGCATAAAAAAGCCACTATGACTTGTTTTTCACATTTGATGTTGAACAATTGATCTACCGTTTGATGGAAGCAGCCGTGTTAGTATTTTGAAGGACGTTTGCATTTTAGTCCATCAGAAAGAGCCTAACAATGGACAGAGTAAAGCACCGATTCCTGTTCTGTCCCTGCCAAGAAACCCCTGGCCTTTAACAGATGCTCCAGAGCACTCCTGGAGTATGAGAAAGATCTGGCCATGGTTGGGGCAGGTGGCTGTCAGCTGAGGAGGGAGAAATACTTTATTGATCACAAAAAGAAATTGTCTAAAGAAGCTTCTACCTTTACAAACACAAGCTCAGCCTAAGATGCCTGCTTGCTGCAGGTGTGAGGAATTGATTCAGGGGAGGACACAGAAAGCTCTTTGATCAGAAAAACTCCCATCAGCATTTCCCTTTTATTTAAAGGTACAGAAAATAGTGTTAAGCTAAACAATAGTAAGCTGTCTTCTGCTATATTCTAATTATAGCATAATTCTTTCTCTATAGTTGGTAATAATTGAAAGTCAGTCAGTTTCCACTGGGATATAAGAACAATAGATTAAATGCTCTAACCCTTTCTAAAAACATCCTGAGATAAAAGCCTGCATCTGCTGCTAGAGGAAAAGAAATCTTGGAAAGACTGGATTCAAGTCTTGCCTTGCTTGGAAACCAGGTCTGACTTGTTGTGAGCCTGTTCTGACATCGTGGGCTGGCTGCTTTATTGCCTAAGCCTAGATTTTCTCATCTATAAAATGAGATTCTACTCCCAGTTTTATCCTCCCATCATGGAATTAAATGAAAAAGAGAAATAGTCCTTGTAAACCACAGAAGATGAGAGGTAAATTTAAATCGTAGCAACCCGACTTCTTCATTGTCCTCCATATCTTTAGAGAGTAATGTACTGTCAGGAGGCCCTGTCCTCTCTACTCAGCACAACCACATAAGCCCTAAGTGTGCACTGTTGGGAATGGATCCTGTCAGATTGAATAAGGCACCTGCACAGTTGATGCTTTTGCTGTGGAGCGTTGGTGATGTGTAGGCAAATATTATTTTCATGCATTTATATCTGGTTATCCAAAAAGGAATGTTGTTAAAATATAGAAGCTTTCAGAGGTTTAGAGAAAGCTCAAGGAACAAAGGGTGCCGAGCGAATACGCAGCCACGTGGAGCATTATATAAGTAAGTCTACACCAGTGTGATTCAATGTGCGCAGAAGACGTGGATGCCGCATTCCAAGAGTCATAAATACTATAGGAGAGCTTAGAACTCAGAAGTCCCATGCCCTACCTCATGGAAGAACCCCTTCTGTGGTGGTTATAACCTGCCAGATAGCATCATTGCACTCCTACATTTAAATATTCTTCCACACTCCTCCACAGGGTTTCCCGCAGTTAGTTCTCCTTTAACATGACAGTTTTCACTAGATTCTTCCTGACCTTTGCCCTGAAGGGGTCACAGAATGTTCTGTCAGCTTCCAAGCATTTGGAATGAGGCTATAGTGAGTATCTCCTATGATAAATGATGGGAATGTGTAGTATTGCAGATTAGAATTTCGTTCTGTATCTCGGAATCTTCACGTACACAGAATCACACTGTGATGTTGTAGGGAGGGCACACCTTAGACACACCCAACTGCAAGGTGACTTTGTACAGTACTTGGTGACCCTTTATTTTGACCGTTAGTCATCAGAGAAGGTCAGGGTTTTATTCACTGTGGTGTCTTCTCAGTTTGCAAATAGCTCCAGGTCCTAGAATATCTAGGATTTTAGATTTTCAGAGTAGAAATGTTCTTCCCACAAGAATCCTATAGAGGTAGGGAGAAAGGGTGACATGAACCAAAAACCTTCTTTATCTAGTATTTAGTGATTTTAAACACTTTGAACGGACATTAAATTAGTATAGGACTGCAGTAGTCTGTTTTGAATGTATCTGTAGTCACCCTAAAGCAGGGATATTGGCCATTCTATTAATTAACACATATTAAAACATGCTGGGCAATTGATTTATAAAAATAAGACATTTTCAGCTTTGAGTTGTCCATCTGAGCTCTAAAATACTGTTTTAACTCCTGTCTTACTGTCTTTTCCTCAAGTGCAACCCAGGCTTTTCCCAAGGTTATCAATGTTTTCTTCATGTGGGTGGAAAACTTGACACATTTTTTTTTTTGTCCAGAACATTGTTTTGTCAAGAACTGGATGAGCAACAAGACATGTTGAAAAGCAAACTTCTAAGTTAACATGTGGATATCGGAAAAAGAAAAGCAGCTCTTTGTTTCATTGGCTTTTGCTTTACTTTGGATCAGGCCTTCTTCCTGTTTGGCTTAGAGATATTGATGTCTTACTAGGTTCTCTTCCCTCATGTGGCTCAGGGGATGTTGAGACCATTTGACACACTCCCTCAACATCTACTTGGGTCCTCATCGTTACCTTGGAATCAAGTTTAACGCCTGATTCTGGATTCTGCCCCCTTCCCACGTTCTGATAGAGTTGATTTTACCTACATCCCTGGCTGGTAGTCATTTCTTCATTCTTTAGCTTCAGTTCACAAGCTTCTCCTCAGTTCCATGAAGCACTATTACATATCTTTTATATGATTTCAGAGGGCTTTGGGTTAAAAGAAAAAGTGCAAGAAAACTATAACAGAAAACATAAAGGGTTTATATCTGCTTTTCAATTCTATAACCCCAGCCACATGTCAATCATCTCCCAACACCTCTTTGTCTTCAGGACTGTGCATGACAGTCTGCAATAGAAATCAACCTTCGTGACAGCTTCTGTCTCCTTCCAGAGTCCAGCTCAACCCTAGGCAAAGATGCAATGAGCATTTTGTGCTTATACCTCTTCTCCAGCTGTCTAGACTCCCACTCCCTGAGCCTAGAGAAAGGAAATGGCTTTCCCTGATCCTCTCTCTAAGGGCTCTCAATTCCTTGATTGATTTTCAGTCAAGTTTCTTTGCTTGTGTGGCTCTCTCCAGCTGAGTTCATATGGACCACGGATGCCGTGCAGAGGCAACAGTGCCCACAGGCTCCATTAATATGAACTATCTGTGTGTGTGTTTCCCAACAAGTAGGATGATAAGCATTAAAATCTCCAATGTAGGCAAAGAGATTTGGATTAGACATGAAAATTTCTGCTGAGTAAGTACTTACTTGGGAAAACTGGCCTGTGCTATATACATCACTAAAGAACAAATAAAGACACAGTAAACGTAGCCAAGAAAAAGCTATGTCGACTTCAGGTGACCAGAGGGAGCATCTGACACCTCGTATGTCTGCATGTGGAATTTATGATTTCAACAGTTTTCCAGGAAGAGAATGGAGTCATATGTTCTGTATGTGAGAATAATTTTGAAAACCGCCCTTCCAGATACACATTCACCACAAAGACAAAGAGCACCTGAGAAAACTCCACCCTTGATCACAGGGAATTCCAGTGATCCTTTAAATGACAGAATCTGCAGTTTTAGCAAAAATGTAACTTTTGCCACAACGGCTACTAATCAGCCATATTAATGCCAGCTGTTGACAACTCTCTGCCTGGATTGGTCTCATCATGACTATCATCACTGTCAGTAACAATTATTCCCAACTGATTCTTAATTTCAATTTAGTAAAAACCCGGTACGCCAATGACCCTGAAATGTTAGAAATTCTGGTATGCCAATGACTCTAAAGTCCTGGTCAGTATGCCAATAACCCTGAAATAGTAGAAATCTGTTTCTGAAGGAATTTTCATTATTCCATTTTTTAAGGTCTCTAAAATTTTAAATAAATTTAATATCCACCACTTGTTCAAAATTTTATTAATTTACTAAAAGTGATTTACTAAGCTTACAAGTATTTAAAATGTATTTATTATCGTTGTGTGCAGTGGGAATGCTCGGTGCACCTGACAGGTCATACTTGTGCAAATAAGAAGACATTGAGCAGAGAAAAATGTATAGCTCAATAAAATCAATAAAAAAAGCACCTTTAAAATGGAAGAAAAAAAAGACTATTTTGTGGAGTCAGTTCTTCCTTTCCACCATTTTGTCGTCTAGGGAATTAGATGTGGCGGGCAAGGCTCATCTGGCAAGAGAGCGTCACACAATGAGCTATCACTAGCCTGAAGTGTAATTTTTTTAGTTCTCGGGGGGTTTTTTTTTAGCACTTACCTTCTAAATAGTTACCTATTCTTTTAAAAATTATATTATCTAACTATATTTTAAAATATAAACACATTTTAATATACTTTGTCCATTAGGGAGGGCAAACTTAAATAACTTAAGCATTATTTGTTTATCTGCCTTGGGAACCAAAACCTAGACTTGGTTTCTGCGCAGTAGAATATAGAGAGGACAACAAGCAACAGAGCCGTGACTAAGTTATTGCTTGAGAAAAGAGTCATTTCATTGTTCACATCTGAGGGCAAGAAGAAATTAGATGTTTAGGTATAATCAACGTTTCTAAGCAATTGGTCATAAGAACAGGGACATTTTTTATTTTTCAATGCTGTATCCCAAATTCTAGAGGAGCTATTGCCGTGTAATAGATGCTCAATAAATATTTGCTGGCTCAGCTTGTATTGGTTTCCAAGGCACAATCACTGAGTTTTCTGTGTTTTCCAGGTTCCAGAGTTGGAATATGACCAATACAGCTGGCTCTTCCATTCAGGGTTTCCGGTGGCGCCAGTTGAATACCATCATTAAAGGTTTAGCTTTCTTCTCCAAGCTCAAGTGCTTGCGGTCCAAATTCACTTTCTCATAACAACAAAAAGGAAGTAGCTTGCTTCCTTGAGATCTCAAGGAGTTTCTGACTCCACTCGTAAACCATCTGCTGGGCAGTAGCAGTCAGCAAACATTCAGCTTCTTAGGAGAGGAGCATCCCGAGAGGCTTCTGCCATGATTTTTAGTAGCTGGACTTTTACCTTGGAGAGATAAAACTGTGCCATACTCATTGAATGATTGTATGTATTTCTATATATTCACGTATGGTTAATCCATGTAATTTAGAGTAGTTGAGTTGGTTGTTTTGATTGATACGATATGTTTTGCTATCTCTACTGATGAATTATTAATGGAATTATTAATAGCATCTCAAACTCCACTACCAACCACCAATCAGAGAACACGTTGAATGGGCCTAGTCATTCAGCTACATTTGGTGATTTACCCAACGCCATGACTAACTTGCAATCCACTCTGGTTCAGTCAGGATTCCCCAGAAGACTGCTTAGCTTGAAAAACTTAAGATAAGGCTGGCATAAAATACTACCTTCAGGAAAGAGTGTTTGTTAGGAAAAACAAGCAGACAGACCTCAGATGCCGCGGGAAAAGAACCAGATCAACATGGCTTTCATCTTCACCATCACGGGTCGCTTTCCTTATGAACGTCTCCCTCAGCTGTAATCATGGAGAGCAGGAAGAGTAAGGCGCTGAGTAATAGGGAAGGTGAGTGCGTCCGGAAGGTGAGTGCATAGGGCAGGAGGCGCCGGCAGAGCAGGGTGACAGGGACTGCAGAGACTGGGTTGAAGGCACAGCTGCTCTGCCAGGTTCGATCAAATCAGAAGGCATCTTCAAAGCTTCGGAGAAGAGTGCGGGTTTCTTCTGTAGCAGCAGATGGACATTAAGGCTTTTGGAGAATGTCATAATGTGGATCATAACACAAGTGAAGCCATAAAACTTCAGACTGGAACAGCCCACAGAGGCCATCTGATGAGACATTTAAATGCTTCCGATGATTGAGCTGAGGTGGAGAGCTGAGAAACTAAACAGTCGGAAGATAAACCTGGCGTGCTCGTAGGATAAACATGCCCATGCCCGAAACAGTGGGAGAGTTCTGGGTGACTCTGGAATGGGCTTGGGAAGTGGCTTATAAGAAAGGATTAAAAGCAAGCCTATGTGGAGGGAAAGCCACATGCCTTAGATTCCAGGTAAGGACGTGAAGGAGGTGATACCTCTGAGAAAGCAAGGCTGGAGTAAAGGTAAGAGTTCTAGGAAAACATTATCAATTCTATTTCAAATGTGTTCTCAGGCAGCATACCAGCCACAGAAACTTCAGCGTTACGTCCTCCCACCAGAAGAGAAAGAACTTACATTATAGAGAAGAACTGTGAAGTGGCTGACAGATCTTACCAGATTTGATCCGTACAAGGGTTCTTATAATTTGTTATAATTCAGAGGTGGGGTCCACCCAATAAAGACTCAAGTGTTGATGACTGGACTCCCCGGTCATTAAAAGGGGAGTGGCCCATGGGGGCACCAGCCTAAGGAATGGACTCACTCACTGTCAGGTCCATAATCTGGTAGCACCTTGTTGAGGTAATGGAAAAGAACCTTAGTTGGAAGAATTAGGTCTCTGTCAGGGAACAGAGAGCACACACTTAGGGTACTATCTTGTCCTGCTGATCTCCTTACATCCTGGACACCAGGCACAAGTGGCTCTGCTCCTCTGTACCCTGTTCCCAGGATGCTCCGACTCACCACAGTCCATAAACAGTAAGCCGGCCTGTAACAGGCTGAAAAAAGGAGATGGATGAGTCTTTTTTAACTCTCTCAGGTATTTGCCACATTAATAAAAATGGAAATTTTTTCACACACTTTTATATTATACCACCATAATTACATGTCTCTGTTTTATAATCTGAGAGAAAATATTTCATTTCTTGAGAGCCCTTGCTGTCTGGAGCATTCTCTACTCTCAAAACATCTATGTGTCTACAGGCATATACATGTCCTAGAAGGAAAAGGCATTGCTGTGCATAATATAAATTACAGCAACACAAAATAGGAAGAAATCCAGCCAGTGAAGACGCTGGGAAAAAATGTGTACCACCAGGCAGTGGTGGTGCACACCTTTAATCCTAGCACTTGGAAAGCAGAGGGAGGCAGATCTCTATGAGTTCAAGGCCAGCCTGGTCTGCAGGACAGTCAGAGCTACACAGAGAAACCAAGTCTCGGAAAAAAAAAAAAAAAGAAGAAGTTTGTACCAATGAAGCAGATGGACACACTTGACAAAGTATCGTCTTTCTCCATAGTTACCTGCCTGTCCACTGTTGGCTCACAGCCACATAGGGTCTGACTGGCATTTTCTGACTTTCTTGCCAGGGTTCAGACATGTGCCATATCTCAAAGAGCAAATAACCCCATCTCTGGCAGAGGCTGTCCTCGGTCTAGACTTCAGCATAGAATTTTTATGCACTTGGACTTCCTCCTCTTTGGTATTATGAAACAGTCAAGCAAAAATGAATGTGGCTGGTAATTTATACCTAAGTCTTGTGCTTAATTATACTTGGATGATTTATTAAATGAAGGATATTGTTAATATTACATCTGTCATAAATGGAGGACTCTGTTTGAATAGATCTAATACATTCATTGTTTTATGGCATGCTGGCCTCCAGAGAGAGTTACAAATCCAAGCAGTAGTCCTGAATGGTTGATTTATATTCTTTCTTAAGGCATGACTAAAAATTGTGTAAAAAATTTATACGGAGAAAGAGGGTTCCCTTTGACCAAGAATCAAGAGAAAGACAGACAACGACCCACTGGAAAGTTCTCAAGACTACCCAGAGGTGTTTCTACCCAGCTGAGATGAGAGGAGAAGGTGGGAAGACCAGCTGGTCAATGTGGGTTCAGATAAGAGAACTGGGGCCTTCTTGCTTCTTCATTAGACTCCATGAAGCAATTTGATGAAAAGACCTGGATGTGGAAGAGGAAACTCCCTCCACTCATGAACGTTGGTCACCTCTCCTATTGTGCTTTTCAACAAAGTCCTGAAAAGTAAAAAAGGAAGTAGCCTCCTTTTCTTCATTCAAGTTCCCTATTATAGATTATATTTCTCTTTGATTTATCCCTGGTGAACTATAAAACATCTTCTATACAAGGTATAAGCCATCCGGTTCAAACACAGATAAAAGCAAGTGACTGCCATGGTTCTAAATCCTCTTATTCAATTCGGGAGACTGTTACAAAGCAGGTCACATTATTATCCCAATTTCCAAATAAGAAAACTGAGACACGGAGAAACACGTCTAAATTGCCTGAAGCAAATGTTTCTGCATTCTGGACTCATAATTCCTTAGTCTTTTAGGTACAATTCATTGCCCTTTTTATTGCTATGATGAAACATTGACCAAAATCAGCTTGCAAAGGAAAGGGTTTATTTTCACTTACTACTTACAGTCAGTCTATCCTCAGAGGAAGCTAGGGTGGAAACCTGGAGGTAGGAACTGAAGCAGAGGCCATGGAAGAAGAGTGTTTACTGGTTTGCTCCCATGAGCTTGTTCGGCTATCCACCTGTCCAGGGATGGCAAGGCCCACAATGAGACAGGCTCTCTCCTAGAAATTACCAGTCAGACATGCCTACCGCAGGCCAGTCTGTTGGAAGTTACTCTTCAGTAGGGGCTCCTTCTTCCCACCTGACTCTAGTTGGTGTCAAGTTGATAAAAACTAGCCAACCATCTCATGAAATTAAAGACATGGGATATTTTACCAGATAAGTGCACTGATCTACCAATGGGAAGGGCTCATCATTAGTGCTCAGTATAGCAAATGAAAATAGGGTTCACCATGCTACTCTCTCAAGTTTTACCAGGGTGATTAACTGAAAGGTCCAAAGAAAGCAAATATATCATACAAATGAACAAGAACGTGATTGATAGTAACAGTCCATTCTATTGCTAGAAACTGTAAAGAGTCAGGCTTGGGAGAGGAAGTACATTCAAACTGGGATTTTAATCCCAGCATGGTCCTTCCTTCATAGGAGACAATAGGAGTGAATGTGATTACAAAGGCATTCTTCCCCTCGATATCACTTCAGTGTGTGCTTTCTTATGATGTTTTCTGAGACAAATGAACGAATCACTTAGGAGGAAATATGTGGTTTCAAAACGTGATAGGTGTCACCATGAGGATTAGAGCAGGCCAATTCCTGCTGACAGGAGAATGGCCACATTGCAGGACTGGGTAGCATCTGCTAAGACATAGGCCCAGCACCATGAAGGCTTCAGCCTCAAGGTCCCTAGGGGAAAAAGTGGCTCAGTGAATTAAAACAAGGAGCGGTGGCCTGCTTATAAAATGGGGGAAAGAATAAGAAAATTATTTGCCGTCACTGTCTTTATGTGGGAAAGGGGGTTTTTAAGCAAGATGAATCAAGGATTTGATGATGATTGCACGTTGGACAGAGTCAGGAAAAGGTCAAAGCGAGGTCAGAGTTATGAAGGCAACAGCAGTCACCAACATTTATCCCTTGAGACGGGGAAACTAAACTAGAAAAAAAAAAGGCTTCTTCTAACACACCTGTCAGAAATTGCTGTGGTGTGGGTGATTTATTAGATGAGGAACGACATCAAGCTTCCATGCCCTGTCCTCCATAGCCCCGTCTGGTCTGCCACCTCTGCCCCGTTGTCAAAGGTGAGCCTGGAATCCAAAACAGGGTCAACCAAACTGGCTCAGGTAGAGATAGTTTTGCAAAATTCTCTGCTACACAGTACAAGGAGGATTTAGAGGATGATGGATGGGAGCGGGATGGTCCATGAAGGAAGAACCAGGGAGCAGGAGTTGGACAAGAGAGCTAGAGGGAAACTTTTTCTCATTCTCCACAAACTATAGAAAGTTCTGTGGGGTAGATAATAAGGATCTCAATTCTGGCAATCCCAGCACTTGGGAAGCTGAGGTAATATGCCTATAAATTTAAACCTGGATTATCTAGCAAGACTCCATTTTGAAATGAATATACAAACAGACAAAAAGAGAACAATTCAGAAAAGCTCTGCTGAAGGAATGGATGTTCCACTTCTAAAACTACTTTGGAATAAGGAAATTTCATGCCCCAGTGACAGATTGAGCCGAGTGTCAAAGTCATTGACCTTGGGAGTGTGACTCTCCCAGGGAGAGACCTAGAGAAAAGAAGCCCAGGAGGAGGTAGTGTAGGATCTAAGGAGTGCTGGGAGCTTTTGAGGGAAGGAGTTAGAAAATAAACATTACCATGAAAAATAACACGTGCTTATCTATACTGCGATCTCTGCATAATTCCCTCAATACCACGGGTTCAAGGGGTGTAAGACTTCAGGCCTCAGTTAACTGCGCTGGCTCCTGGGGGCATAATTAATAACTATCATTGCTAAAGGAAAAATAAATAAATACTTTTAAAGTACTCATTGAATATCTTTACAGAAAAGCTGTGGGATAGAGTGATATAATAGCAGAATAAAAACAGCCGAGGAAAAGGCGGGGATTTAAGAAAAGACACAGGGTTAATTATTTGCATATTACAAGTAGATTATTAACTACTTTCGTGAACTTGAAGACACTCCCTTAGGCAGTACCTACATGAGGTTTCTTTAAAAGGCGGCTCATTGTCACAGCAAACTTTAAAATACAGTCTTACATGAAGTGTCCATGAATCTCCTCATCTGCTGCTATTCACTCCTTTTTTGCCCAGCTTTCTAAATGTCACGCTGCTACATTCCGTGTATCACTCCAAGAATAATGCCGATATAACAATAGGTGGGCATCTGGTTGCCTTTGCTCTCTCTCCTCCTCATCAGAAACTGGCAGGTTTCTGTTACTTTCTGTCAGTTTTTAAAACTTCTGAAGTGGCACAGGGAAACACACATGCATCAGCAATGTCGAAATGAAATGGAAATGGTCCTCTCTTTGTCTAGGGATTAAAACACTTAATACTCTACAGGAAGGAAGAGTAGCCATTTGTTTTGGTAAAAATACAAATCAATGAAATATCTCATGAAGACAAGGATCCAGCAACATGACCAGTAATTCTCTCCAGATTTTATTTAGACCTATTTAGATACCTTCATCATAAAAAAAAACTCAGCTCATTATTTATTTTTTCCCATGATCTGTTTCTGTGGTGAAACATTCAAATTTATGTTACTGAAATAAATACATACATTACTGGGAGTTCAGAGCATAAAATCATGTGCTTCCAAACTTAATCTGTAGATAGCATAAGAATGTAATAAGAAAAAAACTCATGAATTTCAAAAAACCTGTCGGATATGAAATGCATGTGTACATGACTCATCCTCTATATAGTTGTATCCTACTTGTGTGGTCTTAAGGTCTCCTGTAAAGTGGACTATGCAGAGAAAAGCTACTTTTCAGTGGGCAGCCAGAGCTTCTTGTAAATGAACTGTAGAGCCTCCCAGGGCTCAAAAGCTCTGGGCCTGCAGCGCTCGCACTGGGTGCACCCACCAATACCTGGCGTGCGGCTCTGGTACTGGGTACACCCACATTACCCGGCCTGCAGTGCTGGCACTGGATGTACCTACCTTGACCCAAGAAGCATAGTATGCCCCTGTGATTGTCTTTCTTCCTCATTTCAGGAACTCTGTGATACCTGGCATTTCCTCTTTCTCATTTAGGAAGCTTCATTTTCTAGTAAAACTGTGGAAACAAGGTAGAGCTCCACAAAGATTCTCTGACTAAATGGATCACACTCATTGACTGGTATATTTCCACCAAATGTATTTTATTGAGCTCACGTGTAGATGCCGCAAGCTTGTCTGGTAGAAAGAGTTCTAGTGTCTGAAGGATGCAAAGGTTTCCAAATGTTCTGTTCCGGCTGTGTCCCATGCTGGTTCTCTGTCCCCAAGGACTATGGCTAAGGTATGAAATTGTATCCTCTCAGAGTTCATATGGGGAAGTCCACCACATGATAAAATGTCATGTTGTGAAGAGGTTCAGAGGGTCTTAAGGGTGAATGACTTTAACCAAAGAGAGACTAGAATCACATTCATTCATATTCCTCACCACCCCTCGGCTTTCTCTTCTCTTCTGTCCATCAGGAATGATATAAAGAAGAGGCAGATAAAGGTCCTTGGTCAGGTATAAGATGGGTCTTGGTCCCACCTTCTTATTTAGCTTCTTTAGGTTCACCAGGTATACACTCCGTGACCTTTATTTATGGCTAGAAATCAATTATGAGTGAGTACATCCCATGTTCATCTTTTTGGGTCTGGGTTACCTCACTCAGGATAGTGTTTTCTATTTCCATCCATTTGCATGCAAAATTCGAGAAGTCATTGTTTTTTTACCACAGCATAGTACTCTAATGTGTATATATTCCACACTTTCTTCATCCATTCTTCCATTGAAGGGCATCTAGGTTGTTTCCAGGTTCTGGCTATTACAAATAATACTGCTATGAACATAGTTGAACAAATGCTTTTGTCATATGATAGGGCATCTCTTGGGTATATTCCCAAGAGTGGTAACCTAGAGTGGCTCCCAGGAGCCCAAGGCGATGTCCCCAGTTAGTCCCTTGGGAAGCTGAGGATAGGGAACCTGAAATGACCCTATCCTATAGCAATATTGACGAATATCTTTCATATCACCATAGAACCTTCATCTGGTGATGGATGGAGATAGAGACAGAGACCCACACTGGAGCACTGGACTGAGCTCCCAAGGTCCCAATGAGGAGCGAAAGGAGGGAGAACATGAGCAAGGATGTCAGTACCATGAGGGGTGCACCCACCCACTGAGACAGTGGGGCTTATCTATTGGGAGCTCACCAAGGCCAGCTGGACTGTGACTGAAAAAGCATGGGATAAAACCGGACTCTCTGATCATGGTGAACAATGAGGGCTGATGAGAAGCCAAGGACAATGGCACGGGGTTTTGATCCTACTTCATGTTCTGGCTTGGTGGGAGCCTAGCCAGTTTGGATGTTCACCTTCCTAGACATGGACGGAGGGGGGAGGACCTTGGACTTTCCACAGGGCAGGGAACCCTGACTGCTCTTTGGACTGGAGAGGGAGGGGGAGAGGAGTGGGAGGAGGGGGAGGGAAATGGGAGGCTGGGAGGAGGCGGAAACTTTTTTTTTCCTTTTCTCAATAAAAAAAAATTAAAAAATTAAAAAAAAGATGGGTCTTGGTCTTCTCAGTCTAGAGAAGCATCGGAAAATAAGTTCGTTGTCTACACCACCGGGTGTATGTTACCTTGTTATGCTGGCCTGAATGGACTTAGACACATAGGGAAAACTATCATGGAATGAGAAAGGAAACAGCTTGAGAGGAAAGTGGACCTCCTGCCTTGTGTAAAATCAAATCAAGATCTCTGTATTATGATCTGATTAATGCTGTGGCAGGCGCTGTAAGTTCCTCTCAGTCCATTTTCTGGTAGTTTTAGAACTTAATTGTCTATACTCAGGTCACTAACATTGAGCACAGAGGGGCACATTGGAAGGTGGCTGTGATGCTCTGGAGATGATAATTAAAATCCTTGCATTTTAGCAGGAAAACTGCTTCTGCTCAGTTCTCTTTGGAGCTGAGCAGATCAGTGAACTGTACCTGCATCCATCTCTGTAAAATATGTATCAAAACCATACAAATCAGCCTCTGTGCTAAGGAGGATGTCCTGTGCCAGCATCTAAGCAGACATGCAGGCTGGGTTGAATATCAAAATGTGTCTCTCTGTAGACCATTTGTTATGCTAGTTGACTCCCTCATTAAAAGGGTGGGGGGATTATTTATTTCGTTTCTGTTTATTTAAAGTGACTCATTTGATAACAAAGCATTTTCAGCAAAGGGAAACAGTGACACCTTGTGGAATTTTCTGATTTTATCCCCAAGTCTGCTAACATTTCTACATTCAAAAATAAGTGTTTAAAATACACATTTTTTTTTGCTATAAAAACAAATGTGCCTTTATAATGGAGTTAATACCAGATATTCCATGTTATTATGTGGTGCTGATACCAATAACACATATTTCCTTTTAAAAATTAAAAACATTGAGATTCTTTAGTGACCACCCAGAGCTGTTACTCTAAAATCTAATGGGGACTACAAAAGATTTATCTGTCCAACTTACAACCATCTAAGGAACAGTCTCTGAAGCAGTAACCTATGATATGTGGAGAGTTATGTGGCTGTTAATGCCCATACCTGTTTTTATGGGATCAAGCAACATAGAGGAACAGGAAATTTTATAATAACCAACAAGACTTACCACAACTCTTGATAAATTTTGAATCTTCAAAATCCTATTTTGCATAAAATTTCTAAAATTGGATTATAACAAGCATAAATACTGAGTCTCCCAAATGACCATAAATTCCAATATTTGCATGAATAGTAACCTGGCCTGGTGCTGTAAACAGCTAATTTTAAAATTCCATAACAATTAGGTATATTTCATGTCCTAGATGAGTCCCTTGCAGCTACAGTGACTGCTGATGTTCCTAGGTGAGTCCCTTGCAGCTATAGTGAATTGCTGATGGTCCTAGATGAGTACCTTGCAGCTATGGTAAACTGCTGATGGTCCTAGGTGAATCCCTTGCAGCTATGGTGAACTGCTGATGGTCCTAGGTGAGTCCCTTGCAGCTATGGTGAACTGCTGATGACCTAGATGAGTCCCTTGCAGCTGTGATGAATTGCTGATGCTAACTCATGCAAGCCAGAAGTCTTTCAAAGGTTACATGGAAATCAGTCCTGAGATGTGGTTTCCACCATAGACTTGAATTATTATAGGTATGGTTTAAAGTCACAGACATAAAACAAGATGAGTTTCTGAATTTTTCTGTATCACTATGTGTTTATTAATGAGCCACAAAGCTTGTATTAAATGAATGATGTATTTTAAATATTTTAGCAATATTTTCAGAAAATAGGTCTCTTTCTAGTTTCAAATGTGATTCTTCTCTCTTGCTGCTCCTCTGGGTCACATCCTGGTGAATCTTTGAGTAGGTTTCTTCAAGGATATTGTTTCACATTGAAAAGAGAGCAGAGCTCATTACATGGCAGTCTAGTCTAGAGCCAACCCAGCATATTTTATGGACATGGGACTACATAAAATTCTGACTCTGTCACTTACCATTTGTGTGATGCTGCACAAGTTACTCAATTTCTCTGTGATACTGCTTCATAGCATTTAATAAATAAGGATCAAGCATCATCTTACCTCCTACTGTTCCATTATGAGGATTAAATGTGTTAATGTATGCAAGGCAGTGACTGGCACAAAGCAAAACCCACATAAGTGCTCACCATTAAGTGTGGCATTGACTAAAATAAGTGATAAAGAAAACATTTGGTCTACTCATTAAAATGATCTGCAGGATGTGTTCATGGGCAGGGAGCAAAAATCTGTGTTCCACTCCTAAATGTGACGAGCCCAGAGGAGATCATCAGCTGTGTGCCCATACTAGGGCTACTACCTTCATGTGCTTATCTGTTTATGAATACATACACTCAACCTGAATATGTAATTCATTTTCCCTTCTTAGGTAGATAAAAATCTCAGCTTGAGCTTAAATTATGTTCTTTGCTGGTATGCAGAAACAGTTGGATATTTCCAGACAACTGGAAGAGGAGGCTCAGCTTGAGCCTATTTGTGTAAGAAACTGAAATGTATCCCAGGAAACAGTTCATCCTGAGGGGTAAAATTCTTTCTTTTCCTCAGATGAATTTGCCCAGTAACAAAACCCGAGATGGCTAAGCAGCCAGGTGTGTCTTTCTAGAGTAACTTCTAGTTCACTACTTGGTTTATTGTGCAGTGTGTTTTGTTGGGTTTTTGTTGTTGTTGTTTTTTGCTTAAGACATGTTCTTTTTGCATATCCAGAATGTTCTCAAGCTTGCAATCTTTCTGTAGCCACTTCCCAATGACTTCCTACTCTACCTTTTATGTGACTCACATTTACATTAGGAAGAAGAAGTCACAGCAAAAACAATTTGATTTTATAATGAGGAGAGAAAACGTTGTCGTCTACTCCAAGAATACCATGCTAATTCCAACATCCCGACACTAACACGTGGAGCCAGGGTGTTAAAAGATCAAGTGATAAGTGCCCTGAAAGAGAAGAGAACTGGGATTATTAATAGGTAGATGAGCAGTAACAATAAAAGAATTAAGTAAACTGAAGGCAACCCAGGAATTTGGGTTGACTTTGAGAAAGACTACAGACACATAGCAGAGACATGGGGATAGACACAAAGAAGGAGAAAAATACTTAATAATTACTAAGTATTCATGTCTGGGTTCCAAAGAAAGAACATTTTAGAAGAAAGTTAAAGGGCGTCTTCTATTTATGACTGACTGTAACACCCATCAGTGAGGATTGGTCCAGTTCTTGTATGTTCTCAAATGCCTTACCAGTTACCACTCGGGCTCTCATTCACAACCGAGTCACTGAGTTTTGCATTATTATTTACTTCTGTAAGCACAAAATTGCAAACATTGTACTAATTTTCTTCAAAATCTAGAGTCTCCGAGAAAGGGCAAAAATGTAGAAGAAAACAAAACAATGTCCTCCATGTAAGGAAGTCTCTATTTAGACATTTATGAAACATGGCAGAAGTTTTGACAGTACACTAGGTATTAACCACATATATAACATCCTATGATGCACAAAATCTTATTCTGTATTTGAGAAACTTAGAAATTCTGTATAACTGAATTGAAGGATGCTCTTCATGGAATGATGGTGGCCTTAGGGTATAGACAAAAGTCAAAGGAAAGGGTCACAAGAACCAAATGAGGCAATCACACTGTATTACTATTATTTTTGACATTCATCTAACATTTCTTTCCTAGGCACAAAGCCCTTTACACTACAATATGTAATCACAGATGTTCCATATTCTATAAATCTCAATTCTATTTCCAAACTGAAGCAAGAATTCTGCCTACATTCCCCCAGGAGGACTGTTCTTTCCAAATACATATAGAGATTGAGAATTTGTCACCTCTTGAGACAGCACATTTTCCTTTTTAGAAAATAATTAATATAACTTGAAGCCAAACATGGAAGACTGAGCAATCCATTTATCTTCTTTCTTCATCTTTGGAATATAATTAAAACAAATTATTATTTTAAAAATCTCCCCAAATCTCAAGGACGTATAAGAAGAATCAGACAACTGAGTTTTCTCCTTTGTCCACAAAGGAAACTTTTCTTTCCCCCCGGGCAGCATCATGTTACTGTGTGTTGTAAAGATGCTAAAACATAAGATTGGCGACAACCACACAACAGGCACAGTCAGTGCTGTGAGTCGGAAGTGAAGCATCATCAGGAACAAAGGGATTAAGTGCAAGCCTGTACACTGGGCATTGAGCAACTTCTGCTGGCCTTCCCGCCCATGGGCCACCACCTAACCCCTCCCTCAGTTCTGTCTGTGAAAACTTGCATGTCAACAATAAGTGCTTCTGATCTGACTTTCAGTTCCTTCTAAGTGAGGAACTCTTTCCAAACTGAGGTCTACCATTTACCTAAGCCCATCCAGAGGCCATCATTTTATAGTTTTTCTTGCTATAGTTTATCACCTCGGTCCTTCCTTCCATGCCAGGGTTTTAACCTAACTGCTGAAAGGGCTCATAGTTTATGAATTATACCCAGCTCCCTCCCGGAAAGCTGCTTGCCTGAGGCCAGAGCCATCTCTGGAGACAACTCAGATCTAATGATGTACAGATGTAAGCTAAGTCATCCTGGCACACTCTCTGGTACATCGCTGAGAAACCTATCCAGAACCTTTTCGTGTTGTTATTGTTTCATTGTGCACCCCAAAATTCACGTTTTAGAAGCTACATTACCAGAACTCGAGTGCTGAGAGATAGAAACTGTAAGAGATGATTAATGAGGTCACAAAAAAGCAAGTTTAGCTCCTCTCTCCTGTTGTCACTAACCAGGGATGTCTTTTGCCTGTCATCATACAGCAACACAGCCCTCTTCAAGTGCAGCCTTGATTTTGGACTTCACCTTCATAATGGTAATACATCTTTGTTCTTTATCAATTATCCAGTCTGTGTATTTTCTTATAGCCACACAAAATGGACCAATCCCATATGATTGCCTCAGGACTGGTTTCAAACACATTAGCATTCAATTCATCACTTTCGTTCTGAAGTGTTGGTCCCAATGGAATTCCACGTAAACCTGCTTCATGGACCATTTCCCAGAGAAGCTAATCTTGCACTGATAGTAGACTACTAAAATAGGCAAAACAGAAGTGTCTACATCAAACACTGAGTCTCGGTCCTTACACGAGTTAAAACGAGATAATGAAGGGAATATGAACAGTAGAGGGGTGAAGATGGAAAAAAAATCACAAAATAAAGTCCCAAGGCTATAGGTACGCTCCATTTGGGTAGTAATAAGGAGCTCCTTGGCGTTCATAGTAAAATAATGAAAATAAAGTTTAGTAAAACCTTTCAGAGTAGAAGACAAAATGGAGAATATTAAAAGCCAGTACCAAACAAATGAAGATCCAAGAGATGTGATATAAGAGTTCTGGATGAAATAGGAAAGCAGAGAGACAGATTTCTTTTTAATAAACAAAGATCCTAGAGAAATGGTTCTGTAACTATAAATCCCTGCTGCTCTTGGAGAGGAGACAGTTTCAGTTCCCAGCACCTACACTGGGCAGCTCGCAACTGTCTGTAACTTCAGTTCCAGGGGATCTGACGCCCTCTTCTGGTCTCCACACCACTGCATGTATGTGGTATATACACAGATAAGCAAGCACACATACATACACATAAATAAAAATTAAGAACAAAGAGCACAAGAAACGTTGTCAAAACTAAAAGCGAAGAGTTTCTCAGGGACTCTGAAAAATGAATACTGAAGTTCTACACGGTGTAGCACATTGAGGAAAAAAAAATCATTAAAAACTATCACAGAAAGAAAACAAACAAACAATTGCCTTACTCATGCAAAGAGTCCAGTTTCCATCTTAGCAATAAATTTGGATATTAACTGGCAAATCATAATGTGGTCAACCTTTAAAGCATAGAGTTAAAAGTTTCAGCCTGAAATTATAGAGTCTCAAATTTTCTGAAGAGATGGGTCTTGAATATTCCCAATGACTCATGTGCTTAAGCAGCAGCTTGGGGTAGTATAGAAGACTTGGGGATACTAAGAATTTGGGAACAGTAAGATAAAGTAAGGTTGCTATGGGAATGTACTTGAAGAAGAAGTCACTGAGACCCAGCCCTTGTTTCTCTCTCTCTCTCTCTCTCTCTCTCTCTCTCTCTCTCTCTCTCTCTCTCTCTCTCTCTCTCTCTCTCTTTCTCTTCCTCTCTCACTCCCAGCTGCCACGAGCATTGCTCTCTCCTGCAATGTGCTACCTGGACTGAAACTTCTAAAACTCAGCTTCTCCTTTGGTTTACTGATTGTGCTATCTTTCCACAGTTGCAGAAAATGGATTAGCATGGACAGTCAATTCCATTTTTTTATTTTTTATATATGTTTCTAAAGAAGTCTACTGGCAAAAATAGTCCATTAAAGTAGCGGACTAATACTCACAAAAGCACCCTAAGAATCACTAAAGATGTGGACAACTGCATCAAGACAGATGTAGCTCTGATGCAAAGTCTAGGGATGTAGTTTAGAGTCCATTACTAGAAAAAAATAATGAAAGAACTCCTAACAATATAAGGAATATGGGACAATTATTTGAGCAGAATATGTATATTTGCATATATGTAAACAGATATATAATCAAAGCACTTTATTTGGCTCACTCATTATTTATTTAGAGAAAGTATATCCTAAATACTAACTTAATCATACACCTGAATGTGAGGAGGTGAAAGAACGATGATCATCATCCAAATTCTGATGTTCTCTAGAAGCTATGAAATGTAATCCTTTTAAAGAAGAATATGCATGATGTTTAGAAACGCAAGAGAACATCAAAAGAATGAATTAAAATATCCTCCTAAATTTGACTCTGGGGAACAGAGATGAAGGTAAGGGGGAAGGCTAACAGCAATCTTTATGACTACCTTTGCAGTATTTTTTTTTCTGTATCTGTAAATTATATAAGTGTTTGAAACACATGTCAGCAAACTGAAATATATTGATGAAAAGCTCATTTTCAAGAAGAAAGAATCTCCCCCTTTGCAACCAAGACATCGCCTCCATGATGAGTGGCCCAGGGATTACATCCCAAAGCACAGCAAACGGTTGTTATAGTCACTGTGCTGGAATTCCAACACTCAAGGGGAGAGCTCCCATCCCACCCTAGGCTGTCATGTGGGAGGATGTGCGAGGAGTCACAGCTCCTTCCACCACACCTTGCTATGCTGTCCTTCCGCTGCCTTGCTTGAGAGCTTCCCTCTGTCCTCAGCAGAGTCGTCTCCAGACGTTAGGATTATTTCTTACGTATCAGCTGACACTTTCTCAGCAGCAGCACCCTCTGTACGATATTACCCTTTAAAAGCAGTGCAGATCACGGTCACTTTGTTAGAACCTAACACTTCTCAGACAATAACTCCATAGTTATTCCCATGATAGCTCAGCTCTTCCCATGTATGTCATCTTCAAGCCACCTACCCTGTGTGTGTAGAGGGGAATTAGTTTGAAAGTCCTTACCATTTTTGGGGGGTGAAGAACTTTATATTTATTCTTTTAAACTAAAGTTTATTGAAGTTGATTAGCCACCGAATGTAAAGAAAACATATCTGGTTCACAAATTGTTTGCAGGAGACATAAGATATCTTTTCCAAATGTGCCTCACACCACTCAAATTTAATAACTGCACTTTCATATGGGGCTTGAATAAAAATGGCAATCAACACCAATGTAGCAAGGCCAAGTCCTTCGGTCGCCAGAAGATTGCCCACTGTCCTAAGTTTTGATCTGGCTCTGACATCGAGTGAGTGAAAGTTCTCAATGTCAACCATTTCAACAGAGTCAAGAAGATAGAGTGATCTGACGGAACCTATTGCTTTCTCTTCTAACATGCATTGCGATGAAGCAACTGTCAGCTTTGCTATTTCCCTGGCTCTTCAAAGTGATGCCGTTCGAGTGGCGCTTAGCTTGTCTTATATATGGATGGCTCTGGGTTGAGGGCTTTGATTTTGGCTCAGGACTTTTTGCCCTGTTCTCTAGAACCGGGTCAGTATCTTGGACTCTGCTACTGTTGTTGTTATTGTTGTAATTGTTATCATATTATTATTGCTTTTGTTATGTTGTTGTTATTGACACCACTGATACTATTGTGTTAATGCGAGGTGGGAAACCACAGCTTTCTAGCCTGACTTTAGCCCTATAATTCCACCCGGATATGGGAGAGTGCCATCCTGGAGGTCATGCCATGGATTTTTAAATTGCAGTGGGTGAGCCCAGCTCTCTACAGGCCCAGCTATTCCCACTGCCTCCTGACAACTGACTGAGGATACAGCTTTAAGCCTTTGATATTCCTAGGCAAAGAGTCTGCGCTTTGACATTTGCATTTATCTCATTATGTTTGATTGGCATATTGAGATCCATAAGCTTGTGGTTAATATATTGCCAAGGATTCTTAATTAAGCTGGTTGTGCAAAAAAGGCATCAGAGTCTCCAGAGAAATGCATAATCTTTGCCAGTCATTCACTTTGAATTTGCCTTGCCGCCCTGGTGGCAGAGCAGCCCGCTGCGCTATGGGGAGTGCTGGGGGCTTGACACAACAACCGAAGGCTTTCATAACCAGCTCTGCCATTTGAGGCTGGAGAAAAGGGAGACTGTTACAGTAGAGAGGGGAGATGAGCCAGATATCAAAGTCCACATTCCCAACAGGCAAATAAGACTGAAGAACAAAATACACGACGGGCCAAGCTGTCAGTTGTCAGACCCTGAAGAATTATTAAACATTAATGTGTTTATTGCCTGTTTACTCTCCTCCTATTAGCCTTCACAGAAAATTAAAAGTTTGAAGATGAGGCAAAAATAAACAAGCAGAAAAATGTGCAAAACCCAAATCACTGCTGTTGTCGCTGCCTACGAAACCTCCCAGCCTCAGAGGCAAAGCTATGGCTCTGTGGCATCATAGCACCTGTGAACTTGAAGTAACTCTGAATCCCCAACCCTACCTGCTGAGCCAAAAACTTTAGCACAGGGTGGTGAAATCTGTGTTTTAACACAGCTTCTTGATGCTGTGATTCAGTTAAATGTCAGAACTAATGCTTTTATAAGAAATTTTATTTTAGTTCAGATTAGTTACATATTTTGACACCTTTAACTCACAAAGAAAACAAATACAAAAAAACCCTGTGAGATCTTCCTTTACACTGTATGAATATATGTTGCACACTCACACATACACACATTCTCTCTCTGTCTCTCACACACACACACACACACGCAAACCCATTACACCATGTTTTAAAAAATATTTCTAGCAAGAGAGAGATATTCAAGTGTTTTAGTTAGGGTTTCTGTTTCTGTGAAGAGACATCATAACCATGGCAACTCTTACAAAGCAAAACGTATCCTTGTGGGTAGCTTACAGTTCAGAGCTTTAGTTCGTTATTATCATGATGGGAACCATGGCACCATGCAGGCAGACATGGTACTGTAGAGGTAGCTGAGAGTTCTACATCCAGCTCAGCAGGCAGCAGGAAGAGAGTCAGACACTGGGCCCAGCTTAAGCATTTGAGACCTCAAAGCCCACACACAGTTCCTCCAAGAAGACAACTACAATAACCACAAATAACATAAAACCCATTGGGGTAACACTAACCTAGGAAGTGAAAGAAGTGTTCAACAAGAACTTTAAGTCTTTGAAAAAAAAGAAATTGAAGAAGACACTAGATGATGGAAAGGTCTCCCATGCTCTTGAATAGGTAGTATCAACATAATGAAAAAGAAATTCCCACCAAAACCAATCTATAGATTTCATGAAATCCATCAAAATCCCTGCACAATTCTTCACAGACATTTAAAGAACAATACTCAACTTCATATGGAAAAACAAAAAAATCAGGGACAGCCAAAACAATCCTGTACAATAAAGGAAATTCCAGAGGCATCACCATCCCCGACATCAAACTCTATTAATGATCTATAGCAATGAAAACTGCCTGGTCTTGGCATAAAAACAGACAGGTTGACCATTGGAATTAAATCAAAAACCAGGATATTAATCCACACACCTATGAACACCTTATTTTTTTTTTACAAAGAAGCTAAAAATATACAATGGATAAAAGAAAGTATCTTCAACAAGTGGTGCTGGCATAACTGGATGTCGACATGTAGAAGAATACAAATAGATCTATATTTATCCCCGTGCACAAAACTCAAGTCCAAGTGGATTAAAGACATTAATATAAATTAAACCTTATAAAAGAAAAAAGTTGGAAGTAGCATTCAATGCATGGGCACAGGAGACCACATCCTAAATATAACACCAGTAGCACAGACACTGAGAGCAACAATAAATAAATGGGACCTCCTGAAACTGAGAAGCTTCGGTAAAGCAAAGGACACAGTCAATAAGACAAAAGGGCAGCCAACTGAATGGTAAAAGATTTTTAGCAACCCCACATCAGACAGAGGACTGATCTCCAAAATATATAAAGTACTCAAGAAATTAGACATCAAAATTTCAAATAATCCAATTAAAAAATGGAGAACAGACCTAAACAGAAAATTTACAACAGAAGAATCTTAAATGTTCTGCAACCTTAGCCCTCAGGGAAATGAAAATCAAAACAATTCTGCAATACCATCTTACACCTGTCAGTATGGGTAAGATCAAAAACACCAATAACAGCTTATGTTAGAGAGGATGTGGAGTAAGGAGAACCCTCCCTTCATTGCTGGTAGGAATGCAAGCTTGTACAACCAGTATGGAAATCAGTATGGTGGTTTCTCAGAAAATTGGGAATCAACCTACTTCAAGACCCAGCAATACCACACTTTGGCATGTACCCAAAGGATGCTCAATCATACTACAAGGACATTTGTTCAACTATGTCCATAGCAGCATGTAAGCAGAGACTCCTCGATTGTTAATCAATTGTCCAGAACCAAAATAATCACACAGAAACTATATTATTTAAAACACTGCTTAGCCAATGACTCCAGCATATTCTTTGCAAGCTCTTATATACTAAATTAACCTATTTCTATTATTTTATATTTTACCACAAGACTCGTGGCCTACCTGCAAGGTTATGACTGGTAACTTGAATCTTTCCCCTCTGGCAGCTCCATGGCTTCTCCCTGACTCTGCTTCCTTTCTCCCAGTATTCAATTTATTTTTCCACACCTACCTCTAATCTACCCTTCCAGGCCCAAGACAGATTCTTTATTCATTAACCAATAAAAGTAACACATACAGAAGGGCTTCCCATACCAGCAGCATTATTTGTCATAGTAAGAACCTGAAAACAACCCCCATTCCCCCTCAACCACAGACTGGATAAAGAAAATGTGGTACATTTATACAATGGAGTACTCAGTAGTAAAAAACAATGACATCTTGGAATTTGCATGAAAATGGATGAAACTAGGAAAAAAAAAACAACCCAAACCTAGAAAGATGAGCATGATATGTACTCACTCATAGAAAAGAAGAAATAGTTTTAAAAAAATCCTATGTGGTAGTTAAGGTCATTGTGTGGGAAAGAGGACAGTTACACCTCTTTTTTCCTCTTTTAGCTGCAAAATTATGATGATCAAAACTATTGAATCAAATGATGTGCAATAGTTTTGACTTGCAACACCATGTCACTTTGGGGCTTGTATTATGCATCACTTTCTTTCCCAAGGTGGCTAAAGTCATGATATAAAGTATTCTCTCTTGCTACCACTGCCATTCAAGGGCTGTTCTAACCTTTACCTGGCAAACATGCATTCAAGGATCTTTAGATTCTTTTTACTTTGATTGGCTGGAAGAAACTCATCTTAGTCATAATGAAAGACATGACAAGGAAGTAAGATGTGAATTAAAGTGCTTAGCCCTTATGTATATCTCAAGTTATTAGCCACAGAGGCTATTCTGTCTGTGAACTCTTCCAAAACCAGCCTGGTCTCTGGTCTTTGGATCCAGCTGCATGATACCAGGCTGTGTTGGAACTGGACTACCAGTCCACTTCACTGGTTATGGAACACAAGGCTGTATCACATAGGATGGATAGAGTCTTTACTGAAGTTAAAACAGTCAAAGGGTCAGAAAGGTAAGCAGAATCAGGACCTCTGAGGACTTTATAGGTCATTAAAAGGATTTTAAAAGCCATATGCTGTCTTGGAGGCAGCCAAGAATGAGATTGTAAGATGAGAGAAATATGATCCGCAGATAAGTCTTAGGAACAGTGCTGGATGCAGCAGCTTTCAAAACCATCTGTAGCCAGTTTAACAAACAATCTGGACTGCCACCAGGAGCAAATTAAAACAGTCAACCCTGGAAGAAATGAAAGCCTAGCATGGCTGAGCGAAACACCGCCTGCTAGTGAATGCAGAGCCTGCAACCTCACAGTGCTTTAGACGCCATGAGATGAACTGTGACCCACTGTCACAGGGAGAAGTAAAGTTGAGCTGCAGGCCATACAGAGAAACCTGTAAGCAGCACAGAAAAACCTGCTTGCAGCACTGGGCTTTAAGGCAACGATTACAACGCCCAATCTCAATGGTGCTGCTGGTGTGGATTGCAGCTAAGAAAAGAAGAAACTGCAATGTTCGGTAAAGCTATGCACTTGGCTACCTAAAAACCAAATACATGTCCAGAGTGATTCTGGATTAATTCCAGGATTTTGGTTCACCCTCACTCTGGCAATGAAAATAAAATGCCTCTTGTAGGACTCTCTGAGATTAGTCCTTCATCTGAGCTTGAGGCATTTAGCCTTGAGTTCCACATATTCAGTAACAGTAATTGAACGTCTCTTGGTCAATACACCCTTTTTGTTACTCTGTTATTAATTGTACCAAAATAGTTGAAATTGTTTACAACTCTAAACTTTTAAGGACAGAGTCTTCTACTACAGGATTTAACATTTCCAGCTTTTTATCCTGCCATTTTTTTTTCATGCCCAAAACATTGCTACTCATTTTGAGATTCCTATTTTAGTGGCTTCGAGACATAGATATCTGACTCTCTGGGCAATTCACTAGGAATTCAGAGGGGGAAAGAAGTTACAGGACTCACCTACTTCAATAACTTGGGATTTAAACTCATCATTCAAAGCAATTTCTTATTGTAATAACATTTTAAAGTGTAGCTGTCTATCATACTCACCAAGAGTATTTCCCTCAATTACAGAGGAAGATGGGCCAGCAGCAGCATCCCCATGTTTGAGGTTTCATGTTAATTGAGTTTTTGAATTTGTATACTATTCCTAAAAGAAAATCAACTGCAAATAGTAAAAAATTTTAAATATGCAAATGAATCTTCATAAATTGCATAAATGCAAATGTAGGTTATCAGACACACTAACCACAAAACACAGATATTTGACTGCACACCAGCCACTGAGAAGGCTGGTTAAATGTTTAAAAGTCTCTGGTTTGCCATGATTTTCTAGAGAAAATCAGCAACAGGAATAACTCATACGTAGGAAGTCAACTTTCATATGGGAATTCTGGGGATGTTTTAAATGTCAGATAAGATTTAGATAATGTTACAAGATTTTAAAATTAGGATGGACAATTTTTAATGTAGCTCTAAATTCATTGTAAGAAGTTGTTTTAATTCAAAGAACACATTAGAACTGCATTGGGAGAGTATTATATGAACACAGAAAGATGTTCTGATATTTTCTAAAGCAATAAGGAACAAAATTTATACCAAGAGCTGTTCTGATTGCTATCAATAGCAATTTAGCATTGAAATAACAGGCAACAAGCACGGTGTTATTTTTTGCCTTTATTGCCTCTTCCCCCATCAGACATTATGTGAATTAGAATTAAGTCACTAAAAGCTAATTCAGCAATATGCTCTTGATAGTTATTTCTTTTAAACTGAATACCAACTGCTGGCTTCCTAATTTATATAAAATTTCACAGCAGAGGAAGAAACTTGGAAATGAGATACACCAAGGAAGGAATATGTTTTGGGTATTCAAGTGTAACAATCCCAAGACATAGTCTAAGCTCTTTTTATTCAGGGTTCATTTGATCAACTCTGCTGTAATAACAGTCTTCTAGAGTCGAGAATAAAAACTATGGCAGCAAATGGGAACCTGACGTCCACATTCAGAAGCATAAAAATGAGGCTTAGAAATTTCCTATCAATGCTAAGGATCCAAAGTTCTAGCATGTTCTCTATATAACATTGTCAGTAAAGATAATATCTAAAAAAATTTTACGGTTTCACACTGTAAAACCTGGATCCACTGCCAAGCACTCGGCTGAGTGCTGGGAATTGAAAGAGAGAGGAAGGATATGAATATTGGGAGGCCTCAAGATCACAATGGGGAAAACCACAGAGATAGCTGACCCTAAGTGGGAATTCAGGGACTCTGGACTGAAAGCTGGGGAACCTGCATGGGATTAAACTAGGTCCTCTAAATGTGGGTGAAAATTATGTGTTGCGGGGGCAAGGTGCCTGGAAGTGGTACCAGGACTTATTCCAGGTACATGAACTGGCTTTTTGGAGCACATTCCCTATGGAGGGATACTGTGCTCAGCCTTGATACAGGGGGGAAGGGCTTGGTAATAATAAAACATATTCAAAGAATATAGAGGGGAATCCCACATCATCTCCCCTTTTTCTGTCTAAATAAAAAAGAAGGTTTTAATTTTAACATAGTAAAATTACATATAAGAAAACAGGTATCAAGAGAGAATTGTAGTTACAATGTTTAACCTATTTGTATCTTAAGTTTTATATCTAATTTATCTTTTATCATAACTAAAGAAAACTATAATTGCCTTCAACTCCATCAAAGACTCCAGAAGGATATAATATTATCTAAGTAAACAGGAAGGATATTGTAAGAAACTTCCAAACCTCTAGAATTGATAGAGAGATCTTGATGACTGGACAATCACCCAAAGTTCTTCTGTAACATTGGGGCATCCATCTTCAGCCCACAGGCCCATAGTATCCAGCAAATTTTCCCACGAAGCAGGAAATTTGATAGACTGTTTAGCCTATCACTGTCACTTTTTTTGTCAGTCACTTTTTTGTGTGTGTCCTGCAAAATGTCTGGCAGACTCTTTCACAAAGCAAAAACACTGAAGAACTGTCTCATCTTCTTTAGGCAAGTTTATCGATCCTTTTTCTGTAAGTCTTGCATGTCCAGTCTATATAGCACTATATCCCCCTTATTTTTATTTATTGTTTTTTAGTAATTGACTGTGACCATTAATAATTTATAATCAACCCCCTTTAAATAAAAACAGACATTTATAAACAATCACTTTTGGAGTTTTGGCATAGGTTTTTCCAAACTACTTCCTACTGTTAGTTGGGTGAATTATCTCTAGGGTTCATGGAGACCTTTCGTGGGGATCTTGTTCCACAAAACCACATTAACTTGGAAGAAATTGATACATTCTTATCTTCTGTGGAAACAAAAAAGCAGAACTTCTTTTCCAAAGTAATATATCCTTAGACTCATGTTGGGACTAATGAGTCCTGGCCTTCAGCTGCCCTTCCCTCCTAGAACCTTCTAATTGAAGTTATTAGAAGCTGTGCCTTGCTTAGAGGATCAGAGGATGGGATTTTCACCTGTTGGCCATTGACTGCAGTGTATTTAAGCCTCCATGGTGCTATTAAAGAAGGGCTTTTGGTACCAGTGTTGGAAGGTCTGTGTGTCAGTCTGTCTCTGCGTGAGTATTCTCAACCTCCAGCCCCTTTCCCAGAGCTTGCTAACTGGGGTCTAGCGCATAGAGTGCAGACTGGGGCCGCCGTGCGCAGCAGATTCAAATTTTGAGGTCAAAATACCTCTAAAATATGTATATCAATTTAACTTAGCAGAATCAAATGTCTTTCTTCAGTCAAAAAATTCAAAGTAAATACAATACTATAAATAATTTAGACTCTCTGTGTATATTCTATCCTTATGTGGCTTATTTTTTTAACTCCTTCAATTCATGACTGTCTGTACTCTTTTATATTACTTTTATTGTCTCTTTAAAGATTTTGTTTTATTTTTTAAAACTATCTCTTCTTATAACTGTCTCTACTCCTTTTTTTCTCTCTCTTCCAAGCCTATGTAGATTTCTTAAACATACTGTGACCCATTCAGAGGTTTATTTTTGTCTGAATCTGTCTTTATTGTGTATCTGTAATCATTTTCTGGCCAGAGGTACCTTTTTTTTTTTTGTAAAAGCTGAGCTGGTATGACTAGGACCAATTCCATGGCCCTGCCTGTTGTCTCCAACCCACCTAACATGGCAGAGGGACGCTCATCACCTCTGCAGGCCATGCTCACCGCCCCAGCTCCAGGCATGCAGCGGGTCTGTACTACCATTAACCAACTAGTAGCACACTACTCACCAACTCCATGTAAGTACAGGAACTCTCCCAAAGAACCAGAGTTCATGCTTCCAGCATGAACCAAAAAGTTTAACTCAGTTTTTGTTGCTAATGCTGAATCAGGAAGCCTTTTCTTAAAGAAGGAGCTGCCTCTCTGGTCACTACTGGCAAACAGGGCCTATCTGAAAAAAAAAAAAAAAGTGTAAAGCTTGTTTGGAGCTTGTTTCCTTCTCTAGCGAAACTGGCCTTTGGGGGAAAAAAAAAAAACCCTGCCCCTGCCTCAACCACTGGCAAAGAGCACAGTGTCCAGACCAGACAAGCAGGATACAAGAAAAAAGAATGCCAAACCTTGCCAAGATAGGGTAAGACATTTTTGAAAATTTTTCTGCCTCTGCAAATGGTCTGTCAGATACTCTAGGCCTTAACCAAAGTCTTTAGTCCAATGTTGCAAATGAGACTTTGGGTGATTGCCCAGGTAGCCAGTTGTCTCTGTCATTTCTTGTACCTTTTGGAAGTTGCTTGGTTGTTCTTCCTGTTTACTTAAGTAATATTGCTTCCCTTTTCAGGTCTTTGATGGGGTTGAAAACTAGATAGTCATAGTTACTTTCCTCTCATGGTTCAGCCAAGCCATTTTAAATATAAACACATGCATAAAACTTTAAAACTAAAAAGTCACATTTCATTATGGATGAGGGAGGAACTGATGAGGCCCTGCCCCTCCCAGAGGGACTCAAATGTCCCCTGAAAGATAAGTAGGTAAGCACAGTTTGTCATATCTGTTATGTCTTGTAGAAGGAAGAAAATTCTGAGCCTTTCAGTTGCATGGTGAAGTTTGAAAACATGGAAGGTAAGTAACATATGCTGGCTCGCCTACTTACAATAAATATTGCCTATCTCCAATGGTGGTATGAGATACCTAGAGTAGCCAGATTCATAGAGCAGAAAGTACACAGATATTTCCTCAGAGTTAGGATCCAGAGAGTGGAGCATTATCTAAATGAGACTCCTGTTTCAGTTAAGAGAGCCCAAATTTCTGGAGATGCATAATAGTGATATTTACAGAACAGTGTGGATATTTATAGAACAGTTAGGGCTATACTTTATGTCATATATGCATTATTTCAGAAAACACGTGGGGTTTAAAGTCGATAGCATGCATGGAACTACTAGCTCAAAAACGTCACTCATAAAACAGAGCTCAAGACCAACATTGGGTATCCTTGTGCTAGGTCCATTGCCAGTCATTCAGAGAAACAGAACACTTGAAACTATTGGGCTGTATACTGATGTTGATCCTACAAAATCGTGTATAATGTGACAAGGCAGACAAGAGCAAGTGCCACTTGTTGGGTGACTGATAAATTTTCTCACAGTTTTGGATACTAGAAGGCCAAGATGAAGAAGTTCGGAGAGTTGGTCAAGTGACATCTTCTGTACTTGCTTGCAGTTTCCCTTTGGCTGCTTAGCTGATCTTCTTTCTATGCATGAAGTCTCCTAATCTCTCTCCTTTTCTTTTAACCATGCCTGTCCTATTTGATCAGAGGCATATCCTTACAACTCTATTTAACGTTATTTAGTTTCTTGAAAGTCTTATTTCTAAACAGAGTCACTTTGCTGGTTAGGAGCTTTGTGGTCAGGGGAGCACAAATCAGTGTCTAGCAGACAAAGATGGACATTTGCAAATCACTCTGAAGCCCCGTATCAGACAACCACTGACCAAATTCTAAAAATTCATATGCGATCAATACCACAAAATTCTGTTTGGATAATGAAGGAACCAAGATTATACTGCCAAGTGAATAGAAGGTTTGAATATAGTAAATTAGTTGAAGACATGGCATACAGTGGTTCTCTGGGGGAAAGTGCGAGCTCAATTATTCAATAAGAAAGCAGAGCATGGCACCTTTGCACGGGGCCTCATCCATCAGATGAGATAATTGCATCTTCATCCATCACTTGGTATAGCAGAAATAAAATTGTTGGAACAGAACATCAATGTGGGCTGCTTTGGAGAAAAATGCATCATTTCAGTAAGTGCCTTGGCTGCGGTTATTATTTCATCCTGTGATGTTCTAATATTAGATGTGGTCCACTTGCTATGCTGCTCATATGCTTCTTTTATAAGTTTAAGAACGTTAGATTGGGTAAGATAAGAGCTTCCACACATCTGTAGACTGTACATTTCAATATATACAGCTCCTGACTTCGTATAGTACAGCTTTCAAAAGGTGATTAGCTTTGTTTTGTTTTGCTTGCTGGTCACCTTGTGTCTTTTCTGATCCATGTTGACCCACAGACACTAATGTGTTCTTATCCCTTAGGATCTGTCCAGTTTTTTTGTTTTGTTTTTTTTTACTTCAATATATTTCAATGCTTAAGGGCTGTTATGAACCTAGTATACATGTTATTTGTCATTATACTATCTGAAAAAACAGAACTTTCAAGCTGTTTATATTAAGAAGTCAAAGCTTGGCTGCTGGAATGGCACAAAGGATAAAGGTTCTTGCTCCAAAGGCAGACAACCCAAGTTAGATACTGGAATTCTGTGATAGATGGAGGCAGCTGACTTCTCAACGACACCCTCTGGCCTGCACGTGCACACACTAACATGAGTGCACACGGGCTGTCCTCTCTCTCTCTCTCTCTCTCTCTCACACACATACACACACACACATACACATGCATGCACACACACATATGTATGCATGCACAAATAAATGTAAAATTAATCAAAGAAAAAAATTGTGAACTTACTTATGGAAAAAAATACAATGTGGGAAATGCATTTATCTTACATATTTAATGAACAAAGTAAATGGGTGACTATTACCTAAAATACACATTACTCTTTTATAAAAATTTAGGTTGTTGTAACAGATGCTCATTGGTTTGAGCGCTATTTCACTCAGCTGTTTTCTGTTAGGAACGCCTCTTCCCTCAGGTACCTAATGAGATGTGTGCATTACAATGGCAGGTAAATTCAAAGTATTCAATAGAAGGTAACAATTATAATAAAATAATGATTACATTTATATTTCCTTTATTTTGTTCCATGATTAAGATTCAAATAAAGGTGATTTCCATATGAAATGGATGTAATTCCCATCTTCAAAGAGATATCAACAACTGTTGAATACTAAAATCTGCAAATCTCATAAATTACTTTTTGTTCTGTTTTTGAGACAGATTTTCCTGTTTAGGCCTAGACGTCCTGGTCTTCATTTTGTAGACCAGGCTGGCCTTGACCATAGAGATCTATCTACCTCTGACTTCTGAGTGGGATTAAAGGTGTGCACCATCATGTTTGGCTCATAAATTATTCCTATAATGCATTTCTGCATCAGATAGTAGTTTAGAAACAGCTAGTAAGAAAAAAATAAAACATATTTTACTATTCACACATTCATGCCATTGGATTTTTCTACCATGCAGCATAAACCCATTTGCATCACTTACAGTCGTAATATTTTGAGGTTTCTCTTTCCCCATTCAGTGTCCCAGGATCACCCCTTAGATCACGTTATCACAGTGTCTGCCTCTTCCTGTGTACTCGTACCATACTGGTGTGCTGAGTGTGACAACTATATGTCAACTTGACACAAGCTAGAGTAACCTGAAAGGAGGGAACATCAATTGAGAGAAAGTACCTCCAAAAGATCTGGCTGTAGGGCATTTTCTCAACTGATTGATTGGGATGGTGGTTCGTTAAGAAAACAGGCTGAGCAAGCCTTGTAGAACAAGCCAGCATGCAGTATTCCTCAGTGGCCTCCTCATCAGTCCTGCCTGCTGATTCCATTCCTCCCTGAGTTCCTGCTGTCCAGACTTCTTTCACTGATGGACTACAGTATAAACCACATAAGCCCTTTCCTTCCTAGCTTGCTTTTCGTCATGGTGTTTCATCATAGCAATAGTAACCCTAACTAAGACAACTGGAAACCTCAGGAAAGAGATCTGTTGTTGGTTTCCCACTGAGAGCTCTTCAGTTTGTCTCACTAGTTTTTTATCCACTCTTCCTGAACCTCCTAAGAGAGAAGAACGGGAGTAATTACTAAGTTGGGGAGGAGTTGTGATCATCACGGTTTTTTAAAGGATCAGTGGACTTTCACATACATGAAAAATGGGTCAAAATGGAAAGGAAAAATTAAATTAAGTTCAAATTCACGCTTCCTGTAAGCTGTGATATCCAGTCTCTCCTTCCATCCACCACAACAGGGTTTGAAATCAGGGCTTTCTGCATGTTACACAAACCTCCTACCACTGAGCATATCTTTTCAGGACACAAAGACAGTTTGAATTTTATCCCATAGGTTAAGGAAAGTAAAGGGAAATTTGAATAGAAAACTCATAAACCCTACTTCCTATAAATATTCCTAAATCCTATAAATATTTATAGTCCACAGGGGATGATAAAGCAAAGAGAGAAATCAGAACAACCAGTTGATCTTGAAGGGGTTATAATATCTATGTGTGAAATATTGATGGCTTGATATAGAGCAATAATTACAGTAGCTTAGGAGAAATATAAGAGAATAAATAGAAATTAATATTCACTAGCTACCGGTAGCTGAAAGAAAAAAAAATTATATAGAAAGATTATAAGTTTCTGACTTTGTAGGCTACACAATGGTATTATTAAGTAAAGTGTGAAACTATGTAAAGACAAGAAATTCATTTTCAGAGACATTTGGGAGTCATAGTAGATAGATCCAGCAAATAATTGTATATCTATAGCTCAGGAGATAGATTAACTAAACTCCATATATAGAGTTGGAGAAAACTCACAAGAAGGTGGTGGTTAAACCCATTCGGCAGCTCAGGCATCCAGAAGAACATGAACAAGGACAAACTCTGTAGACTTCATGAGGTTGTGTGATGGTTTTCAAATGTGTCCCAGTAGTCTAGGCTGAACTACATCTTCTTCACTATTCTCTTCCTTTCTGGTGTGCTCTAAGGTTGAGCTGGAGTCTCTTGTTATAGAGTTGAAGGGAAGAAAGGAGGTGACCCCATTTGGAAATACTCAACGTTGTAATAATCCCTAGCTTAACTTGGGGAGGGGGTGCTTACCCATGTCCTATTTGCTTTCAGTGTCCTTGACTGTGTGTGTGTGTGTGTGTGTGTGTGTGTGTGTGTGTGTGTGTGTGTGTTAAGATTCAGAATGAAGCGGCCAAGCTTTTGCAGATGTTTACTATTAACATCAAGGAAACAAAGACACGGATGGAGCCCATGTTGGGAGAGTTTCAGTTCTTTGCTCTTGGGGTTTATAGTTAAGATTAATCTGACAGGAAACAAATTTCTGGATACATCTATGACATAATTTCTAGGTTGGTTTAATTGAGATGAGGAATCCAAATCTAGATATGGGTGGCACATCCTATCCTCCAAGTTTCCTGACTGAGCATATGATTTGAACTACTACCATAAGCTCCTGGACCACTCATTTTTTATGAGGCAAACATTGCCCTCAAACTGTGAGCTGAAATAGATTCTCCTCCCTTAATCACTTCCTGAAGATGTTTGTAACAGCAGCAAGTGAAGCAGCTGATGCAGAGGGCAAGCTTGCGGCCTTCCTTCCCTGAAAGCTGCCTCTCACTTTCATGTACCAGTATTAGAAACAAAGACACTTAGTGTGTGTAATGGATTCCAAAAAACAATTCTGTAGTCAGTAGATATGTTGATTATAGTGCACATCACACACACACAAACATACATACACACTACACACATATACACATACCACACATATATACACACATACATACACACATATACATACATGTATACATATACACACATGTGTGTACATACATACACATATATATACATACACACATACACACCACGCACACACATGTACAATGCATACTCACCACACACAGGCACACACACAAACAAACACACACAAATAACATGTACAACTCTTGTTATTCTTGTGTTTGAATGTTGGTTGTTTACTGGGGGCCAGTGAAGATCAGAAACAAAGGTGTGTCCTTTCACAGTGGAGAAAGAAGGACTTGCAACTGTCACGGATACCTTGCAAAAGGAGAACTTGACAAGGGCTGCTGAGAAACTCACTAAATACAACCCAAAGCCGTCTGTTTGTATTTAGCAATTATGACAGTGGCTGATATCTGCTCAAGTTATGGCAGAGAAATAACTGGAGAGGGAGCCCATTAAATGGGGCTTAAATAACACATTTAGAAAGAGTAAGAAAATTTTACACTAATCTTACAAAAAGCTGTGAAGAAGTTAGATTGAGTAGTTCCAGGATTATGTTAGAGTTCTTTTGTCTATTTGTTGACTTATTCATTCATACCGTGGTCAAAAACATATCACACAAAATTACCCTCTGAATAATTTTTAGTATAGTGTAGAGTAGTGTAACTATATGCACAGTATATAAAAAGTCTCTAGAAAGTATGTCTTGAACAGCTGAAATTCTATGCCACTAAAGACCTAGTAAGCTTTTTGCCCTCCCTCTAAGCCACTTAGTAGCTATGATTCTGACTTCCTACAGTTTGGTCACTATAGAAATCTCATATAAATAAAATCACACACACATACACACACACACACACACACACACATATATAGTCACTGTCTTTTGTGACCACCTTTGCTCACTTATTATGATATTCTCAAGTCTGTATTTCTTTCTTTTCAAAGACTGAATGAAATTCTGTACTATGCATATATTAAAATTATATATTCTTTGTTCATTTTTCTGCTGATGGACATATAAATTGCCTCCACCTCTTGGGGCCATTGGAAGAAATGTTGCAACAAACACAGAAATACAAAGACATCTTTGAAATTTTATTTTCAGTTCTTTTGAATATGTAGTTAAAAGTAAGATTGCTAGACCAGATAGCAATTCTAGTTTTAACCTTTTGTGGAATGGACATCCTGTTTTACATAGCAACTACTTCATTTATATTCTTGCCAACCATATCCACACCAGGGTTTTTATGTATACATGGATATTTATGCATATATGTGCATGTTTACATATGTATGATATTCTAATTGATTATAAGAAATATTACAGTGTGTCTTTGCTCTACCTTTATATAATGAGAGAATCTGCATAGTTTTCATCTGTTAACCGTTTCTGTCTGTTTTGAGAAATGTTATCAAATCCACTGTCCAATTTTTAAAAATAGTTGACTTCCGTGCTTTTGGGTCCCAGGAGTCCTTGGAATACTTCAGACACTGATCCCTTAGAGATATGGTTGGAAAATCAGTTTGAAAGCTTTCTTTTTAACATTTTTGATGTTTTCTTTGCTTTATGAGAGTTTTAAAGTTTGATGCAATCCAATTAATTTTTAACTTATTTTTACTAGGCAGGTATCATGTAAAGGCCATTGCCAGCACCAGGATTATATCCTGCCCACCCTGGGTTTCCTTCTAGAATTTTAGCATTTCAGACAACACAAGTTCCTCAACATCACATTCAGGAAGATGACGTTTTTCCTTTTTGTTGCCTGGAAATTTTCATTGTATTTAATTTGGCCACACATGTGAAGGTTTATTTATGGATTTTTATTCATCTAAATATCTGATTTTTCTGCCAGTGTCACGTAACTGTGACTCTGTAATCTTATAAGACAGTGACTTATTGTACAGAAATGACAAGGACAAAGCCGGAACTTAGACAGTGGTCTCCTAATCTCGTCTGAGAGACTGAGAGCTGTGTTTGTGAGATGCTGAACGGAATTAGGTGGTGCTTGGCAAAGATATCAACATTCTGCCGTGTTTTAGAACTCTGTGCTTCCCTGAGCTGTTTTGTGGATAATTTCTCACCACTATTAGGTTGTGTTGCCATAAAGGAGAGGGTACTAGCTAAAAGATAAAGATTTGACTTACTCTTTTTTTTATTGTTTCTCAATGTAAATTAACAAATCCACTAGAATTTGTATTGATATATTGATTTAAAGAATGAGTTTTCTGGCCAGATGTGGTGGTGCACACCTTTAATCCCAGCACTCAGAAGACAAAAGCAGTAAGATCTCTGTGGGTTCAAGGCCAGCCTGGTCTACAGACAAGTCCCAGAACAGTTAAGGCCACACAGAGAAATCCAGTCTCAAACAAATTAACAAACAGAAGAATTTGTTCTCTTGTGCACAGACCTACACTGAAACTGTATGTGCTGCTCTGGGAACCCCAAGGAAGAAGGGATTGGGGGGGGGGACGAGGACACCAAGAGAATTAACCAAGATCCCACAGAACTAACTAAGAAGGGCTCATTGGGGCTCCCAGACACTGCAGAGCAATCCAGGAGCCTTCATGGGTTTACACTAGGCCTTCTGCATACATGCTGTGGTTCTTTAACTTGGGGTTTTTCTTGGACTCCTAACAGAGGATGTCTCTCACTCTTTCACCTGCTCTTGGGACCTTTTCCTCCTACTGAGTTTCCTCTTCGGCCTTGGTATGAGGATTTGTGCCTAGTTTTATTGTAACTTATTTTGCCATATTTAGTTGATATCCCTGGGAGGCCTGCTCTTAGCAGAAAGCAACTGGAGGAGCAGTGGATCTGGGCACTAGGGGAGGAGGGGGATGAGGAGGTTTGGGGGGAAGATGAGACTGCAGTGGGGATGTATTGCATGGGAGTAGAATAGACAAAAATAAGTCATAATAAAAGGAATATCATTATCTAAAAAAATCATTTTTTTCTCAAATCAAATACAGGTGCTGATGCTCTCATATATAAATCCACACAATGTCACAGTGGATTTAGAGCTCTGAGAGACTGCCTTCAGTACCAACCTATGAGCCCCTCGAGAGGAACTTTTCCTCTTTAGCCGAGCTAGTTACAGATCAGTGTCTGTTGAATGAATGTGCACATGCACAAAAGGCTAGACAAGAGCTTTAAATGATGTCCTATTGTACAGTTCAACGACATGTATTATATTATGAAGATTGCAAACTTCTTTGAGGCAAAATAATTTGAAACAAAATACATGCAATCAATCAAACATAATAAATGTAATCTTCATGTTACTTTGGAAACATTTTTGCAAATTCTTGATTATTTTAAAAAGAATTCTCATAAAAGTTTAGAAGTTGAGAGGCTAGAGAGGTGGCTCAGTAGTTAAGAACATTTGATTATTACACAGAAAACTGGAGTTCAGTTTCCAGCAACCATGTAGTGACTCATAACTGTCTGTAACTTCAATTCCAGATGTGATTTTCTTCTCTGGCCTCTGCTAGGATGAAGCATGCACATGGTACATATTGATGCAAGAAAGGCAAATAATAGATAAATAGATACTTAAATATTTTGAATAAATATTTAAAAATAAGTAGATCTGTTTTTTTAAATAACAATCAAATGTAATCCTTGCTGTGCTCTTATCACAGTATTGCACCAAAACAGATTGGGGAGTAGGGTCATGCCGGTGCCCTCTAGACATTCAGGGTCTCTGAGCAGCTAGAGAGAATTGTGAATTTACAGACTGATTCCTTAACCTGGGCTGGTAGGGGTCTGATTGAATTCAAAACAACAAAAAGTTTATTACTTCTACAATTTTTATCCTCTACAAAAAAAAAAGTGTTAGTTACTAGCTTTTCTTTAAAACTTGTTGTGCTTATCTTGAGTGCTTGTTACATTTCAGAATGGAAAGAGGTGAGACCTGGGAGCAAATCAAATGATGACCCACTTAATGAGTTCACTTCCTGAAAGTTACAGATCCACAAAGAATTTCTTAACCTTTCAAAAGAACAATAGGGGAAAGTGGCTTGTGCGATGTAATCTATTTCATATTCCCTGTGTTCAATGCAAAACCCGTATTAACTAAGATTATGGCTGCATTTTCCAACTCTTAGAAGGAAACTTAAGTACACACATATTATAGAAACCTTGGTCTACTTGGATTAAAGAAAATATATAGACCAGGCTATCTAAATTTCTCTGGTTTAGTTAGGGTACCCGAAGCAAGATGGAACAGCTGAATTAATCACAAGCTTCAGCTAATTCTTTTTGCATCCTTATTAATCAGGTTAGGGTTTCTCCCTCTATTAATGTAAACAGAGAAAGGTCAGAAATTTCACTGGGGGCATGTTCCAGGGCATGGGAATTAAGCGAAAAGTCATCCTTCATCCCTCGCAGGACTGAGAACAGCCCCAGTCCTCCGTTCTGAGCATTAGATCATGTGAATGTGCTGAACTCGCAGGGCGTATGGTTTCTGTGCAACAATGAAGGTCATTTATTACAGGATTGCCGTCCAAGTTTGCAATGATTCTTTGATTAGTGAAAAGTGGTTATGCATGCTATGCCTTGGGATATTTTTTTTTTTACTATTTTTTTCTCCAAGAGGATTTTGTGGATTGCACTAATGCTCCACAGGAGAATTTTCAGCCTGAGCTTTGTTACTTGTTGTTCCAAAGGTGGTTAGCAATGAGCAGATAGCTTAAATTAATTTAGACAGATTTTGTTTTTGTCTCTAAGGAGAAAGCTGGGCTGATCCTTTAGACTCTCTCATAAAAGAAGGCAGAAGATGCTGTGTGGAAAACTCTTCTTCGTTGTTAAAAGTTTAACTGTGTAATGACTTAGGAGAAACGTACCATCATAAGTGAGGTTTCGTCCTTTGCACTTCTGCTACTCCAGCCTCCCTGGCCATAAGCCAGCCTGCTATCTTGTGACACCCAAACACCAGACACCGCTCAGTACTGCAGAATCAGCCAAAGGAATTTTAAGTGAACACACTCTGCACCTCCGCATCTCTGCCAAGGTGTTAGGCACACTGCTTCATTGGGTCAAACAAATGAATGTGAACATTAAGAAACGGTATCTCTCTTCTCACCTATATTCCCTTTTAATCTCTTAATCTTTTGCTATCCAATTCCCTGATGGCTTGGGCATTTAGCGGGTCTCAAGAAGAGGAGACCATACCTAAGGCCACCTGGGACATTTGGTGATCACCATTCTCTGTTGTCATGGTCTCAACGACCCAACCATTGAATCAGTGTTTACTGAATCCTTCTTCATACTAGCCATTGTGTTTCACACTTGAGGTAAGGGTGTTTGAAGGAATGGGTGCAAGTAAAACACAAATATTGGCCCTACCCTCTTGATGAAGTGTATGGATTAGCAGGTCCATGAGTATAACCTAGCCCAAAGGTTTCTGGGATACTTTTATCCAGGAAGCCTTAAGCTCCCTCAGGTCCAGTTGGTTACCTAAGTCATACCAAAAACATATCTTGATATCTCCCAAACCGGTGACCACATGTCAATAGGACTGGCTGCTACTGTCTTTTGAAGATGGGCTCTTTGCAGCTACAGGTATGTGAGACCCCAGATACAGGACTTTCTGGCAGCTTTCTTGTACTCTATAGGCTCAGGCCCAAGGACAAAGGAACCACAGATAGTCAACCATTCGTTGAGCCTCAGTTGCTGAAAAAAAAAAAGAAATAAATAAAAATTCCTAGCAGAGCCAAAACCCTGGCTGAATGAAGCTGAAGCTATGAGCTGCCCACAAGGGTCACCGGCACAGATAGAAAAGTTTACCAGTTTCCCTACTTCTGCAGGAGAGAGATGTGTGCACCTGACTGAACATAGGGCATGTTTTTGGTGTTCCAAAGACAGGTGGTGGGGCACTTCTCCATTTCCTCACATGTCCCGCTGGTGTGACAGTGCTTCTCCGATTGGTCCCTCCCCCCTTTTTTCACTTTCCAAAGTCAGCCAACCAAGGCCTAGTAGACAGCTCCATAAATTCTGTTGCGCTGCAGCTGCAGTGTTTAAAGGTGCTGATGAGCTGGGTGGTGGTGGCACGTGCCTTTAATCTCAGCCCTTGGGAGGCAGAGGCAGGTGGATCTCTGTGAGTTCGAGGCAAGCCTGGTCTACAAGAGCTAGTTCCAGGATTGAATTTCCAATTCAAAAGCTACAGAGAAACCTTGTCTCAAAAAATCAAAAATAAAAAAATAAATTTTTAAAAAAGAGGGTGCTGAGGGAGCCAAAAAAGGAAGAGAAAGAAGTTTGGAAAGAACCAGCCTCCACGGGGCTTCTGCTCTCTGGGAGAAAGAGATGCTTACATATATTGCAGGGCTTCTCACCTGGGTCTGCTCACTGGAACTGAAGGTTCTGGCCCTGGCAGGGAGCTCAGGTGTCTGAATTCAAGTGGTGAAGGGCAGATATCATTCACGCTTGCCTCAGGGGGATGAAGCTTTGTATTCCGCTGGTCTGTGGGAAGGAATTCTCCTTTGCAGCTGTTTGTAGCCTCCAACAGCCATGTTTCTGAGATGGGAGGCCCCAGACTTCCAACCCTACACTCGCAGAGACCCTCAAAATCTAGCCTTTAAGGCCCGTTTAATGTGTGGCACTGGTTTCCATGAACGATTCCTTTGCCCAAGTTTTGTGACATTTCCTGGGGTGACACCAGCAAATGCCTTTTCACCCCTGATAGGCATCAACAGTAAACCAAAGACACAATTCCATCCAAGTCTAGCGTCATGGAGTTTCCTGAGGTCACAGCAGTTCCGACTATGTGTAATTTTCAGGATCCCCGTGGATTTTTGTTTCAGAAACCTCCTAGGATTGGTTGTCTATTTCCTGAGCCCTGTATCATTCATCTACTTCTTCTGGGTTGGATGTTTTTACTCAGAAGAGCTTGCTACACAACTGTAGGGTAGATAACTACTAGAATCTTTATCTGCAAAGGGAAATGGACCTAAGATTTCAACCTACATCTCTTTTCTGCTCGGGCTGCCCTGAAGACTGAAGGCTGTGTCTAATCCTTGCCAGTTCCACCCCTCAAAACTGAAACAGAAATAGTGACTTGGTTTCTTTGAAAAAATACAATTAATTAAAAAATACTTATACATTTTTTAAAAGTTACCTTTTAATCCAACCAATGTGAATCATGACAAAGATAACAAAACACTAGAATACAGCAAGGATGTCAACAAAAAAAAAAAAAAACTAGTCATATGTCACTCAAGGGTCTTTCAAGTGTAATTATTGCTCAAGAAAATGTACAATGTTTTGAAATGCCTCAGCCAATTTATGCACACAGTTTGGTGGAGGGTTTTTCAACTTTAATGACACCCTACATTTCCCAAAGATTTTCCATAGACCCTTCTCTCATCCAATACATCCTGACCACAGTTTCTCCTCCCTACTCTCCTCCCAGCCCCTCCCCTCTCCAAGATTCTCTCCCAGTCCATTTCCTCCTTAGAAAAGAGAAAGCCTCCAAGAGATAACAACCAAACAGGACAAAACAAGGTCCAATAAGACAAGACGCAAGCCTTCATTTTCACATGACGCCACATGCAAACTGTAAACTTAACAGACTTTAAAATTACCAATACAAAAGTTCATTTTATGTAAAATCCTGTTAAAGGAAGTAATTAATTTTCTCACCTCTCCTCTTCAAAACTGTTATATGGTTGTTAGCATATGGAGAGGACTCTAGAATAAGCAGAAAGGTGCTGAGAAAGATGCCATGAATTAAATCTGGAGCTTTAATTAATTTGAAGCAATGCTACTTTTTCTGGGGGTGTTTGTGTGGCATTTTTCACCTTTTTAAAATGTAATGTCATTTTTTATTCATCCCAAATAATCATTTATCTACATAATTTGCCTTTTTTTCTTTCTTTTTTTTTTGGTTTTTACTTTTTTAATTTAGAAAGTTTGGGGGCTATTATTGGTTGAAACAAATTTCCAGTATGAAGCTCAGGCTGGTTTAAAACAGTTTCTGTCTCTTCAGTGATGGGATTACAAACCTACACCACTCCCCCCACTCATACACACACACACACACACACTCACACACACACACACACACACACACACACACACACACACTTGTCCGAGATCATCCCCAGCATTCCAGAGCCCACACTTGTTTGCCTTCACCCTAGTACCTGGGTACAGTCGACTTAATGAGCAAGGCTAACTGGGGTACCTTAGCTCCCACACAGTCAGCTTTTATTTTAGATAACTAGAAACCATCCTCTTGCGTTAGGCACTTGCTTGGGACTTGGAATTACTCAGACTTTCAGTTTCTTCTGCACAGAAGTTAGAGACACGCCACACCACAGCATGATGGAACCTTGTTGGTTCCGAGGACCCTACGCTGCTGTTTCCCGAAACACATTTCACTGTCTGTTTTGAGCAAAACTTGAGCTTATAGACTACAGGGCCACAATAAATGTTTAATTGTATTGTTTTCATAGATGTAAAATATTTGAAAGCAAATAAAGCTTTATTAACTTAATCAGAGGAACAGAAGTGCCAGCTGTTTCTGCTTTACTTTCTGTAATTAAGTTATTGTGGCCGGTCCAGATAGTGGTATTTGATTTAGAAAGCACTCCCTGAACCTAAGATACATGCCCAATAGGACTATTCTCCTCCCATTGACCTCAGGCAATCACATCCCCATGAAGCCTAGATGATATTCATTCATCTATTTCATTAAGGAGTCTGGCAATACTAGCTTCTACTGCATAAAAAAGCAAAGCAACTTAAACATATCATGACTAGTTTATTTAAAACAATTCCAGGCTTTTGGGTTGTCTAGTCATTGGCTAATATGAACAACCAAACTTACATACAAACTTCCTGCATCATATTCGACCTTTTAGAAATGGTCCATGTTTCAAGATATTCAAGCAAGACACAAATATGACTTAAAATTCAAAGCTTCTTCTAAATGCTATTCTTACAAATTCATCGTCCTAGTGTCTTAGAAGGAAAGGAAGGGGAGACCTACATTTGCAGGTGGGAGTGCGTACTCAAAAAAGCAAATGTTCTAGACATAAAGTTCACATCAATATAAAACTAACCCTAAAATTTTAAAGCAGTCATTGGTCAGGAGAAGATCAGCTTAGGCAACGATTTGTATTTGGAACCAGGATGACTTGTGTTCATCTGACCTGATGAAGTTATTAAGGCAGGTAAGCTTTTGTTAGTTTCCCCGTGTGTGTAAGTAATTTTCTCATTAACATCACTGAGATGATAAATAAGAAAAAATGTAAGTAATAGGTACAGATAAGTGGAAAATATTTTAAAGTTGTGCTGGTAAAATTAGGATAATAAATTTTAAAATAAATGTTATACATATATACTGCTATCTGGAAAATACATTCCATTGTTTATTGTGCTTCGGCAATATACAGTATTTAGCTAATTGGGTCAAAATAAATTTTTGGGTCTTTCCAAAATGCCTTTGCTATGTATTAGCTCCAACAGTACTGGAGAACGGAAGAAATAAGCCACTACCATTTGTAGATGCCACGTGCATGCTAGACAGTCTCTGCTTCACAGTATAGCGATCACCAGAGCTTCAACACAGTGGTGCTGGGTCCTAGCTATTGGATAGCAGCAAACAGACTGCTTCACAAGCAGTAATGATCCATCTGTGGTCATGATGCTTTGTAAAAGTTCCTTGGCTATCCCAAAGACCACGCAGCATACAGGGAGAAATATGTAGGGTTGTTCTGGGCTAAGAACTACTTCCCTTAGCAGTGCTGATTCCAATAAGCAAAAGTCTTCCTTTGAAGCTGAGAAAACTATTCTTGTATTATTCGATAACTCTGGTAGCAGCTCTGGAACTATTTCTTCCCGTACCGCAGAGGTCACCTAATTAGTCTTTACAGTGAATTATGGTATTTCAAACTGGAATCAAATTAAATACCATACTCTTCCACTCCAAAGCAAATATTTGGTTATCATGTGCATATTCACATGGACACACTTTTGTTTATCTCTTCCAGTCTCCTGCAGACCCACAGGAGGACATGCTAACAGATAATACTCCATAGAAAACCCGGTAACAGTCTGCAAGGAATTAGTAACTCAGAAATGGGTGTGCTGGTCTTGGGTTCTCTCACAGCCTCAGCTTCAGAAAGTTGTTGACAATCAGAAAAGACACTAATTTCCTGCAAACTGATCGCTAAGACTCGGCAGGCTTTTAAGCATCGAAGATGCAAAAGATAAAAAGAGTATGTGAGATTATGCTAAACACCATTTAACACCATAGGGTTTCAAAAGATCAGCTGCCTGATACGACGTTAAATATAGCTGGATGTGGTCCCACATCTCTGCGCAGCTTTGCCAAGTTTCCGTCGGATGCAATTTACAACAAGCAAGATATTAAACCCCCATAAATAGTCATTCTAATGTAAACACTGAACACTCCTTATTACAGCCATGGAGGCAGCCTCTCCAAAATGCATAAAACTGAAAACAAATCCTTGAATTTCATCTCAGGGCAGAAGGTGGATTTGAATTTGAAGACGTGCCAAATGGGAATTTGGGGCACAAATATTTCAGACAAAACTGCTCTACCAAGAGTAATAACAGCATATGCTAGCTTCTAAATCAGTCTGCGTATGTCACAGGAAACACACCCAATTAATATGGGAGGCCATTTACACTTCAGCAAAGTTATTAACAGTAAATCATAAGCAAGTAGGTGTGCTCACATGACACACACGATGTGAAGCATCCGTGGAAATCTGGCACGGTAACAGTTAAAGAGCACTGTCTGAGAATTAAATCTGGAAATTAACTTACTGTGTCCTTCCCCTTCCTTTACTAGCCCCACTATTACTTCTGTTTTCTTTCGCACGGGTAGATTCTGCGGCTCCTCATAGTCACCCTTCAGCTAACTAGGCTTGTAAGCATTAAAGAAGACATTTGGCCTTTACGATTTTCTGTGACTGAATGTGTTTGTCCTGAGGAAAAAAATGAACCACGCAAGAACCTATTAGGCACCAATGAGCAATCACAAGGAACACTTGAATTATGTTCACCAAAACAGATGTGGTGTCCCAGAATTCCCGGAGCTGCCTCGGGCTTTTGCTGGTGTCAACCCTGTGGTAAATGGGTTTTCATAATGAATTTACCATTAATTTCCTCTCACACACAAACCATTAGAATTACATTAAATCGCTGAATAAATGCCACCAAGGAAGGCTCGGAGCATGACTGTCTTCTGTTCATTTGAAGAAGTTCAGAAGAGTCCAGAATCTCAAATTAATAACTCATTATAATTTGAGAGAACAACAGACTGCCCATTGACTGGAGAGGGCATGTCCTGTGAGAGACTCAGAATTCCATTCATGAGGGTAAAGATTCTTTCATTTCCCAGAAAACCACGTAAAGATTATTGCTGTTAATTCCAGATACACGGTATCTTACTGAACTAACCCCATTGTAAAGTCATTGCATTTGGACGTTTCAGGTTTTAAATTAAAAATGAGATTTTTTTACTAAATAGGCAAAAATTGTTTGAAATAAATGATGTGAATGTAATCAAGAAGCCTATATTCTGTATGAGATACCAAGTATGTGTCAGTTACAGGGTAGCCAGCTTAGTTCTGGGGTTCAGAGGTAGGCATAAAACCCACAGTGAAGACAGTAACAGAAGCACCCATGGAGCAGGATTTTATCTGAAGGATACAATGGAAGGGGCATCTGCTTCTCAGACGACATCCATGGTACTGGTACTTTGACAACCAAGGCAAAGGTTGATCCTACGTACAGTGTGTTTCAATCACTGGGCCATTTTTCTCCCATGTCATCTTCTTTCTTCCAAATAAGAATTGTTTCCTCTTCCTTACACTGTAAACGGACCGGCACCTTTTATAATGCTTCTACTGTGACAAACTCTGTTCTTGCCCCTATAGCCACTTTCCCAAGCCATAAGGTGAGTGATCTTTTGACACTTGAACACCTGAGCTATTTACAGCTTTTGAGACTTGGTGCATAAAATTTCCTCCCTTTTAGTCTTGTCTTACTGTGTCCCCATATCAGTCCTGCTTTGTGTGGGTATTTGGGGGTGGGATTATAAGTGTGCATGTGTATACTTATACGTGTAAGGCCAGAGGTCAACACTGAATATCTGCCTTGATCACTTGTCACTCCAGCTCCTGCAACATGCTCTCTCACTCTTCCATGTTGGCAGCCTTGCGCTCCAGGCATCCTCCTGTGTCTACCCCTGTGATGCTGGGAATGCAGGTGCAAGCCAGTGCACACAGTTATGCCTGAGCCCTAGGGATTTATACTCTGGTCCTCTTGCTTCTTTTAAAAACATATCACCAATGAAAGCATCTCCTCAGTTCTCACTCTTGCTTTCTTTCTTGAGTATTTTCTTGTTGCTTGCCACGTCACACTTTAAAATGTTCTTCAAGAAGATTTTCTGAGTTTCTTATTCTAATGGTATGAATGAGAATGGCCCCCAATGACACACATATTTGAATACTTGATCCCTACTTGGTGGAACTGATTGTGAAGGGTTAGGAGGTGTGGCCTTGTTGAAATAATGTGTCACTCTGAGTGGCCTTGGAGATTTCAAAAGGTTGCACAATTCACTGCTAGCTCCTTTCCCTTCTACTTTTGGATAAGGAAGTAAGCTCTCAGATACTGCTCCTGTGCCTTGCCTACCTGCCGACTACCATGCTCACTGTCATGATGGTCATGGACTCTAATTCTATGGAACCATGAACACTGACAAACATTTTCTTTTATAAATTATACTGGTCATGGTGTTTTCTCATGGCAATAGAAAAGTAACTAAAACACTACCCAGAGGAGAGTCTCCACTCTCTCCTCACCCAAGCACTTCTCTACCTCAGGCATATTTTCTACCACAATGGTGCTCAAGGACTTTCCCAGTTATGATATGTACAAGTTATATACACATAAATGCATACATACATACATATATGGAATATTTATGTGTGCCTTTGTTACTAAAGTATCACAAATTCAAAAAATATAGATCCTTTTCATTTGCCAATATATATCAAACATATGGCAAAGTACCTAGTACATAATAGGTATTCAATAAATTATTTTTGAATTATATATTTGAAGCCATTTACATAGATTCTTTTAATTAATTCTTTTAATATTTTTAATGTCTTGTCACTCTCAAGATTCTTGGCTGCATGTACATATATGTGCTATGTGTGTGAGTGTGGGGGGTGCTGATGTATTGTGTAATAATTTCTCCAAGATTAAAACCTTTGATCTTGGAGGGGAAGCTCCTTAAAATATAGGATTTCAAAGGGGAAGTGGAGCCTTCCATCTCAAATGGAAACTTCTTGAACCCAGGAAGTAAACAACACAATACTTTCAGGAAATCAATGAAACTGACCAGATTCACTAGTCACCTTCTTCTAAGCTTATATAAGCAATAATGACCGCTATGAGGCATTTTCTGACAAGCCAAGCTGCCAGAGAAAGGTTCAGACCAACTGAACTTCCTGGAAAGGACACTCCCACCCCCATCCCCAAATTCTAGAGCTGCCTGCGGGTTGTTCACTGCTCCTCAGGTTCACAGGTTTCATGAGCTATCACCCGGGGGTACACTTCTGGTGAGGCAGCCGATGCTGAGTTATTTACCTCCTGAAAATAACACGTCACCAGTATTCCTGGAACTAACTCCAATCTCATTGGCTCACCAAGTTGGAATTTGGTGGTTTCCTTGCTTTGTTACGGCTTTGGTTCCTTATCCAGGATGAGAGAAACCCGGCCATGGTTCCCCAGGGATAGTGGTGTCACGCAACATGCATAAGAGGGTGGGGAAGAGAGAGGGAAGGAATGGAAGGGAGGGAGAGAGGGAGATAGTGAGAGAGAGAGAGAGAGAGAGAGAGAGAGAGAGAGAGAGAGATATTAACAGTAAAACAAAGATGTATAAATCATTGTGGATATCCTAGCCAAAGATTTGACTAATATATTTGTGAGCTAGGACCAGCACAACTAATTGTTAATGTCACAGATTGGGAAGAAGAAAGAGAGGAAAAGAGGCTCCTGAGTAGCATGGTGCGCAGGCACCGGGACAAAGGCTCTCGCGGTCCCTCCTCCCTGTTTGATGATGACATAATGTGGTTCCTTCCTGCTCCGCCCCGTCTCAGTGACTGGAGTTGGCTGAATGAGAGGGTTAAGTCTGAATTGCTAAGCCACATCTGGATGTCGGGATGCTCTGTGTCTACATCTAAATCATCGCTCTTGCAACACACGTCAGTGACCAGCTGCTGTGCGACACAAGTTCCTGTTCTAAGAACTGGCGCTCATGCCTTGGGTAGAGCCGTTCTGTTCCGGTGGAACTTACTTTGTAACATGGGAGACACAGGATACGGGTAAATAAGCTGTGCATGCAGATAAACTAAGGGTGAAACCCACAAATTATGTGATTAGTAATCATGTGATCAGTGTACTTAAAGATCAAGAAAACCGGAAGAGAAACGCCCTGTAGGATTTTATTTAATATAGTGTGGTGCATAGAGCCTCCTCTGTCCAAATGAAAGGAAGGAGCCCGACTGGAGAGGGAGAGCAAGCCTTAGAACTCCAGAGTTTCCCTCAGCTCTGAGGTAGGTATTTTCATGAAAGAGAAATAAAATTCACTTGGTTAAGCCACACTTTGCCTGTGGCAGAAGAGAAGAGGTCTCTTAATTGTACCTAACTAACAGAATGCCTCCTTCCACCCCTGAGTCTACAGCAGACAATATTTACCCACCACATCACTTCACACAGAGTACTGGGTTAAAACATGTCACAATAAATTTCAGCTTTGTTACATTTAATACTTAGTTTGAAATGTCACTTGATTTGGCTTATAAAATATGTCAGAGAGTGGTATCCTGTGAGCTCTAGATCCTTGGCCCTCAAACGCTCCTCCGTTTCTCTTCTTATACAACACCTAGGCTTTGTGGTGATTTGTTCATAGAAATAACTTATTACTAATGAGTTTAGAGATACAATTACCGAGACTGACAAGCAGTATTGAGAATGTTACTGGGAATTTTGTTTGGTTTACTTTGTTGCCATTGATAAATAAGAAGAGATGAGCTGACAGGGAATCAATTAGTTAAGTTCGGGTGAAGTAGAGAAGAGCTAGCTATCACTATGCTGAAAAATAAAATGTATTCACATTTTCATCCTGAAGATGTTTCTTAATGTGAGAAATTACCACAGGATATGGGCCTAAGGATGTATCTACCTCCCAGACCCTTTTAGATATAAGAGAGGCATGAAGTGGAAGCTGGCCAGGGGACAGAACATAAGCTTCTAAAACTCAACATTGTGTGCTTGTCCTGCAGTCCTCTGCCCAAATTAGGCAGAGGCCAGTGCACAGAAGAATTATGGGTATCAATCACTCTTGAAGCATGGCATCGATCCAGTGCATTTCACAACAGATTTAAGAAAATGGTGAAGACATAAGCTTTGCTCTCTTTGGACCAAAAAGAGCACAAAGAGAAAACAAAGGCCTTGGGGCCTTCCGCTTCCTATGAAAAAGAAGCAGCTGAGATTCATCAGTAGCAACAGCTACTTCTGATCAAATGTGAAGCCATTTTAGAGAAAGCCGAAAGGGCCTTTGGTGGAGCTGAAGTGCAAGGGAAATGGGCTCACGAGTCACTGAGAATTGTAGAGCTATTCAAGGAATACCCCTTACCCACAAGGCAAAGGGGTTAGATTTGGACACACGTCCTTTTGTTTTTCAGTATCGCTACATAATCAGAGTTGCCACATGTTCCCACATGTTAAGTTTTATTTTGTGATTTCTGTATTTACTGAAAATCCACAGATACGGGCTTCTCATATATTCCCAATTTCATTGCCCTTAATGCAATTCTCTCATAGTCTTCCAGTCTGGCTATATTCTGTCAAGCCGATGACTGAAAGCAGCTTTATTCATTAACCACACACTCACACACACACACACATAAATACTGGAGATACACAAAGATAAAAGGCCAGAAGGAAAGCAAGGTCAAATGAAGGTATTTCAAAAGAAACAACAAGATAACCTGTTTCAACAGACAATCACTACCTACACTCTTACAAAAGAGAGCAAACAAACTGGGAAAAAAGTGGCGGGGGGGGGGGGGGGGGGAACAAATACAGCAATGCCTGGGGGGAAGCTGAATGGAAGTTTTTATTTACAAAGTTAAAAGTGATGGGTTCCAGAGTGAACTTTGTATCAGCGCACTTGCCCAGCCTATTGGACATCTTAGGTTAGATTTTCAATATTGTGGAAAAGTGAAGAAAATAGGAACCTAATGAGTGAGGGTGGGAAAAACTGATTTGAACTTATTAAGAGAAAGGACAATTCAATCGGTGATGCTCAACTAATACAAATCTTTTTCTATAACCATGTGTGTGTATGCATGAGGACATGTGTGTATTTTAATTATAATTCAAAGTAATTTTTATAGAAAAATTTGAAGAATTAAAATGCATAAATGTTTCCTAAAGATGAAAGCAATGTTACTTGTGGAGAACAACCAAAAGCAAGTTTTAAGAAGCACACATATACACCACAGAGAGAGGGAAAGAGGAAGGAAAGAATAGAGAGGAGAAATCAAGTATTTGATTATTGATTAGAATACTAGAAATAGAAATGGTGAATCAAGGATCGAAAAGATAATCAACAATTAAGAGCACTTGTTGCTCTTCCAAAAGACCATAGTTTGTTTCCCAGCACTCACAAAAGGTAGGCTATAATCACTTCCTGTAACCCTAGCTCTGGCCTATGATAACACCCACACATACATGTGTTACACAGACATAAATAAATAACACAAGATCTAAAAATAATGTATATATAAAGCTGGGGATCCATAGAGTGGAAGTGAAATCCTTTGTAAGACAACACTGCAGGTTCACTTCTGCTGGAAGCCGGAAATTTCCACTCCTTCTACATGCACAAATGTGTGGATTCCACTATTCACAGTCTGTATATAGCACAACACTTGTAATCCAAGACCTAATAGTCACAAAGAGCATACATGTCTCCACTTTGATTCATGCTCCAAATAGTTTTCCTAACTATTATATTCAGTTTTACTTTCTTCTGCATATAGTCCATAAGGTCTTTAATCTGGGTGATGGAAGGCAATGTGTAACATGTATAATAGGCTTTTATCCTGGGCCTCTCTGAAACTTGGGCTGCATTCCTTGTGGAACAATTTCTGACTTCGCTTTTTGACTCGGAGATGGAACTCGTGTGCATATTTTATTAAATTTTGAATCTGTTGGACATTTAATACATTTAAATCCATTATTGCATTACCCAAAGAAATCAGTTAGAAGGCAAATAAAGAATAAACTAGAGCAAGCATAATCCATAAAATAAAAGTTGAAGGCACATATTCCCACATCTGGCAGTGATTAATATGTGAATATCATTTTCTCTCTAGCTGTGAGAGTTTACATCAGCCTTAATCGCCGAACAGAAAGTAGCTGAGTAATAGTGTTGACACCATCTCTTTATTCCAGCACCATATGTGTGGAATCAAAGGTTCAGCTATAATTCACTCTGATACCATTGCCCAGGGAATTACAATGAAGGTGTTGAAGGAAAATAATTACATCTGTAGCCTTGGGCTATAAGAGAACCTCCTCCCTTTTACATTGGGCTTCTAAAGGAGATATGTGGAAGCAATCCAGAGGACGGGATCATTATCTTCTGCGGCCGCAGTGATATATTAGGGATGGTACAGGTTCATAAAATTTCCATGATGGAACATACTAAGTACAAGTTGAAGTGTTAGAATAATTATAGAAATTAGCCCATAAAACATTTGTAGATTTCACGTGTTTTCTGGTACTGGAAGATTCATGTCTAGTGATATCCGTGGTCACGATGAGAACATGAACACCATATAATGCATTCCTTTTCATTGTGATGTAACTACACAATCACATGACATAATGACACAGTCAAATTCTGTTCCCTAAGAATAATAGAAGAGGCATCTGCAGAGCCACAATTCATTGCGGCTGACCCATAAACTGAAAAAGAGCAAGACCTGAAGTGAGAAGCTAAAAATGATCTTGTTCCAAATATCAGACCGAGGAAACTCTTTGTGATTATGATTCTAAGCTTTAAAACCCCCCTTGTTTCTAACACCTACTCATAGGAGCCTGATTGGTTGGGCCCTGTGTAGGCCTTCTGAAGGTGGATGCTTGGTAAATCCTACGGCAATTCTTGTGTAGGTATATTATAAAACTTACATTTCCATTATTTAAAAAAAATGGGCAAGCATCAATTTAGTTCTTAATTCTATTAAGTAAACAGGTGATATTTCTATATTTTCATGACATGTGAATAAAGGAAATGGGAAAATGGAGGGAACAGCTGAAACAAGAATCCTAGATCAACTAATTTTGGCAGCCACACTGCTTTTCTCAAATTTTAATTCCATAATCAAAGCAAAGAACACAGATTCAAAGATCAGACAATGTTCCTATATAAGAGGATTATATTCTACGGTGTGAGCTTCAGTTTCAACATGTCTATGTAGCTAAGTTGGGGGTGAAAATACAACCTGATGCCCATGAATGTCAGGGACATGACTCATCCCTTGTCCTGCCTCATGACCAGCTTGCCCCCAAGATCACATTACCTTTCTCAGCTCTGCTCTAAGCAGCACCCAGAAGGGGAGCATCCTCAGTCATCTTTCCTCAGCAATGTGTATGCTCTGCTTTGTTCTTTAGATGATAATGTCTTTCGAGCTATTTAGATCAGTTATTCTTCAGGAGACCAATATATCAGACTAGTTTCTCTGTGCATTTCATTTCTTATCCTACTTACTCCATCCCAGATAAATGATGAAAACATTAGGCTAATGGTGGGAAGAACTTCAGGCCAGGGAAGTAGATACCTTGACTGGGGGAGTATTTAGACAGTCTGGAAATCCTACAACGATACATTCAGTCATCCAACCAACTTCCTCTTTGGAGTGCTTCAGTCTTTCTGCCTGTGGCCTTGATCTTCACATCCTTCTGACCATCCAGGCTTCATGAGCTTAAAGAAAGGCACAAGGCCCTCTTGCTAAAACAGCAAATTCCTCCTAACTTTTTAAGAATATGGGAAGCTCAGAAACTTGTGCAAGGCAGAGAGGAAGGAACATGGAGCGTGGAAGCTTGAAACCAAGCGGGAGTGGAAGAGAAGACCCATAAACCCCTCCTCCCCCATTTCACAAAACCATAAATCGCATTAAAACTAAGAATTTAGAAAAAGCCAAAATTATAGGCGAAGGAAATAACAACGGAATTCCAGTTTTATGTCTTTATTGACTGATTCTAAAGGCAGAACATCTCTACCAGGTTCCTCCTCATGGAGCTGAGAAACCCCCACAGAACAGGGAAGGAAGAATCATAGGAACCAGAGGAGTTGAAGACACCAGGAGAACACAATCCATAGAATCAACTATGTGGGGCTCGTATGGGGCTCAAAGAGACTGAAGCGGTAAACATGGAACCTGCATGTGTCTACACTAGGTCCTCTGCGTGTATGTTATAGTTCTGTAACCTGGTATTCTTGTGGGACTCCTAATAGTGGGACTGGAGGGTGACTGAGTCTTTAGCCTGTACCTTGGACTCTTTTCCTACTACTAGGTTGCCTTGTCCAACCTTTATATGAGGGTTTGTGCCTGGTCTTATTGTATCTTGTGCTGTGCTGGGTTGATATCCCTGGGAGACCTGTTCTTTTCTCAAGGGAAATGGAGGAGCAGTGGATCTGGGGAACAGAGGAGGTGTGGGGGTTGGAAGGAGTGGGGGGAGGGGAAAATGCAGTCAGGATGTACTGTATGAGAGAAGAATAAACAATAATAATAAGACAAAAGTAGAGCAACTGCCCTTCTCAAGTATGAATTCTCAAAGTATAAACTAAGTACCCATTTTCCTGGAAAAGCCAGAGGCTTCAGATAGGAAAAACACACTGGACAGCTTCCTATACTTATATAGAATAACCACTTTTTGCTAGCAAATCAATAGAAAACAACTTTGGATTTTCAAGTACTAGATATTTTGGAATAGATTTAGAATGCTTAACTATTTAGTGCTAACTTAACCTTCTTTCCTGAAAGCACAGAACACACCACAAAGCAAAATACATACATACATACATACATACTTAAATAAATAAATACCCCAACCATGGTGGAAAATTTTTAAGATTCTGTTATGTAGCTGCCTCTGTCATTGGTGAAACTGTCTAGAATAATTGAGGAAATGTTAGTCTACCTTTGTTAGATAGATCAGTCATCATTACAGCCATTGCCATATGGCATCTAGCTTCCAAGTCATTGGTCTATTATGAACCCAGTTCTGACAACCTGACTTTATTCCATAATCCAGCCACGTCAGATTAGCTAAGAACAGCTAGTCATGTCTGTGCTACTCTGCCGAGTAGCAGGTTAGTTGATAGGCAGGTGGCTTGATTTTACAGCACAGAGGACTGGACCTAGGCCTTCTGCTACTAAGCATCTGTCACTGTGGATTGTTATAGGTTCTCTCTATCATCTCTCTATCTTTATTCTTCCTTTACAGTTTATATATCCTAGGAAATCTTTTAAGAAACATAAAAATGACATGGCTATGTTCTATTTTCCAAGTGAACGATTATAATGAATACAGGTGAAAAGCAGCAGGCTTCCCATCTCCCTGACATGATTAAACAGTCTATGTATTGCAGGTGAAAAACGACTATCCCCAAGAGCTCACATACATTCATGTCCAAGCAATTTATTATTGATGAACAAAGTGTAAGCAAGCAAGGCATTTTTCTTAGTCATTTCTTTTACTGGCAGGCTGCGTTTTGCCATTATAAAGAAAGGATCAGTCACTTTATTATTTATCTCAAAAGGTAATCTTATTAAAAATCTTAAAAACTTTCATATATGATAAACAATCAGCTCTACTTTAAATCCTCAGTATGCGTAGCCACTCACCAACCGTTTTTTAAATTAACTATTCATTGATTTTTTAAATGGATTTTATATCACTGTTTTTTGTTTTTTGTTTTGTTTTGTTTTGTTTTTGAGCAAGGAGTCAAGAAGTTGCCGTGAATGGACGTGAAGTCATTCTATAGCTCAGGCAGGCTTTGAACTTCTAATTCTCATACCAGAGTGTTTTAAGTACACCCCCAGGATCAACTATTGCATTCTTATATAAAATCACATAGATGGGAATAACCCATTTTCTTTGTGTTTAATTAACATATATTAGTTATGTACGATAGTGTTTCCTTGTGAGATTTTCATACAATGTATGTAATATATTTTGGATGTTAGATTATCCAGCCCTCTTGCTTCCGCTGGCCCTTCCCTCTTTTTACTAGTCATCTTATTTCATGATTTTTAACTTTTTTTTGATAAGCTAATGAATTTTATTAGGAGTGCTTATAGGCGCATGGAGAGGAGGCTATTTACAGGAGTAAGGGCAACTCACCAGTGACTAATAACGCTGTGTTTTGTTGGCATGAAAAAGGGAAATTAGTAATGTGTAGAAAATGTGTAAGTCTTTGCTGTGGACTAAGTTTTCTCCTTTCAAAGTTCATATGTGGAAATCTAGCCCTTTAGTGTGTCTATATATGAACATAGGGCTGACAAGATCGTACCAGGTCGTGAGTTCAAGTCCCCAATCTCAGAAAATTAGTGTACATATGAGAAAATCTAGTACCTAAAAATCAGGTCTTACAGCATGATAGGCGCTCAGAGAAAGCATCTTCTGTGGACCAAGAGAAAAGCACTCACCAGAAGTCAAGCTGGCCTGCACCTTAACTGTGTCTTTCTAGCATCGAAACACTGAGAGCTGAATCTAGCAGTCAGAAGCTGTAAGTAGCCTGCAAATTTTCCTCAATAACCAGGGATGGAACATTCCCTGGAGTTCCCTACCCGGACAAAGACAGCGACCTCTGGGTCTGACTGTTAACTTAGCAATTTTTGATAATTCTGTTTTCCCTGCTTCCTCCTATGCCCAGCTTTTGAGACCCTGCCTGTCACTGTTTTCACCTCATTTACATACTGACATTCAGCCAATCACTTGAAGCTTCTGCCCTGGGTTGGGAGCTCCACCTAGACAGATGCCTGGACCCCGCTGGCAGCTGCGGAAAGAGGGAAATCTTCCTGCCTCAGCCAACAAAAATCCTCCTTGAAGATCGGAAACCATACTGCAGGAGGGAGCTTGTCCCCACAGCTGCCTCTAAGAACCATGGCTTCTGAGAGTGGAAGCCCAGGTTTTTCTGCTAATGCCTGCAAACTCCTGTGCAAGGGACCACTTTTAGTCAGGGTGCTCTCAAGCCCTCAGTGCTTTTGAGGCGTAATGCTTCTCAGAGCTACAGCTCTTGGCTAGCATGCTGCTGCTGCCCCAACTTCAAACCTGTCTCATTTAAGTCCCAAGTGGCAATCAGTTTTAAGGTGTTTCATTCTGTTTAGAAGTTGTTGATCCTAAACTGACAATAAAGCAATCCCCTATTTGTACTCCTCGCTGTCTGCCCAATCCGTTCTTGGAGGAAGTGGCACAAAAACCTGATGGGGACATAAAATGGCCACCACTGATTGTTTTGTTGTGAAGTCAATCCATCACCTCAGCAGGAGTAGAAACTGAGTCACACCAATGCCCACACTGCCAGTGTGAACTGAAAGAGACAGTGATGGTTCAATGGGAGCTGTGGAACTATGTTTTGATAGTTTGTAGAGTCACGGGGTTTGGGAGCAACTCTGGAGATTTGGAGGCAAGGTTTCCACTCTAGAGGGTCCAGAATGTGGAGAATCAGTGGACTATAGAGGATAATTTTCACGATTTAAGATTTACTGCATCTGGGATGCAAACAAATGGCTGGATGGATAAAGATCCTTGCTGTGTAGACTAACAACCTGAATTCAATCCCTGCAATCCTCATGGCAGGAAGAAAAGAACCAACTCCCCAAACCTGTCTGTTTCTGCCTCTCTCGTGCATGCACGCACTCTTACACACTTGAACATATACACATGCACACGCAGTTGATAAGTGAATAAATACTTTAAAACAATTTAATGAACCTGAATCTAGAGCACTTGGCATGCTGGTTTTTTTTTTTCTTGGTTGGTGCCTATTGTTCCCTTCTTTCATTTATGCTCTTTAGACAAGATCTTTCTTCTTCTGCTTGTCCTTTTACTGTATTGGGGGGGGATAGAGCTTACATTTAGCACAGGTTTGTGATAAATAGAGAACTTTGGTTTAGAAATAAATCACACTTTGAATTCTGAGCCACATATGACTAAGATAACATTTCAATAAAACTTGGGATGTCAGAGTTTGGAATTAGTGCTAGACAGAGGTAAGACCTCTGGGTCACAGAGTTTTAATGAATTCATTTTTAAATTTGAGGGGGAAACAAATATAGGAGATGCCAAAAGAATAAAGCTATGCATTGAATTCTACTTGGAAACAATATCTATATTATATATTATATACAATATAATATATATTATAATATATTATGTATGTATATATAATATATTGTTATATATATTATATAACAATATAAGGACTGAAGTAAAGTTAACCTCGGTGTCATGAGGGTGGGTCCTTATACAAAGAAATACTGAGGGCTTTTCCTCTTTTCACTGTCCCCAATAGTGAGAAGGCACAGCCTACAAGGGAAGAGAGATCTAATAGAAATCATATCAGCTACCTCCATCCTGGATGTTCTACCTCAGGTACTGTAAGGAAGACCAGACAGTGTCTAATCCTGTCAGCCTGGTCACAGTAATCTACCCTGACTGTTTAGACACTCCCATTTGTATTGCCATCCATCTACGGAGAGTGTCTAACCTCAGGATGTACATTTAATTGATTTTCTTTATCATGTTCTTGGCATATTATCCAACTCGCAATAGAAATGTTGTAAACACATCCGGTTTATTTTCTGAAGCCCTGGTTAGAATGCAAACACTGTAGGGCAGGGATGTTTTTGTTTTTCTGTTTTTATTCTCTACTATGTCTCCAATGAATAAGAAAACAAGGCTTTATTTTCTTGTTTTTGAACAGCCTCCATTAAAGTTAAACTCAGCCTCAGAACCCAGGAAGAACAAAAACACAGAGCAAAGAACACAAGCAGAGAATAAAAAGACAGATACCAATTAAAATTAGAACAAAAAAAAAGAAGCCTGGCACAACAATGTTATGCAATTACAGTATTAGCAAAAACAAAAAAAAAAAAAAAAAAAAAAAAAAAAAAAAAAAAAAAAAAAAAAAAAAAAAAAAAAAAAACCTAAAACCAAAGGAAGAAACAACAGAAAAAAACATGCCCCTTTCAGTGGTACATAAATCAAGATACTGACATTTGTAGACCCAGGCTGAAACTTTGTAAGAACAAATTGCTAGGAATAAGGAACACTTCCAAGAATTTCCAACACATACTATTCTGCGGTCAGAGCAAAAAAGCAATATGTACAATTTGCTTTGCAGGGGAGTACTCTGAAATGATAGACACAAACCCACAAAAAAATTGTACTTATCGTATTTCAATTTATTTCCACGTAAATTGGTTGCTACATGCTGAGTTAGTACAAATAATTATAAAAAACAATAATTAAGTGCATGGAAAAATATAAAAATAAGCACAGCATATTGGAATGCATGATTTTTAACTACGTCTTTGGATTGAGAAAGCACCACTTAACTCCCTCTTTGAAATCTATCTGGCAACAAACTCACTGTCAAAAAGCATATTTGGTACTGAATTGGATCAACCCACAGAACATAAAATTGGCATTTCAGATGTGTCTGTATGTTCAGCAACATACCAACATATTTCAACGACCATTAAATGTCAAGCGTTACTCATATGTGATATTAACACATTAATGTTTTCATTAAAAAAGAAAGATCTCTCTCCTCATCACACTGCTTGGGAGATCTGTCAAATAAATTATTGCAAAGTAGTTTAAGCTAAACTTTATGATGTTGAAATTATATAATTGAGGGCAAATAACCTTTAAAATGGAAGACAAATGGCAAAATTTAAGGGCATTTAATTTGCCTAAATGTTAACATCTTTTCCTGGTTACATATTTCATATCTGCCATATTAGTCTCACAACACCTGTATAGGTCAGTTTTGTTTTTTAATGCTATTTTATTACAGCAGGTACTATGGGAGGAGTTCATTATGTAAAAATGAGATAGCCGATAAGAACAGGTCGGTGTGCTGACGGAAGCATTGCAACAGTGGAGGGGTCTTGTGGCTTCTCTGTTTTCTGCTTCTTTTTTGAAATGGACATTTGTATGTCTAAAACTTATATTCAGCTTTTGGACTCTCAGAACTTAATTCAAGAGACTTTCTTTGGGCAAACAGTCATCGTGGTCTTGGAATAAACTATAGCACAGTGGACTTAACACAGTGTGTGATTTGATCTTCTTTGTCTTTGAATATAACATTAATATTTGACACTGAAATGAATGGTGTCAACTTTTGTATGCATTAAACTTATACTATAAATACTTAAATGCGCTCACACGCGGTTTCCTAGACAATACTGTCTCAATACTACAACCACAGAGAACAAATCATCCAACAATTAGCTATGACGGTCTTAATGTCAGCCATGGCCCATAGTCTACAACAAATTTAAAATGCCTATAATTCATGAGCTCAATGATAGGCCAAACTTTTATAGCAAAATATCAGTTTATAATGTACCATAACATATTTCTTTTCTCGGCTTTTCATGGCTCATGATTATATGGCAGGGATCAATGGACTGAAGACAGAGAATATCACCACCACGCACCTTTACAACAATGCAAATGGATGACGCAGAATAAAACTCCTTTTAATAAGGAAGCTATTTATAGCTCTCCCTCGATCTCCATTTGGAACCCTATATGATAAGCAGTGCTCACCTGCCTTGTTACGAACCAGATTGACAATGAAGAGACGGTGGCTTTGGGAGCCAATACTGCTCTGTTCAGTTTGTATCGGTAAAAATTAAAATGACCATGAAAATTTGGAATGCTATTTTCGGTATTTTAATTTTATTATTTCATCTTACCAAAAACTGAGGTGCTAAAATTAGGGATCATATGAATGCTTACCACACACTTGCTGAGTCATATTTCAATATGTCACTTGGACAGGAATTAGGTTTTGTTCATACAGATGCCCTTGAGTGGTGTGGGATTCTCCTCTGTATGCTGCGAATGTGGTAGGTTAGAGTAGAGCTAGGTGGGGAAAACTAAACTGAATGTTGGAAGAAAGGAGGCAGAGCCAGAGAGAAGCCACGTGGTCCTGCTGGAGACAGACACCAGGACTTTATCTGGTAAGCCACAGCCTTGTGGCTATATACAGATTAATGGAGATGTGTTAATTTAAGATATGAGTTAGCCAGAAATATGCTTAAGCTATTGGCCAAACAGTATGGCAAATAATATGGTTTCTATGTGATTATTTTAGGACTGAGCAGCTGGGAATAAATGAGTGGCCTCCCTACAACACTTATAGGTGGTCAATTTTTAATTTCTATTTTTAACTTGATTTTCAAACTCCCTGGCTTTTTTCGATAGTGTTACTCTCTAGAATAAATCAATCGTCATTAAGAATAAAGCATAATTGTAATCTATGACTTCTTATGTAAGACAATTTGTTAGAAGATTGTGAATCGAACACTTGATTATAAATAATTAAAAATAAAATATACAAGCATAAAAATGCTTACACTTCTATCCTGCTCTTAGTGTTGCCAATTATCCTGTTATTTTGGTAAATTTACAGAAAATCACATCTAAGTTTACCTCTAACAAAAGAAAATGGAAATATACAAGGGAGATCCATCTGCCATCTGTCTGTCTGTCATCTATCTATCTATCTATCTATCAATCATCTATCTATCATGTATCTATGTATGTATCCATCTATCTACCTATGTATCCATCTATCTATCTTGGTAAAGATAAATAACCGATTAAATTTTATTGACTTGGTGTCTCTCAAATAGAAAATTCACAATTTCTAAAGATAATCTTGTATAAAAACAGCATAAAACCACTCAACTCACGATACTTTGTCATCTAAAAGAGCTTATCTGAAAAAAAATATTAGATGCTAAATTTTCATAGTCTCTGGTTGCAGTAAAAATAAGGCTGCAGGCCAAACGTCTTCCATGTGCCGCTGCAGAGAGGAGAGCTATCCAACGGGACACCCGAAAGGCTTCCAGTACTCACAATGAGGCAGACGAATGGCAAGAACTCAGTTTTGCTAAAACAGCAGTTTTCTGCCACACACAAAGCATCGCTGAACACAAGAACACTGCCAGAGTGATGGTGTGGATGAGTATTGGCGTCACTGTCTTCTAGTTTGTCTTTTGTTCCAATGGCTTTATTTCTGTGGATTTCATTCTTCACTGGAGATGGCGACACTTTATCTTACTGATGTTTGAATATCTTTGGAGTAAAAACTATGGGAAATGGCACATTTGCTAACTTCTTTTTATGGATTAGTTACATGATCTTATTTTTTTTTATAGATAGCTTATAAATAGTCCAAACCACTTCTGATCAAAGTGTTCCTCCATTTGTTAGCTTACAACAAAATAGAAATAAGACCATACAAAATACTCTCATAAAAGGAAATAAATGCATCTTTACTATTTAGTAAACTAAAGCTGCATGCATATTGATCCCTATATAAAATAACTAAATGAATCTGTTTATTAAGAAAGATTAGAAAAATAAAGGGCCAGCAAGTCCTGGTCACTGGAGATGCAGTTGCTAACTCTTATCATTCTCATTGGTATAGAGGTCATATACAATATCCATAACCAATATTTGTGCAAAATGTCAATATCCAGCCCCTTCAGGGCAGTTGCTGAAGATGAGAAGTGCAGTTCATCTCGTGGGCCTCAGACTTCGCTGTGATCACTGGCCTTGCTCAGATTCTGAAAGAGGAAGAAATAAGCACCCATCACTCACAAATCCCGTAATCATAACTACAGTTGAAGACCGGCAGTAGCAGAAGGTCATGGTACGAAAATAGACATCTCAGAGGTGTAGGAGCACAGCGGTGTGGGAGGAAGCCCCAAGCCCAAGAGCCATGACTATCACAAGCTAAATGGTGTGACCTCCTTTGTACTTGATTTTCCTTGTTGGTAGAAGCTGCTTGCTCATTCCCAACTGCCCAGACTAGAAATAACCACACAGAAACTGTATTAATTAAATCACTGCCTGGCCTTTTAGCTCTAGCTTCTTATTGGTTAGCTCCTATATCCTAAACTAACCCATTTCTATTAATCTATGTATCACCACATGGCTGTGGCTTACTGGGTAAAGTTCTGGCAGGTGTCTGTCTCTGGCAGAGGCTACATGGCTTCTCACTGACTCCACCTTTTTTCTCCCAGCATTCAGTTTAGTTTTTTGGCCTAGCTCTATTCTGCTAAGCCACTGGCCAAAAAGGATTTACTCATTAACCAATAAAAGAAACATATAGAGAAGGACTTACCACACCATTTCCTGGTTCTAAAATTGGCTAAATGAGAGTATCTACCTCATATGCAGTGGCAAATTTACTTAATTAATATGAGTGAGGCCTTTAGACTATTCTAGAACACAGTAGGTAATACATGTTAATAATGGCTGTTATTATTTGGGAACTGCATATTGTTCTGACTGAAAATGACAAAGCTCACTGGAGGAAGCACTAATGCCACCCTGGGGAAGAGGAAGGCAAAATGGAACAAAAGTTATAGGAAAACTGCAGGAAACTACATCTCTGGGATTCATTGTAAAACTAAACTCAGAGGTGCAATACCCCACAGTAATGTGTCTTCTCGAAGTCATGTGACCACTAGACTCTGTAAAGGATATTTTAAAAAATCACCACATAAATGATCATAATGACAAGACTATCTAAACATAAAAATATATTTAAAATCTATATTTAGTATTTCTGCACTGAAGAGAGCCAAGATCAGCTTTCAGGACAATGGATCTTGGAAGGCCATTAAAGCAAAGAATCTGCACCTGATAGGTGACATCAAAGTCTCTAATCCACGACAGCATTAAAAGCTCCCAATTATTTAACAACTGTTCATAACTTGTCTACAAAGTGGAATAGACTCATTTCTTTACTTACAGTAAATTGTCAGATGCAAAAGGAAGAAATATTCAAGGATTTTTTGGTACCAGTGGGGAGGGAACTACTATAATATTCCAAAGCCCTTGATTGTGTAGGCTAGTTTTCCTTACAGTGCGTGCTTGCTGGCTTAGCTGACTCACCTTATTTGCCTGGATGATACTTATTGCAGCAGGTACTGAGTCAAAAAAGATTGGCCTCTCAGTGTCTAGGTCTCCGCAGTATGTCATCGCTTTGATCAAGGATGCTGCAGAAAAGCATGAGATGTGTGAAGACATGTGGGACAGCCGAGGCCGTCACCTGGTGTCAGCCTATGACACACTCTTACCTGTGCAGTTGGCTAAGAACACATCGATACCCCTGCTCTTGCAATCCAGGTAAAGCTGGAAGAAGTAAAGGAACATGCTCATAGTTAGTTCAGGATAGCAGACTTCAGGGAGGAACTAGGTTTGGGCAGGGAAGACAAATGATAAAAACAGTGTCTCTGAAGTCAAACCACCAGAGGGAGGCATTGTTACATAGTTAAGGCCATGCCCAGTAAGCTCCAGAAGATTCATACAGTGAAACATGTATTCTGCAGAGACTAAATGTAGCTGCTCATATCATCATTTTTTTAAAAACATGACAACAGTTTTTTTCTCCCCTGTAGGAATGATATAAGATTGCTGTCACCATCTTTTACTGAAAGTCAAGGACCAACCTGTGGAAGTGATGAAGGGTGCTAGCCCACTAACTTTAATAATTTAGGAATATTTCATTGACTCAGTAAAACCCAGCTATTAAACCTCATTATAACCTGAACCAAATTTTCCTGTCCATTAAGGTGAGAAAGCTTAACACTTGAATGCACTAAGGCCTTAACTCTTAAACTCCTAGACACCTCAACCAGAATCAGTTTATGAACTACTGGTCTTAAATTCATCAAAAGCAAAATAAGACCATGAGGTTTGCCTAATGTGCATGCAAAGGTTCATTTACAGCTGGAACTGGTCATGTGAGAGTGAGGCATTTATATGAAAGACATGTCAGCAGCACCTACAATACAATCTAGAATGTATTGTAACTATGTGCATTATAGATACATAATTCCTTTCATCCTTCTCCATCAGTAAGTCATTCCTTCAAAACGAGAATAGTAGATTAATTGGAGTTGTTTCAATTTGAGTATAAATTACAAAACATGAAAAAATAAAACGTGGGCTCTGACTTTGACGTTGAATGAATGACTCCTGCTTCTGTAAGTTAATGTGATTAATTCAAGGTGACCTCTCAGTGTTCAACTTTCTCTAAAGCCCAATGGGAGCACAAGCACAATGCTATTTTGGGTGACTTGTTGATGTTGATAAATACAACCTCCATTTCACCAAACTGCACCCCCACTCCCCACCCCCCACCCCTGTCTCCAGGGAAAGAATGAATAGAAGTCACTCAGTTCCTTTCAATGCTCGACTCCAGGATTACATCAGCTCTTCATGCTGAAGTAACTAAACAATCCAAAGTTTTGCTAAAACGCAGGGAAGCTAACATGGCTGGAGGGACCCTGCTGCTCTCGGCGCTAGACTCAGTCTCTGAGTAGTTGAAACTAAGAAATAATCTTGCTTGCAAATATATTATTTGCACTTTAAGAAATGGTTTTAAAACTTTTAAATATATGTATATGTATACCCATATACATCTAAACACACACATATATTGTACTACTGTGTGTATGTTTGTGCCACCCACAAGCACACAACAGTGATGGAGATTTAAATAATCTGTGGAGTCAGTTCATTCTTTCTATGTTTATGCTGTTCTGGAGAACAACTCAACATGTCAGGCTTCTGGCAAGCACCTTTACCTACCGAGGCAACTCACTAGCTCAAGAAGTGACTTTTTAAAGTGAGAAAAAGTAATACTGAATGTTGGCATTTCTGAGTGCTTCCTAACTATGCTGGCCACTTCTTTACTGAGTATTTCCTGTATCATACATCATCTCTGAGCTCACAGTGTGATGAGGTGGAGAACTCTACTTCTAGTGTATAGAAGAGCAAACAAATGGGAGCCAGGGAGATGGCTCAGTAGGTAAAGCACTGGTCACACATGCACTAAGTCCTGAGTTTGAACCCTCAGAAGAGACATAAAGAAAGGTGTATGCCATAGGCAGGACAGTCTACGGCTCCTAAGAGACAGGAAAGTCCCTGTAACTCCCACATCAGCTACTTAGCATGTGACAAAGAGATACTGTCTCAAACAAGGTGGAAAGCAAGGGCTGAAGCCTGAAGCTGACCTTTGACATCCACATGTATCATTCACGTGTTCACACTCACACATACGACACACATACGGGGTAAGAGAAAGAATGAAAATAGATTTTATCTCCAAGCACAGAACTAGTATTGGGGGGATGAGACTCCAGAATTTTTCTGTTCTTAAAGCCAGTGTTCTTCACACGCATTATAATGTAGCCATGATGGAACAAACCAAACAGTAACATGGTTGGAAAAATAGAAGCAGGTACAAAACTGACAGCCTTGTATATACAAGGAAAAATGCCTTGTCAAGTGCAAGTATATTTTCCTGCCAATTTAAAAATAAATTGTATCAATTGTCTTAATCGAGAATTTTTAATCCATTACCATGGTTCAAGAAAAACAAAACAAAACCCTTTATACATTAGCATGCCCAGTGTCTGGATTGCTTGATTCATCTGAACTGTCAGCCTTCAACCCTTAGCTCAAGGGCAGTAGGTAACCTTTTGTCTTCTTCACCGATTCTAAGAAGTGTTTCCAAACATCTAGAGAAGGCAACTAACAATCTCAGCCAAAAATTTAAATGCAATTCAACAACAACAAATCCACACACAGGCCTAACTGATCGAGTCCAAACAACGTTTCTTTCCACGTGGTCCGCAGACCACCTGCAGGAGTCTCCTATAAGAGTTTAAAAGGAAGACTTGGGACCATAGCCAGGCCTCAGAAATTAGATTTTAAGTGAGTTCCCAGGAGTTTAACTGCCAGACTCAGACAATACAGAGAAGCAAAATACCAGCCACAAAAGGTCTTCCAGTGAAGAAAGACTAGGTACTTAAATGATGTGGGATTCCGCTCTGTATGCTGTGACCACCACTGATGCATAAAGAAACTGCCTTGGCCTGTTGATTGGGCAGAATTTAGGTAGGCGGGGAAAACTAACTGAAATGCTGGGAGAAGAAAGGCAGAGTCAGAGAGAAGCCATGGAGCTGCTGTTGGATATAGACATGCTGAAACTTTGCTTGTAGGCCACGACCTTATGGTGATTCACAGATTAAAAGACATGGGTTAAATTAAGATGTAAGAGTTAGCAAATAACCCAAAGAAAAACATATAGGCATCTTCCTGAATATTAACCTTCATCAGGTGATGAAAGGAGACAGAGACCCACATTGGAGCACCAGACAGAAATCTCAAGGTCCAAATCAGGAGCAGAAGGAGAGAGAGCACTAGCAAGGAACTCAGGACCGCGAGGGGTGCACCCATACACTGAGAGAATGGGGATGTTCTATCAGGAACTCACCAAGGCCAGCTGGACTGGGTCTGAGAAAGCCTGGGATAAAACTGGACTCGCTGAACATAGCAGACAATGAGGACTACTGAGAACTCAAGAACAATGGCAATGGGTTTTTGATCCTACTGCACATACTGGCTTTGTGGGAGCCTAGGCAGTTTGGATGCTCACCTTACTAGACCTGGATGGAGGTAGGTGGTCCTTGGACTTCTCACAGGGCAGGGACCCTGATTGATCTTTGGGCTGACGAGGGAGGGGGACTTGATTGGGGGAGGGGGAGGGAAATGGGAGGCAGTGGCGGGGAAGAGACAGAAATCTTCAATAAATAAATAAATTTAATAAAAAAAAGAGTTAGCAAATAAGAAGTTAAGCTAATGGGCCAAGTGGTGATTTAATAAATATAGTTTCTGAGTGGTTATTTCGAAGCTGAGCAGCTGGGAACCAACAAGTGGGCTCCTTAAAAACTTAAACCTTGACTTGCACCATTTATTTGCTTTCTAAATACCTTCAATTCTTAAAACAAAGAATATTCTCACTTCCACAAAGGAATTAACAGATTTCAGCCAATGGACGATTCCCCAGCACATAGCTGGTGTGTGACAGATCTAGCAGGATACCCAGGCTTTCGGGATAAGCAGTGTCCTTCTAAGCACTCACCTTTGTGCTTCCTGGCCAAGAGATACCCAACGGTGGGAAATTTCAAAGTCAATTTAAAATGCAAATGAAGAGATACAAAAATATATAGGATCTCAGTCGAAATTCACAGTGTGAAGATGTATCAAGCAGATTAACCTGAACTCCATTGATCCATTTTTCTGTTTATCTATTTATATATTTATTCAGGGGAGTGAACCCGAGGCTTTGATTGCTAGTCGGCGCTCTGTCACTAAACCAGAGCCCCGGAGCTAACACAACAACAAAACAAAACATCAGGTAGACAGAAATAAAAGGAGGGCCCCTCTGTGTGAGCTGAACTTCCATTGCAGTTCCTGGCCACAGCATGAAGAGGGGAGTGAATGCAGCAGTTTCAGGGAGTGGAGCAGGCTGAAGCAGAGATCAGGGAGGATTAGCTGGGCGGTGCAACCCTGAGGGGGCTTTTCTTCATCGCAGAATCATTGAAAACTCACTTCCTGGCAGATATTACGCCCAATACCACCCCGATCTCAGCCTTCTCACTCCTACGACTTTGACCCCCTATCCTGTAGGTCTAGAATCCAGATGGATCTTCTGAAACAACCCTACTGTAGCATGAGTTGCACTGTCCTATGTCCTCTGTGAGAAAGGGGCTTCGACTCTGTCGCTGAGATGGTTGAGGAGAACCCCTGCTACTGAAGGGAAGGAATCAGGGCTGACCCAGGCCATGTAGATACCTCAACAAGTGTAGAGACTCCCGTGTAGTCAAAAAAGGTCAAGCCATTGCAATCCAGGACCAAAGAACACTTCTCACTGGGGCAGGGCTGGGAAGCTTCCTCTGCAGGAGAGACAGAAACCATAGTTAGAGTTTGCATTTCTTCTGTTGCTGCCTTGGTTGAACGGTAACAAAGCAACGGCAGCCTCACGGCGAATAGTAATTCTGAACTTTCATTCTTAAATTTTCAGTTAGTTACCAGTGATTTCTGAGCTCTGCTTCTGTTTGTTGTTTTTATTAGATGGACAGGAGAACTCTAAACGAATCTGAAAGGATATCCAGCAATCTATCTCTAAGCACAGTGCAAACATTCTGAATGGTGCACTATCCTAATCTATTGCTTCTTTGGCTCGTAGGCGATGTGGGATTCCCCTCTGTATGCTGTGACTATGTTTTATGACCACTGCTTAATAGAGAAGCTGTTTTGGCTAGTGGCAGGGCAGAATAGAATTAAGTGGGAAAAACTAAACTGAATGCAGAGAGAAAGAAAGTGGAGTCAGAGATTCCATGTAGCTGCCAGAGAAGAAAGACTCCAGAACCTTACCAGTAGGCCACAGCCTTGGTGATACAGAGATTAATAGAAATGGGTTAATTTAAGATATAAATGCTAGGTAGGAATACACCTGAGCCATTGGCCAAAGCAGCTTCTTTAATGGCCAATGGTAATAAAATATATTCACAAGATACAAAGGGGAATTCCCCCATCAGATAGATCCAGAGTAAGGGCTAACATTAATTTGCAGTTAATTCACAGTGAATCTGCATTTGCTGTGTCCCAAGCTCCCCCAACCCTATAAAAACCAACAGCGACCAACTAAACAGCATGAGCCTGCTGTATAGATATGAAAACAGGTGATCAGGAAATATGAAGCATACTGGAAATTCTTACACAAGAGTTATCACCCAGAAAATACTACAAAGTGCCTGGTGTATTTGAAAAGTCTTGTCCCAATAAAGGATTTTTTTCCAACTTACAAGTTCACTTTAACCAATTGACTAAACTAACTTCAGAGAATGTAATATGTTTGAGAAATCTTCAAATATGTAGCATATAACAACAAATAGAGCCAGAGCCTATTCTTTTCTTCAAGGAGCTAATAAATTGGATAGAACTGATATAGACATGATCTAAGATTAAATAAAAAATGATAAGCAATAGGAATTTATAAAATAGGGGAAATATCCTTGGAGTGATCAAGGAAAGTTTCCTTCACTGGCAGCCTTGATGTGTCTGTTCCTTCACTGTGTCTGTTCTAGCCACAGGAGGCACTTTAACACGTGAACACCCAGGACCCCCTGCTCCTCCAGCTCCTGTTTTCCTGTTCTCCCAGAAAAAGAATGCAAAGCGTTTTTGGAGACTTCCACTGTCCCTTCATTGCCTAAGACATTCATCAGCGCCTCAAACAAGACAGAAAGCAGCTACAACTTAGGTCCTCCTGAGTAGGTGTCTTTGTTGTCAACATTAGCCTAACCAAAAGACTTGATCTCCACACCACAGGGATTCTTGTTTATTCTCTCCCATCACTGTGCTCCTGGTTCAGAGATGGGAAACAATTGAGAAGCAGGGAAAGTGATAATGTTTATTCCAAGTAAAGAATATTCATTCCACTTCGCAGTGGAATGTTGATGTGGTCATAAATACATCTATACAATATAGAACTTTTTATACTCTCAAAACATAAAAGTCTCTAACAATTAAATATCGAGTAATTAAAAATAAATAAGTGTGTGGCACACATGGTATATGTGTGTGTATGTGTACATATATTTACTAAGTTAGATACTAAACTTTTAACAGGACTAATGTTCACAACATACACTGGAATTCTGTATTTAAGGGTTTCCTATCAAAATTTTGTTGAACATATTGGTTTTAGAGAATAAAATTGTATGTTTCTTGTTTACAGTAGCAGTATGCTAGAAACAGCACATCCCACTGGGTATGCATCTCCTCAGCTCCACTCTTGGAGAGAGAGAGAGAGAGAGAGAGAGAGAGAGAGAGAGAGAGAGAGAGAGAGAGAGAGAGAGACTGAGAAGAGGAATCTGGGAGTGTGATCTTGCCAGCAGACTTGGAGTAAGTCAGATATGCCGTAATTAGAAGAGGTAGCTGAGCCTTGTGGTAGAACATAGATTGAAAAAATATGGGTTAATTAAGTTATAAGAACTAGTTGAGAAAAGCCTAAACTAAGACCAAGCTTTTAAAATGAATATTAAGTCTCTGGGTAATTATTTGCAGGCTGACAAAGATGGTCCAAAGACAGTCCAACAAGGAAGCTTGCTACATTTATTGCCCAACACGGGGACATAAATCCACATAGAGACTGAAAAAGTTGTAAGTGTCCCAGACACCGAGCCTGCTGCTCATGGAGTACAGAGGCCCCTTTAAAAGGTCCTAACGTGCAACAACACATCGACTATCAGTGCACTAGGTAAAAATTCCTGCCATGTTGTGGACACAACAGCTGCCCAGAGTTGCAATGGTTAGGTGAGGCTGAGACAGTTAGGAGCAGCTCCTGCGAGTGTCCACTAACCCGAAGGGGGAGGAGTCAGCCACCAGTGGCATGTGCTAGGCAGAGCCACTCAGCTGCAGTCTGGTCTTTTCAGGTTCAGCTCATGCAGTCACAAAAGCACTGCAGATGTACAGAAAGTCAGGTCCAAGTTTAGAAAACCTTTGAGAAGATATAATACGGTTAAATGTGCTTAGATGCTGAAGAAAGAAAAGAACATGGGTACAGACAGTCATAGAAGAATAACAGTTTAAAATAATACAGTCTTTAGAGAAAGAGTAGAGAAATATAAAAGAAATAAACCACCTAAGGATGAGAAATACCATATTACAGGGCATGTGGACCATATTAGTGCTTTGTTAACTTTTTAAATCTTTTAATGTTAATAAGCAAGAAGTGGCAGTTGCTGAGAAAGAAGGGTTTCAGAAGGGTAGAAGTTTGCTTAAACTTTGGGGTTCATGACAACAGAAGCCAGGTCTACTTTCTTAATCACTGAATATGTAGCACCTCTTACTATTGCTAAAATCAAGAACTCTTAAGAAAATATGTGAAATTTTTGCCATGTGAATAATGATATGAGAACTGAATGAATGACAAGAAGCAAGAGTTATATGAGTAGAGACCTGGAGGGAACCTTGAGGTTTCCTTAAGTGGGTAGAAGACAACCACGTGGAAGTTCACCATGGCAACAGACACTCTAGAGAGCTCCTGTAAACTTTATCACCAGATGACCTAAAACACTAAAAATACTTTTAGAAGATCTGCTTACAAGTAAACAATTATAGTTTTCATTCAGAGAAAAATGTTATGGCTTCCATCTTCTAATAATATATATGGTTTCATATGTTTGTTTACTCAGTTGTATGTCAACCATGCATCTGCAAAGGCTGTCGGAGAAAGGAAATTTTTGACTTTTTTCTCTTACCCAGTGCTTTTCTTGCTCCATGACTCACTTTGGTTGAGCCTCTTTGGTTCCTACTTTTTATCCCTTAAACCAGCTGAATGTCTCCTAGGTGGCTGCTTATCACATTCAACTTACCATCCTGTAATTTAAACACAGCTGCTACCTTTACGAACACACGTGGAGTCCATTGTTCCCTGTTTGAAAGTTTTTACCTTCAGTGCCATCATTTGTCTCACAACAGAAGAAAGCAAACTGAGAGTCATGCTGATTCATTTTGAATGAGATTGAGGACAGGGGGTCACAGAAATGACACCATAAGGGAGTGAGCCCAAGAAAAGGTTTAGTGATGAAACTGGGAACAGGACTATCCACAGAAGGCTTCGAACAATGAGGGCAGAATCCTATAGCTGAATAAGAGGGGCGAGGAGGACAAAGGTAAAAGGAGGAACAGCTGATGATGATTTGAGGATAAATTGGAGTCCCCAAAGAAGGGAGAGAATGAATATGGTAAGTGAGTAGGGTGGGTAAGTTTTCTATAATTTTATGTGTATTTTCTTATAATCTACCTTCTTTGTTTCCTACTATGACTTCTTGTTAAGATGATTATAATTACAAGGACTAGCTACTAATTTCCAAATACAATGAGACTCTGGGGTTATTTTCTCATTCTAAATTTCCTTCTATTAAAAACTTACAGCTTAGGAGCTGAAGTCTTAGTGGTTAAGAGCCTGTACTAGTCCTCAGACAGGACCTAGGCCTGGTTCTTAGAAGCCCTGAGAGGGTGGTTCACAACTGCCTCTAAGTCCAGGTCTAGGGATTCAGTGTTGTTTTCTAACCCATGCAGGTACCTGTATTCATGTGCACATGCCTCACCCTCAACCTCCCCACACATATACGCATAATTAGAAATAAAATGAATGCATCTTTAAGTGATTTATATATTCATTGCATATTAGCAAGTAAATCTGCATGGATAATCTCCATTATTTAAAACATATTGAAACTTATTTTATAGTTCCAGTTTATGATCACCAGAGAAAGAGCCAGAGAGACCTCAAATCATGCTTATGAATCATTCCCACATTCACTGCAACAGACTTACAATTTTATCCCTCCCATTGTTCTTTTTCTTTCTCACCAACTAATGATACTGAAATCATGTAACGTATAATTTCACATCAGTCTGTTGAGAATTGAGTCCTCTGACTAGATGTGATTTGGGTTTTATGAATTCTATCTTTTATCTCCTGGCTGCTCTAGGTACTTACTGCTCTATGGTGTCTCTCATTCTGTCCTGCTCATACTGCACAGTTGTGTATCACTACCTCCTGTGTCTTTCATTGTCTATACATGGAAGGAAAGTCAACTCAACTCATACTTTTATAGGAGAATAAAGTTCTAGAGAATAAATATTGACCTGGACATTTTATCAAGGACATATCATTAAAACATTGTTGCTGTCACCTGACATTTATCCTAGGAAAGTGTGAGCCTGTAATTGATTTAGTTGTGAGAAGCAGAAATCTAAAATATATGAGAAAATATTTGTGGGAAAGGTTGATCTATATTAAGACTATTTATAGTTGAGATATTCAGTTTAAGGAGAAGGAATAGGAGATCGATACAGTCAAGAACAGGGGAAGGGGAAAGAAGTGGGAGGTGAAAAGAGATGGAAAAAGATGGGGAGAGGGAAAACATTGAGAAGGGGGAAGAAGTGTGAGGAGAGAGGCAGAGGAATGAAAAGGAGAAGGAAGAATGCGGGAAAAGGAAAGGGAAGATGGAGAAGGAGAAAGAAATAGGGAAAATGAGGAGATTTTAGCTGAAGAACAAGGAAACCCCTAAAGGTGGTGGGAGGCCGAGAGAGAAGGAAAGGAGAAGGGGATTTTGGTCCTCTGTGCAAACTCAACTCAAGATGTTGAGACCACCTTTGCTTAAAGCGAACTCACCATTGCAATTGCCATTGGACAGGGGACTGAGCAAGGTGTTCTGTTCACACTGAAAGAAAAATAGATGGAAGGCATGAAAATGCTGTGGAACTATAGAGTAGAGCTAACAATGAACACGCCCCCATTCCTTTCTCCACCATGAGCCACATCAACGAGCGCCTTCAGAAGTTTTTTTCTCCAGGCTTTTTTTCAGATGCTGTGAGCACTGCACCAGGAAATGAAGAAACAATTATGGGCTGGAAGTAAGTATACATGAGTTCAGTGGGGACTTTGCTCACTGAATCAGATGTGAGAACATTTTTTTGAAAGACAAAATTTGTTTTGATCTGAGGTCACAAATTATTTCATACACATTAGCCTCATGAAGATGCCTGAGAAACATTTATGAGTTGCTAGATGTCAAGGAGTGAAAACAAAGCAGTTCTGTACCATGGAGCTCATCTTCGCTACCAGTGAGGCCTCAGAAATGGCAGCTATTTGTTTACTGAAAAGTGTGTTTTTTTTTAAATATAATTTTTTATTGAAAAAAAAATTTCCGCCTCCTCCCCGCCTCCCATTTCCCTCCCCGTCTCTCTTTTCCCCCCTCCTCCTTCTCCTCTCCCCCTCCCCCCACTCCTCTCCCCCTCCCTCTCCAGTCTGAGGGGTTCCCTGCCCTGTGGAAAGTCCAAAATCCTCCCCGCTCCATCCTGGTCTAGGAAGGTGGAGATCCAAACTGGCTAGGCTCCCACAAAGCCAGAACATGAAAAAAGTGTGCTTTTTTTTGGCTGTTGATGACAATGGGTAGTTTTCAGTGTTTACTATATACCCACATCTTGATGACAGTAACAGCTGAATCATCAGAAACATTCGTCCTGTGAACTTACTAATCTTCTGTTCCATTATGAGGGCGTCAAGGATGACAAAGTTAGAAGACAGGACCAAAGTCACAAAGCTAGGGACAGCTCACACTGGAATCGAAGCCAATGCCTTTCCAAGGTTCCACTCTCGACCACAGCTTTTACAGTTTCACTGTGTACTCATCAGTGCAACAGATCACATACTTCTATCAAGTTTTCTTACATTTCCAAGATTCAGTCTTTCTTTTATATGGAGTATGGGAAACCATTTCAGAGAAGCATAAATTGTTGTGGGCATTTTAGAGAATTTGAAGATTCAGGGGGAAATTACACACATTTCATAATAATATTATAATCACAACAATTTATGCGTCTCTGAAATTGTTTTCCATCCTCCATATTCTAAAGAACTCGATTGTCACGTATTTATTTTAGGGCCATGATGAACAAATTTCTAAAAATACTTAATATTGTCCTATTCTCAGGGTATATTGGAATGAACAGACAAACATACAGCATTAAGCTTTTTTCTAGGACCAGGTCTATAAACCCATTTAAACTCCATGGTGTCTCCTTGAGGACATCTTTAGTGATCTGTAGTATGGCACACATCACAGACCTGGCATGCCTACCTTGCTGACATCATCGAGTGCTTGGCTGCTCTCATCTTCCTTTAGGATGATTTTCATTAGATCAGTATTAAATTTCTTTGCATTCAGAAAAACAAGTGGGTTGTTTATTGAGATGATTTTTACCTGTTGCAAGGTTTCCTTTTAAAGGGGAAAAGAGGAAAAGAGTCAAAACTCTGAGTCAAGTCAGAAAAAAAAAAAAAAACAATACACCCAATCAGAGTAAATCTTATGAGTCAACCCATCACTTATTTATGGATGCAATCTCTCTCTCAAGTCTTTATTTTTTTGTATTTATTTACTTTTGTTTTTACATCCTGACTGCAGTTTCTCCTCATTCTTCTCCTCCAGGTCCCTCACTCACCCACACATCCCCTTTTCCTCCTCTGTTTTGTTTCAATAAAGGGCAGACCACCCATGGATATCAACCAGCCATGATATATCAAGTATGAATGCAATTTCTTAACTAGTACTTTTGTTATTGAAATTTATATGCGAGTCTTAATGGAATACCACATATATCAAGGAAATACACACTTTTCCGTATTGAGAATCATCGGTAACAGAACACATTCACAGCTTTTCAGAAAGTGTCTTGTACTCCTGCTCACTGGGTCCTCTGCGGCGAGAGCCTAGATTGCCCACCTCCCACCAAGTCCCTCTTCCATTCAGCCTACAAATTAAAATTAACTTACTGTTGTTTTCACAATGGTGTGGGTCAAACTGGAGCCTCTCGTGCTAGGCAAGTGCCCTGCTACTGAATTCATCAGTTTTAATACAACTGAAAATGTTTCTCAGGGCGTCAACGCTTATCCCTTTATCTAACACTGGTGTGAGCTCCTCTCTAGCTAGAGGACTTTACAAATAACTAGCAGTCCTAATTGTAAGAAAGCCATGAGAGACCGCGCTTGGAACACAGGTTTCCTAGACCAGTGGGGTTACGCTGCACTGCCAGACTGTATGTGAAAGGTGCAGAAAGGGAAAGGAAAAGGTCTTGACACAAACTATACCTACTTTTCCCATCTGCTCAGATAGTATTGACAGCACTTGGTGCTGTCCGATAAAACCCCCTTTTCTGTGACTTTGAGACGGGTATCTGATTGAGAAGATGGCCAATCCTGTGCAATGATAGCTCCTTACCAACCAAGCAAGGCATCAACTCCTTCAGGCTTTAGTATTCCCATAGAAAAAGAGATGCAGAGAATAGCCATGCATGCATGCATAAGAAATAAAGAATTAGGTAATGTGGGTAATTTTCAGACCTCATTGTTTGCTCATGTTGTAAATAAACGTTTGAAATAATATATGTTTCAGGGTTTAGAAAACTAAGAATAATTCAGTCTGGAGTATGAGGAAATTGTAACAAACAATACAAGGAAGCAAAAAATTTGGCCACCAGTGTAACTTTTAATCGAGAGGCAACCACTTAGAAACTTAAAATAAAGGGGTAATGTTTAGGTCTGTCACATACTGTCATCAGGTTTGATGGTTGCTGCAACTAAGAAATTCTCAGCAGACTGAGCTTGTTGAATGAGAAGAGATATTCCAAGTTGGAACGGGCATTCTGCATGAACAAGAGGTAAAAAACGGGGCAAGGGGGAATAGCACAATTCTAGTAAGGTAAAATTTTCTTTCAACAGCTTCATTGCAAATTCTGTTCAATCATAGTCACACCTCTTATTTTTGTGGAAAATATTAGGAAACTACTGAGATGTAACATTTTAATGAAACTGGGATTTTTATGAGCAAAAGTTATTACTTGAATGGATAATAAAAGAAACAACCAAGATTTGAGAACATGAGAAATTTCTAGCATTTGTGTCTGTCCTAAAAATCTCTCATTCACACTAAGTTATATTTGCCCCAATAAGGCAAGGATTATACATTTTTTTAAAATGAAAACTCATCAACCTAAAATCATATTCTATCTGGAAGATGAAGACATCAGTAGGGGATGATAGGACTCTAGGTTAAATTCCCATGGAAAAATCAAAAGAAAAGAAAGACTGACTTGCTTGAAAACTCGAGCCTAGGACACCCTCCAAGGCTTTGAATCACACAGCCCTCTGTGAAGTAAATCTCTTATTAAAAGAACAAACCATTCTCCTGGGTGTGACAGAAAGGCTCCTGACGTTACTTCCTGTCGTCAGGCTACCTGGAAAGACCTTGACATTGGTCCTCTTGGAAGGAGGCCAGTTCTCTGTGTTCTGATGGGAATCATAAGGCAAGGGAGCAAGTGAATATAAAGTAAAGGAGAAAATGTTAACCAAACATTTATCAAACAGGTTCAAAGTGAGGCCAACTCTTAAAAATGGGCAAAAATGATTCAAGCGAACACTTACATTGTTATTATTTTCCCCCCACTTTAAACTTTTCTGGTTATTCTTTAAAACAAGAAACTAGAACTGCCCATTCCTGCCTAGTGGGTGCTATGCTTGGTACACAGCTGCAGGCAAGACCCTTGGCTAAACTCAGTGGGCCACAAAACAGGAAGAGGAGGATGTGGGATAGGAAGTGAAGCAAGGGATTGGGTCATGGAGTTGAGAGCGATAAGAGGGGGTAAGGTGAAAGCAAGCCTGCATGAAATTTTCAAAGAACTACTTCAAATTTTACAGCATGAAAGAACTCTAACGCTCATACGGCACCCTTACATATTAGCAAGGCACGTCGGTTTATGTAAATTGCCTTTTAATGAAAGTTCTCCATTTTGCACAAGTCCACACCTACTGACATTCTAGAAAGCACCTCAGACTTAATTACTCTCAGCTAATAATTCAGTATCACTGTATTTCCAAAGAGCATTTTAAAAGTTCCTTGAGAATTTCATGCATGTGTACATCTGATCATATTCCCCAACAGTGACTAGGTTGTTACAGCAGCAGTGTAAGAAAGAGTGACTTTGGTTTTTTTTTTTTTTCTGTTCCCCAAATTTCTTTATCACATAAGGAAGAAAAGGCTATCACTTTGGTTTATTTTATACAATCTAGTAGTGGAAAAGAAGTTTACAGATTCCTGAAATAATCTCTCCCAGAAGTCAACTGTGAACTGAAATTCTAGGAACCATGATGTGATTTAATTAGACACTAAATACAAAGAGGTATTTCCTCTTCTGATTAATGCATGCCCACTGTCGTGTGTGGTGCTCTCGTGTACACCTCTGGAAACCAATATCTATAAAAAAATGGAACGACATTGTCAAACAGCATGGAATGACATTGTCAAACAGCATCTTTTATCTAAGTTGATAACCTTCAAAGCTGTCTCATCCACAAACGTTAACACTTGTGCGGAAAGAAAGGGAGTTAGACTTACATCGGGCATTTCTGTCTTCACCTTAACTTCCATTTCTTTCATGTTTGTTATGCTTAAAGTCTTTGCCCTAAATTCAAGGCAGATGAAAGTTATGAGTCATTTCCTGATCACTATATTAGCAGAGAAGAATCAAAAGCAGCAGTTTGGTTTATCTTAAAAATTAAAAATTATGTGGCTTATACTCTATGGAGATTTGTCTAGAAGATTTGGTGAATCTATACTTTGTAGAGAATAACAACAGAGGTGTCTGACTAAAAATTAATAAGTAAAGTTTATCTTATTTAATTCCACCCCGAATCCCAGAGCTCCAAACTTAAAAAGTTACAAAGATTAAAAAAAACTTATGAAATGAGAAAGGGCTAAAGATTATATGGTGTTTGAGTGGAAGGGAAAAAATGGTGGCAGAAAACTATGATAACAATCTGTATTTGAGGCTGATAAATTTGAGGTTGTATTTGAGGTGAAAGTATATTTTATATTTTATTTTTACTTTTTAAAGTTATTATAGATAATCCCCAGGGACCCATTTGAATGGAGTGTGACCTCTGCGAATTCAGGAAAGGAATTGTTCAAATCAGGTGTGGGGTTGACCATGTGCAGTCAACAGACAAAGTGATAAAGAGTTCCGCAGCAAATGACACAGATTCAAAAAGTGAAAGTGGCCATTTAATTTCTCAAATAATGATAACCCTAAGAAATTAGTTGCAGTTTGGATTTTAAGAGGCTTGGTTCCAGCTGACACCGCTCAGAAGGCAGTAGAGCCTGTAAGAGTTTAGGCACAGCAGAAGGGAACTATATCACTGGACATGTGCCCTTGAAGGTGACATGGGCACCTAACCCCTTTCTCTCTTTGTTTTCCAGACATTTAGGAAGAGTAGATTTATTCCACTACTCACTTCCACCTTGGAAGCACTGGGCCACTGCAGGCCCAAGGCAACCTCCAAAGTCGTAAGCAAAACAAAGTTGTCCCTTTAAGTTGGTTTATTTCAGCAAGCTGTTATGATATTGATGCTTCTTTCTATTATGACCGGTATTAGTATATATCATATATAAGTAAAATATTTTGCAAATTCTGTTTTCCCACTAGATGCAAGAGGATATAGAATTATAGAACAATATATATTGTTATAAAGGCAACTATAAATCACGTGTTTTGCTGTGGAGTAAAAGGAAACAATATTTAAATAAAGCCTTACCTTGGGAAGCGTCCTATCACGATGGCTATGGTGCAGACAACACCGAACAACAAACCCACATTGGCAGCAAAGCATATTGTAAATATGTAAGTACTGATCCATATGCCCTAAGGAGACGAGGGAGAAAGGAGACGCGGCTACTCGTTTTCCTCAGAGCTCAAGTCCCTCACAAATGTATTCAACAGCACTCCAGTGAACAAATCTCTCAAGTTTGCTTACTTATTTAAGCTCCCTCCCTCCCTCCCTCCCTCCCTCCCTCCCTCTCTTCTTCCTCCCTTGCCCCCCTGTGCCTGTAAAAGAGAGAACCAGGGTGGCAGAGGACATGCAAGATGAGACCATGATGTGAGTTGAGTATGGAAGGCCAGATGAAAGCTTATTAGAGTAGAACCTCTCCATGTGGGTTTCAGGGATTGAACTGGTTTGGCAGCAAATCTAAACCATGGAACCAGTACATGAACATATTATCTAATGTGAATAGAAAAGCAGAAATACAGAATCATGCCGTGGCTCCATCATACTCTAAGTAGTAGGATAGGCTCTTTATTTAACTTGTAGGAATGCCAACCCTTAGTTCAAGACCCGAGTACTATACATCAGATCTATAAGTAGTTGGTTGATATGTATGTGCACAAAAGTATGTCATAATGTCCTGTTATTTCTTGTTGAACACAATGTAGTGCAAGCAACTCTTCTCGGGTTGATTGTCCTTCTCAACAACTTTCTGTTTTCTGTGATCACGGTACAAACAGCTGATATAGTTTGCTACTCTTCAAGGTCAGTAAAGTCTAGCATAAAGCTAACCGAAGAAACCAACACTGCCAATGATTTTAGATCAACTCCTGGAAAGTTCATTTGTAAAGGGCCACTTCCTAAAAAGCTAAACTATCAGAGTGTACTTAATTCTTAGAAAGATTTCAGAGTTTTTTAAGAAAACAAATTTTCTTTTCATTGTAATTTTAAGTTTATTGTAATTTTACCAACCATTTACAGTTATCAATGCAACAAGAAAAAAGGTGGGTGTTTCTAAACTTAGTGATGAAAAATACCTTCAAAAGCAAAAATAATTTACAAAATCTAAAAACATTATACTTCTAAACATAAAATCCTATATTTATAAAATTCTAGATGAAGAATTATTTTCAAATTTTTTTCTTCAAATAAGTATACCATTTTGCCTATCCATGCAATTCTAACTTGGTTTCTTTCTATTTCAGTGTTTTAAAGTACCTTCAAAAACATAATTCATGTCATACATGAGTGGAAGATTGAAAACCCACTCTGTAACCTAAAGATCATATAAAATCTTTTATTTATACAGTTCCCCCAAAGGACAGAGTCAACAAGACTAAACGGCAGCCCTCAGAATGGCAAACCATCTTCACCAACCCCACATCCGACAGAGGGCTGATCTCCAAAATATATGAAGAACTCAAACACCAAAATGCCAAAAGATAGTATAAAACTTGGTGACAGCTCTGTCCCACACCCCATCCTGAGGCTGAGGGATTATCTCAGAACGGGTGGAGGCAGTGGGTGACCACAACAAAATTGTTTTCTGCACACAACAAGGCAACTGCACAGAAAAACCCACTTGGGCTCTCACAGCGTGCACAAGACGTGTGCAAGCTTAACCTAAACAACTGGTCACAGAGGGGAGACAAGCCCAGAGACCCACCTGGATGAGGAGTCTTTGGCAATTGGTAGCTCCTAAAAGAGGGAGAATTGGGTTTTCTTTAAGGGTGTGGTTTCCGCTAGGTTAACCACACACCTGGGGATAGACTGACTCTTACAACAAGGAGGCAACACACACACACACACACACACACACACACACACACACACAAGACAAGAAATTAGGTGGTTAGAGTGTGGGGGTAGAACCAGGAGGAGCTGAAGGCAGGGCATGAATCTGATGAAATATAAATGTGTGAAATTTGAACTGAATTGTGTGACGCTCTTAGTATTTAAAGATATGTTTTAAAAAGTTACTTAGAAATGAAAAAAGAAATATTGAGGAATGGATATACAGACTTAGACAAGTCTGAAATAAATATTTCTAGAGAGCATTTTAGATTTGAATTTTTTTTTGTCTTATCTGCAGAAAAGTGGTTTGAAAAGCTAAACCCTTGGGAGAAAACAGAGAGAGTTTTATTTGGAAAAATCCCCCTTTCTAAATAAAAGATTCAAGCATTCTGATGTAAAAGAAAAGGTATATTTTAAATGATACTGTTTTTTTGAACAACTTCCTGTAAACACAATTCTAGATTATGATTTAGGAGATCATCCCCAGCCTGCCACCTCATAGGCTGGGACAGTGTTCTTCCTGATTAATTCAGATGAATTGTCGGCTATTTTAGTTTTTATTTCTACACACTGTTTTCCCTCACTAATCTATAACATTGTATTTAATCATATACAAAATAGGGTTGCAAATTTTATACTACAACTTCAACTTGGATGGTGAGTACCAGTGAGATTATATACAACTGGATCAGCTTCTCAACTCAGATCTAAAGTGTGCGTGAAACTCCTGTGTATAGTCCTGTTTTCTCATTTCTTTGCAGGAGTTTTACACACAATTTAAAACTCTTAAAAAATACATTAAAGACTTCTGGGTTTTTTTTTGGGGGGGGGAGGAGTTCTTGGCTTTGTTTTTGGTTTTTTAGAGGGTTTTTGTTGTTGTTGTTGTTGTTGTTGTTTCTTTTTGTTGCTTTTTTGCTTTTAGTTTAGTTTTGTTTTTTTGATACAGAGTTTCACTGTAGCTATTGAGCGTGTCCTGGAACTAGCTCTTGTAGTACAGGTTGGCCTTGAACTCACAGAGATTCTCCTGCCTCTGCCTCCCAAGTGCTGAAATTAAAGGTTTTTTTTTTATTTTTGTTTGTTTGTTTTTTGAGACTTAGCTTCTCTGTGTTGCACTGAGTGTCCCGGACTCTCTCCGTAGATCAAACTGGCCTTGAATTTACAGAGATCCACCTGACTCTGCCTCCAGAATGTTGGGATGGATCAAAGGTGTGCGCTACCACTGCCCAGCAAGACTTCTATTTTTTAAAGTGGTGACTTCTTACATAATTTTTGCTTTGCAAATCACTTCATATCTGTTGGGAGCTGTGAACTCCCAGATCCTAAACTTTTTGTAAACAACT
>NW_026067897.1:3063796-3098621 GCF_014885135.2 Alexandromys fortis | reverse complement strand
TTTTTTTTTTTTTTTTTTTTTTTTTGCTTTGAGACAGCTTGCAGCTGCTCTGAGCACAAGACTCTCAGGAGTTTTTGATGGCAGGGACTGGGTTTTGGTAAGTTTGGCTGGGATGTGACTATTGGTTAAGGATCTCTATATAAGAGGCTCTGGTACACAATAAAGGGAGGTATTCGTGTTTTAAGGATGACCTGTGTCTTCGTATGTCGGTGTGTGTTTCAATCTCCAGCCTCTTGCCCGGTTCACGAACTGTATGGTAGCGCATGGAGCATAGACGTTGTGGTGCGCTACACAGGTCCCCAGCGCTGGGGATCCATTCTACATTCAGTGCAAGTCTTTGCATTTAGTTCATCCTCTCTGGGCACAGCATGGCAGACACGCCCAGAGTTTACTTTACTAATCTCAGGTTTTCTCAGTTCACTGACACTGACAACCGAAACTAACAGTCAAAGCTAGAGACGACAGAAGACAGAACGTAGAAGTGACTGTGTCACGTCACCAAGCATCCACCGCTCAGTTAGGGACATATCTTAAGCAAACATGCCTGACTCCGAACTGCTGGCTGCACCAGGTTACCTGCCAGCTGCTGCTGCTACCACATTGCGTGTAGTCCTATAGGAACCGCTGAGACACCCAGCCAACTAAAGGAAAAGAGAGACCTGCGACAGAGCCAAAGCGTTGGGCATGCAATAAACATCTCAAGAGGGAAAAAAACTCATGATACACAGGGAACTCCAAGCATACACTTACACTTATTTAAAAAAAAATAGAAAATTTGAAGAAAAAAAGCAATCTGGAAAAACTAAATAAAGTAACTGATTGCAAATAAGAACACATTCATATAAAAACAGTATTTAAGGTTGTAAAGCAGGAAAAACATAACTAGACATACATAACAGAAAAGAAAACCTAAAGACACTGCATACAGGAAAAATAAAAATACCGATAAATATACGGTTCACGAAGGAGACAGTAGATCATATATTTTCAGAACAATATTCAAGTGCAACCAATTCCTACCCTGAGGTCAAACATGAGATTCACAGAAATTTTATACTTACCCTAAGCCACAGAAATAGTAAAAAATGAACTTTGTACGCAGGAAGAATAAAGGTCATGGAGTATTAATTTAGAGAAGCACTTTCACATAAATTACAAGAGTTACATTGTCTGTGACTTCTCTACCTAATCCATCAATATCTGAAAATACAGCCAGCTCTAAAAGGCCCTGAGGGAAAGCATTTTAGAAAGCCGGACATTTTCTTATGGTATATAAAATGATCAGTATTTTCAAAATGAAATGGCTCAGGGAGTATAAACTCCATGAGATTTCCTAGAAAACTACTTGATAATGACACATAAAATAGAGATGAGTGATTCCTAGTCTTAAAAAAAAGACTCATGGTGAACAATACATGTTTCTGTGTTTCTATGCCTTCTTCCTGAACAAATGGTGTCAAGAAGGTCGAGGATTTACCGGGCTATGCCTCCCTCATGCATTGAGCCTGTGCTCTGCTGAGACACACAGGCGACATTATGGAAGTGAAAGCCAGCGTGCCCAAAGCTTCCTCGCACAGAGGGCCAGAAGAGACAATTCAATAGGACAAGTGCCATGAGGGCGGGGCTGGGGCTACTCAGGAAATTCTTCCCTCGCCCCAGAGAGAGGGAGGACTTCGAGATGCTTTTACGGAGGCCGGTTTCTCTAGAATCTGAGTACACTAAATATTTCTGTTAGCCAAAACACACTTTCTCAGTGTTTAGTGTTATCTAATCTGTTCTGTTCCCAGAGGTATCTTATTAATGTGATCCTCTCCGCGGTTTAATCCATTTGGAAGTCAAGCTGAAAGACGTCTTGGCATTAATGTGGACACCACTGAGACCCACCTTGTGTCCATGTACCACACAGTTAATGCTGGGCTTTCATGCCCACTGTAGTTCATCATATTTCTCAGTGTGTACTTTCTCAGTAAGCTCTGCCTTCAAAAGCATTCCATAATTTAAACTGGGGACCCTCGATCCATTCAAATTAGCTACTCTGTCTTTGAAATTTATCAAACTACATAGTCATCAAAATAAGGCAAAATTGGAAAAAAGAAAAAAAAACAGAATCAGACAAAATTCTGTGTTCATGTTTTCATTTGACTTGTGAAAACCTAACTAGGCAGACACAAGCCTCAAGCGGTTAAGTGTGTGTGCTGCCAATGCAAGTATTAGTGTGTACTTGGTAGCATGTGCTTCAGCCAAAGAGGAAAATGTCCGGTCAAAGTGTCCTGTCAAAGTGCTACTCACCCAATCGATTTTATCCACATTCCAGTATTTTTTTAAATCCCGGAACTGTATTAACATTCCCTTGAGTCCCACGACAATAATGCTTGCAAGAACGCACTGCCGAGAAAAGACAGGTTGGGGAGGAAACGGGACAAAGACTTCAATGTTGGTTGTTGGATTTTTGGTTTGTTTTTTTTTTTTGTTTTTTGTTTTTTTTTTTTTTTGTAAGTAAATTGTAGAGAAAAGCTGTCACCAATTAGGTTAACGTAATGTTTGTTTAAAATTAACTTATATGTGCTTTAGGGATACAACATCAATTTTAGAAAATCATTGGTAAAACTGATCAGGTTGAAAAGAACAGATAGGAAAAAGAAAGTGAATTATCACAAGGCTGGAGGTTCCTTTTACCTGTTCTGTGTTTGAAATATGTTTGTTACAGAAATTATACATTTGTCTCATATATTTCTTCACAGGGTCCTGGCAGTAGTCACTGTTTCTCCTAGAGATGCTTATTCCCGTGAAAAGTTAACTTGAGTACTAGACAGTTATCATATGGAAACGGTGACTCTCCCAGCCCAGAGGCTAGGACTGGCCTGGTACCCGGGATCGCCGGGGAGCCCGGGGCTTATGTAGAGGTAGATGCAACCCCAGCGTGGAGGCCCTCAGAACAGAGGATGTGTCTACCCTGGGGAGATGGATTTTTGTCCTCCACACCATTTCTCCAGCCTGCACTTTCTGGAGAATTCTCTGAAAGCCTCTCTTTTTCCACCGCTCTGGATCAAACCAAGGAATTTGCACATGCTCAGTTAGTGCTCTGACGTCGAGCGACACCCCGAGTCCCGGAAGTCTACTCTTCATGAGATTATTCCTAGTTCCCACTGAGGAGTCGGAGAGCTGTCGCTCGTTCTTTCTCATGAAATGCGGTATTCTTTCCATCCTTCCAACCTTCACTTAGGTAAAATGGCTTTCAGATTTAGGGTTATTGTATTTATTCTCCCAGGATATTTAATGCACAATAATTCTAATTAAAAGTCCAGAACTATAACATAAAAAAGCAATACTGTACCATGGGCAGCCAGTACAGCAAAGGTCCAACTGCATAGATGACTATGAGGACGCAAACGCAAGATATTAGACAAGCGACCTGTAAACACAAGACAGACAACAAAGAAGGCCGTGAACTGTATTGCTGTGTCAAAGCTATGAGAATAGGGGCAAGAAACAAAATGTTGGCGTGTTGTTAGATTGCACGGACTGTTGTTATCTGTGTTCTGCCGTGAAGAGACAGCAAATGTAACAGTCGACAAACTGGCACAACCAAATAAACTCAGTGGTGAGACAGTCACACACATGTGTGAGTGCGTGCAAGCGCACGCGCACACACACACATAGAACACCATTTATTTGTACAGCAAGCATATCATAGTGATGGGTTGTTGCAAGAGGGAGACCTCTGAGGAAAGTCCTATAGCCTGACTCTACTCATTATTTTCTAGAAGGTCACGTGGGTAATAACTGAAGAATTCACAGCCTGGGGTTTTCTTCTGTTTATGATAGATTTGCACCAAAATGGTTTTCTCTCTCTCTCTCTCTCTCTCTCTCTCTCTCTCTCTCTCTCTCTCTCTCTGTGTGTGTGTGTGTGTGTGTGTGTGTGTGTGTCTGGAGTTCCTCACAAAAAAACTCTGGCAATGTAGTGGTCAGACGGAGTTGCAGGAGCAGTCTCTCTGCCAGAACCACAGATTTCACTTTATTAATCCCAAGAAGTCTTTAGTATCATGCTCTATCCCACCGAGCCTGTTGACAAAGGTCAATAGGAACCACCTGCCTCCCACAGCCATGAGAGAACCTAATTTCCCAGAAGCCGGAGTCCCTGACTCCATAAGAAACATTTGACTAAAGTGCCATCCTAAGAGGCCTTCACCGGTCCTCAAAGATACCTAAAGTATCACTATGAAGGCATCAGAGGGAATCTTTTGTGTTGGAATGGTTGAAATTTAAATTACAGGAATATTTTCAGAATCTGAAAAGGATAAGAGAAGTTTTCTCTGACAGTGCTGTCAGGGCAGCTGTAGAGACTCGGAAACCAGTCTGTTTCATATGAACTTAACACACACACACACACACACACACACACCGTAGATCTAGAAAGAACAGACAGATTACGGGGCATCCTCCAAACAGCAGCACAAAGCAAATGTGGGGAACTCAAAGCCACTGTGGTAAAAGACACTAGACACAAAAGATACAATTCTGGACCAAAGACAATCTTTAAAAGAGAAAAAGTATAGGATGCCAGGGGATGGGGGCAGGCACTAAAAATTAAATATAATTAGACATGAGGGAATGCCCATTTTGAATGGTAGAAATATTTTACACATTGATTTTGTGATTATACAAAATTTAATGTCTTGATCGGTGAGCTTTACACATAAAACGTGATAGTGTTTACGAGAGCTAGTAAGCTTTATAAGACCGATTCTAAAGAGAGACATTGAAAGCCACACAAACACACCTGGGGCCAGCCAGCCTGGACGCTTGTCTTGGACTTGGGTCAGTAGGAGGAGAGGTCCCAAAATAGAAGCAGGTAGATGACAGCTCACCAGACATTCTCATAGATTACAAGTAGACACTCGTTTAAAGGGATAGGAAAATACACTAAGTGCCAAGCTTTACTCGGGTAAGAAGTCAATGCTTTCAATCCCACACTTTCCATCTGAAGCACAGGGAGACTGGTGCCTCATCCAAGGTCAGGGAGCAAGGGAGGTGAAAGGCCACGTGAAGCCTGCACTGGATCCACATCCTTACAATTTGGGGGTTTTGTTTTGTTTTGTTTTTGTTGGTTGGGCAGTTTCTTTCCCTTTCTCTGGATTGTCTTTTCATTCAGTCCATTGTGTATATATTAACCACTCAAAAATATGTGATCACTTAGAGAATATCAACCCCATAATTTTTAAACTTTATTTATGTTACTTGTATGGGTGTTTCGTCTGGATATATGTTTATGCATTGTGTACCTGGTGCCTGTGGAGGCCAGACGAGGGTGTCAGATCCTGTAGAGCTGGACTTACAGATAGCTGCCATCAGGTGGGTGATAGGTATTGAACCCTGGTCCTCTGGAGGAGCCACCAGTGTTCTAAGTGGCTGCGCCATCTCTCCAGCCCAACGCCTTATTGTAACGTGAAAGTTGAATACAACACAAGCCGACACGTTTGGGAAATTCTTGTAGCTTGTCAGCAATTGCTAATGGTGGGAAAGTGGGGGGGGTCCCTCTCTTTCCCTGTCTCCCACTCAGTCCTCTCTCTATAGGAGATTAAACGGCAATCTTATTTCTAATAGTTTTTAAATACTGATAACCTTATTGAGAATAAGCCCAATGCACAGATGTTGGACTTCCAAAGATTTGCTTACTTTTTGAGCTCTGTTTCATTTACTGGCAATGTGCCCTTTTGTTTTCCCCTTGAACTGGACTAGGCCAGTATCACTCTTCCAGTTTTAGGTATTGTCTCAGATTTAAAGTGGAGTATTTGCTTCCTAGCACGGGCAATGGAGATTTCACGAACACGTAATCATTTCGGTCTGGCATTGTTCAAAGTCTTGCCACAAGGTTTTCAGAGCTAATTTTTTAAAGTCCCTGGCAATCACTAAGGATGTTATATGAACTACACGGCAACTAAATAATAGTAAGCAAAAGGCACCTCCTTGAGGCTCTTCACGAAAAGTATTCCATTTGTCTCTTTGTCACGTGAGAACAGAAACAGAGCATAAGTAAGTCCTCAATACATTTTAGAAAGATTAGGTTATAGCCAGGCTGTGGTGGTGCATGGCTTTAACCCCAGCACTCGGGAGGCTGAGGCAAGCGATCTCTGTGAGTTCGAGGCCAGCCTGGTCTACAGAGCAAGTTCTAGGACAGGCTCCGAAGCTACTGAGAAACTCTGTCTCATAAATAAACACAAAAACTAAAAAAGAAAGAAAGAGAGAAAAATTTAGGTTATAAATGCTGAAGGCAAGTGTTTGCATCCTTACCGTCCACAAGCCAGTTATCGCCCAGGTATTTTCCCCTCCGAACCTTCCATGTCATGCTGACTAAATGCCTCGTGATAATTTTTGTTTTAAAATTTCCAGCAGTCATATCTAAGAGCTAAGTCTGCATGAAAGTTAATGAAATCTTTATTTTCTTCACATTTTATTACAGGGTTATAAGCATATAAGTGTACATATGTAAACACTACACATAAATTTTGTTTCAGAGGTGTACATATGTAAACACTACACATAAATTTTGTTTCAGAGGGAATGACGCACAGCATTCATCTGTGCCATCAATCTCGGTAGCGCCATTATCTATCGCTCATGACTGACAAAGATGACCAGTAAAGGCATCAGTGTCCTCATACATACACGATACTTTGCTTCCGGAGCAGAGGTCAAATGATGCACAGATTTATTTATGGGAAGTGGTGGAATTGAAAAAAGATAGGAAAGGGCAGGAAGTAAGGATAAGAGGCAGGGCACTGGGCAACACAGCTAAATTGAGAAGGCCTTGAAGAAGATGCAAGCATTGAGCCAACTTCTGGTAAAACAAAAGGAGCACGGTTTTGCAAATTAGAGCCCAGAGGCAATCATAGCTTTGCAGGAAAGCCTGCCAGCTGCTGTTTTCAGTTGTGGCTGCACAGCCTCTGCAGCAGATGCTGTCTGGCTTCCCTTGTGGCTCTGTGATCCCCCTGAAGCCCCTGAGAAGCACGGATGCACCTCCGCTGTCGGAAGTGAAGAGAAGCGTGCAGGAGAGAGTCAGGGGACACCGAGCTCCTGCCCAGAGTTAAGGTTTCAGTTCAGAAAGGAGGGAAGTCAGACACAGTATCCATGTGTGCTGTTTGTCTAACTTTCCCCAAGGCTGGTCTTAGATCCACAGGCTTTGGGCGTCCTGTCTAATGGAGGGCGCAGCTGAGAGAATTCCCACATACGGAGGGTGAATCTGTGTCTGTGTCTTTGATCACAGCACTTGCTACTAAATGATCAGTATCTTTTGTTATTTCTTTTCAAATAGTTTAATTAGTTTTTCTGAGACACCCAAGTCTTTATCCTCCACTCACTCACATAAAACAGCCCTGGATTCCCTGCCAATCACCACCATGTTAGCTCTGAAGTGTTTGAAGTGTGTCTAGTCCATATTGAGGTCAGCTTGCACATGCAAAATATACACCAGATCCCCAAACTTTATTGGAGAAACATGCACAAGGTATTGTGTGTAGTTCTGTAATCCATATTGAAATTATCATAACTTTATCCTATCAGGTAAGTTAAAGTATATTAAAATCAGTTTTTATAGGTTTTCTTTTTTTAGATTCAGACACTAAATAAATTACTTGGGTATCTCATATTATATTTCTGTTGAGCAGGACTTCTCTCAAGTACGTGATCAAATATCTGATTTTAAATAGAAGTTTTCCAGCAACAATGCTATAATCTATTTAAGTTTTATTAATGACAACACAAACTGCCTTTGGTCTGTCTGATCAACTCTCACAGTTGACAATGGGGTTCTCAAGGGTGAACTATTGCAAACTGGATCCCTGGGCTGGTGAGATAGCTTAGTTTGTAAAGTGCTTGGCATGGGAACACCAGAACTGAGGTTTTGAGCCCCAGAACCCACACAGATTAAACTAGACATGGTAACACATACTTATAATTCCAGTGGTGGGGGAGGAGGAAGGTGGATCCCAGGGGCTCACTAGCCAGACAACCTAGCCTGCTTTGCAAGACGGAGGCCAAAGAGGGCCCTGTCTCTAAAAAATAAGGTGAAAGGCGCCCACGGAATGACACCAAGGTTGAGTTCTGGTCTCTTCACACACATTTGCATGTATACCTGCAAACACACATGCATTTACATACACATGGACATGGACAACCTGCAAACACACAGAAAGGCACGCAGGCAGGCAAAGCTGAGAAGATTTGTCTAAGAAAGCACTAGGTGGGAAGGAAAAATCAGCTCCTTTCCCGGCCGTTCTGGCGCTCCTGAGATAGATGCAGGTGAATCCCTGTGAGTTTGAGGCCAGCTGGGACTGTTACATAGGGAAACCCTGTCTCGAAAAACCAAAAAAAAAAAAAAAAAATCAGCTCCTGAACCGAGCAAAGCCTTCTGTGGAATGGAAGGAAGAAATAAAATGATGGTGTTTTTCTCTTGTCAGGAAGGTCACTGTACTGCCTTTGTCTGTAGAGCTGGGGACCGAATCCTGTGTGTGGCAGAAAGTGCGCTATTATTAACTATGCCTCCAGCCTTCAGCAGGTAACTACACAAAAATATCTCCGTGAAGTGTTCCTGTGAGAACACGGAAACTGTGGCAGGTGTTACAGTAATTAACAAGGGTAACGTGATTATCACCTGCTCTTGGAGGAGTCGTAATTAGATAAAAAGGTGAAAGGATTTTGGTGCTCCAGGTTAATTCAGTGGGTCTGTGTCCTAGCGCTGAGGAGAGGCAGGCAGGCCGTTGATGAAGGGCCTGCGCTGGGAAATCTTGACCTGTGGGGAAAGGCTTGCCCGGGTGAGTAGCTGCGTGCTGGGTCTCCCCAGGAAAAGTTTTGTCACACAGCATCTGGGACAATGACTTCCTTCAGCCACCTTTCCCTCAACTTTCTCACCTAGAAACTGAAACTGAGAGCAAGTTTACATCTTTCCCCAGGGGCCTAAAGGACCGAGTCTGTTTATATAAACAGAAAGGCACGCAATGCCGCACATGCAAGTCAGTATTGTTTGCACCGCCATCCGTACCGGCCTCTCCATCACCACCATCCTGCCACTGTGCAGTGTCCTGCCTAGAGCAGGTCAGGCTTGCAAAAAAGTGAATCGACTTGAGTTCCTAAAATATAAACAATGTGTAAAACAATGGTTTCATTAAAACCCCTCCAAATCTTCACATATAGAGAAAGGTACTTTGGCACATTTGCTAATTGCCATACATGGAATGCTGGTGTCATGAACAGATTCTGCATAGGCTTGGTTTTATTTTATTTTAAGGAAGTGAGCAAAATATAAAGAAAGTCACCCAGACTGTTTAGGTTAACCGAGACACCACTAGAGGGAGCCCTGGCTTCAAAATTGCCGCTAATGAAGCTGCCAGGAGTGTAGAATTCAGCGGTTTGCTCCTTTAATCACGGAGCCTGTGGGAAGCCCTAATGGGAAAAAAAACGCGGGTGAGGGGTGGGGTGGGAAAGAAGAAGCAGGAGAGGAAAAAGTTGTTTCTTAAAAGCTGCTTCGAAAATACAAATTAGCAACATTTTCAAAGCTGGGTACCTCTCTCTCCTACTGAGACGGGCAGCGGTGGAGGCGGGAGGAGGGGGGTTGGCGGGGGAGTTGACGGTCCTGTGCACAGTCCCGCTTTCCCTGCAGGGGAGGTGTTACCTGTGTCTTTGCTCCTGTGCTGTACAGTCCAGCCGTCCTTCCCATGGCAGCAGCACTTGGGATACAGAAGAAAAATGAAGGGATCACATTGCTGAGGCCGTGGGCCAGAAATTCCTGAAAGATTAGTTATGGGAGAATAGAACATGTCTTTATCACAATCCCCTTCTATGGTCCCAGGTCCAGTTTGTCAGGGAGTGGAGCCTGTTTATGTTCAGTTCCTCATCAGCTGAGATGTCACTGTTTACAATAAAAATCACTAATGTCCATTGACGGTTACTTTCCTCCAAAGCTGTTCTGAGCGCGTCCCTCTTTCAATTCTTACAACCAACACGTGAGGAAATTGTATTTATTCATAACTTCCATATTCTAAGTCATCCCAGTTGGGCTTCTATTCCCACCCTTTCCTCAACGACCTCTGCCCAACGGCTACGTCTTATCTTACCTGTATAAAGAAGCATTGGCCACAGTTGCTTAGTCCGTCCTTCTTAAAAGGTCCCTTCGGTAGGCGTCTAGGACCTCACACTCCAAGCCTGTCTTTAGATCTCAGTCTGTCTGTCACCTGTCTGTTCCCTTTGTCACCTAACCAATCGCAAACGTAGGACTATTTCTCTTGTGTATCTACCTCTTACCTACGCAAATATAGACTGGTAACTCCCACCCTGACAGCGCAGAGTCCTCTCCTGAACTTCAGACTCCTCTATCCAACCTGTTATCTGCCGTCCGCATCTGACAGCTAACGGGAACTCAGTAACTGGTCCACAGGGTTCTCCCATGCCCATCACATCCTCCCAGGTCTAGTCCCAGACTGTACCCTCATCCACGACTCTTCCCAGAAACTCCATATGCAGTTCAGTGCACAGCCACAGGCGCCTCTCCCCCACAGGGCCTGCTCCAGCCATCGTGTTTCCACTGGGTAAACGGAAACCCCTCCTAACACCTTGCCTGCGCCTCTTGGGATCAGTGACTGTAAACAATCTCTGGCCTCAGAGAGATGTGGTTCTGACCAGCAAATGTAGATAGCGAATAGACAGTTATAAAGCAGGCTGGGAAGGGTGCAGAGAGGCCTGGTCCACAGAAGTCCTGTGACGTGAGGATGTGGATGACGAAGTTGTACGGACTTGTGGAGGGGAGGGGGTAGGAGTCACAGGAAATAGAGCCACGAGTGCAAATTCCCCCAGCCAGAATCCTGGAGTTCTAAGGAGAAATGCAAAGTGTGGCTCCGACATTCACAAGAGACCAGATATGGAAAGGGACCCTGCAGACAGACAGCCTCATCACCATGGTAGTGAGGTCTGTGAGCTGAGCATGAGAGCCGGGAGTTCCTGCGGATGAAAGCATTCATCTGTGCATGTCACTGTTTTATCCTTGGACCTATTGTAGGACCTAATGCACACATATCCAGAGAGTCATATGATCTCATATGAAGTCACATGATCTCCGTGTGAGTTCTGCGTACAGGTGAGAATGTGGGGCCTTGGGGCATGGAAAGGACACTGGGGAAAAGAGGGTCAGTGAACAAGAACGAATGCCCTCTCAGGTATGTCGGAACAGACTTCCCACCCTGTAGGGTCTTAATGTTAGTGTCCTACTTTCGGATCCCTAAGCATTCAAAGGTATCTATCATGAAATGATAAATAGGCTTGGATTCTCTCCTAAAACCAGATAAAAGAACATGAAGGTGCACGCCTCTAACAATGTATTTTAAGGGTCAGTAAGATGACTCAGCAGGTGAAGGCACTGGCTACAAAACCCGATGATCTCAGTTCAATCCCAGGACCCACACAGTGGAGCCAAGAATTGAACCCTGGAGGTTGCCCTCTGACGCACACAGATAAACAGAGGGAATGAGCAAATCGATGGAGTGTAAACTGTCAAAGTTGGCCTCCCCGCCTCCTTCTCAGAGGCTTGCTGAATTGTTCTGCCCATTCTTTCTACACATTCAGAAATGTATTTTCAAACATTTGACATTTTCAGTATCTAAGAGTCTAGAGAAGAGTAACACACTGGGTCCACAGGGATAGGGGGCGCACTCCACCTGGTTGTCATCCACTGAATATTTGAACTTCTTGGCAGACCCTTGAGCAAGAGCCAGTGAGGCCACGTAGCCTACAAGCGCAACTCCGAAAGCTTCAGTGAGCACTGCATTGAGGATGTTCATCGGTGGAGCACGGGGCAGAGGAATCCTAGTAAGAGAAAGACTGAATTGAAGCTGTGGGCCTTCCTAGTAGTTCTGTACAACTTGCCATGAATCCCACTGCAGTACTGTTTCTGAAGGTTACAGGGAATACATGAAAGTCCCAAGGGAAAAACTAAGCCTTCTTTTCCAGAGAAGCCCTGTGTTTTCACCATTATTTAGCAGAAAAGCAAAATTGTAGGAAACACCACAGGGAGAGCCCTGTGCATTTAACTTGCATTCCTACCCAGGGAATTCAGGTCATAGCACAGATATTCTGACTTGACAAAAGTTTCTTGTAGAAAACAAAAGCTATCTGGGTCTTCTTTTCATTTGAACTTTTCCAAATATTTATTTGGCTGGCGCTGGAGCTGTGTTTGCTCCTGTGAATGCTGCAGAGTTTCAGGCAAACACTAGTTTACTCTACCGTTGGCTAGACTCCAAATATGCCGTTGACTTCATTACGTTAATTACATTTTTAACTCCATCTTTTCATGAGACAGTTAATCACGGCTTACACGAACTGAAGAAACTATGTGGGAAGATCTCATCTACTCTCTATTGCAAAAGAGACCACACTTAGCTTCATTTCAAAGAAGTCTTTAAAACATTTCTCAGATAATACCCAGCCATTACGTCTATTGTCCCTTGAAAACCATGGAAGCCAAATGACCACTTACGTATTCCTTGTCCTTTTGGGAGACTTCCCCCTAAAGGATCTTTGTCATAAAAAGTAGAAGAAAGGGGGAAGTGTCATCTCATACTGGCTGGTGTCTTGCTATCTAGTGTGCGAGTAGAATGTGACTTCTTTCTTGTTACCTGTTTCACTCCGTTTCCCCAACAACCCCACATCAAGTACACTGCACCCAAGCAGGGATGAGGAAATGTTTGGAAGAAGGTTACAAGAACAGCTGAGCTGGGGTTCGCTCTCAGCTCTTGGCTTTCAAAGCCATTTTTTTTTTTCAGTTGCTTAAGAGGGTTTCTGAAAAGAGAATTCAGTCAGGGTGATCAAGAATGGATGGAGGACAGCCATGAAGGTTTGTCACCCATTCAAACTACCCCTTATTGCCAAAACATTGCTATGACTACACAGCCTAAGATACATATTATACGAAACATGAAATGAAGAAATGGAACTTGTATTTCATTCAGGTTAAATGTGATTGATAACAATGGGACTAAAGAAGAATCAATGAGTTGGCTTTCAAAGGAAAAGCAGAGGAACCTTCAGGAAAGTAGAGTTGATTGAAGAAACCCTCCTTTACCTGCATCTACACAGGCCAGCAAACACGGGATTTCTTCAAAAGCATTCTTTTCTCCAGTTTCTGAGACTTTTTCTACTATTTCTTTGTTTTAAGGAGAATAAAAGTAAAATATAGAAGACCCCAAACTTATCCTTGTCTGCTTTATACAGCCTATAAAAAGGAGACTAATCCCTAAGGTTTTAATTTTTCTCTACTATATCTTGTCAGCCATTCTTTGGAAGGTCCTCCATCCTGTTACTATGTTACACCTGTGAAACATCCTTTTGAAATCTGGAGGAAAACTAGAGAGCCAGGTCAGCCCTACTTTGCCCTCCTCTACAACTCTCTACTCCGACCTGTGGGCTTCCATTTCCACGGGATGCTTGTTTACATTAATCATAACTTAAGTGAAGTAAAAATGACCACAAGAACATATGTGGCTGAAAATTTAAACTGACCCAAGTCCAGGAGTTTGCAAATTTAGCAACTTCCATTATTTTATAGCCAAATGTTTGCAAATACTTTTGGCGTCTTTTACTTGAAGCAATGCTGTGTAAAATAATTACAGTAGCTCATTGAATAACAGGTTAGCTTATTACCTAGAAAATTACTATTTTTCCACATGTTGGGTTTGTCATTTATAATAAAAATTAATTAGAATTCTGCCTCATACAGCCACAAAAAGAAATGAAATCCATACGTATCCAGGTCCAGGCCTTTGAACATCAAAAAAAAAAAAAAAACACTCAGATAAACACGTATTAAAAGAGAGGCTACATTACCCCTTTGGAATGTGTCCAACAACTTCTAGTCCATATGTGTTTTCCATGTTGGTACAATAGCAAGCAAATGAGGCAGCAATGATCTGTGTAGTTCCATTCGGGAACAAAAAAAGAAAGACATTTAAAAGTGTGTGCGTGTTATTAGAGGGCTTCCAAGTGCCTATGATCACTTAAAAATATATATTATATGTCCCAGAATTACTATTTATTAATTAAATACTAAGAGTTAAGCCAGGAGTGGTGTTGCATGTCAGTAATCCTAGCAGACAGGATGCCAAAACAAGAGCATTTCCAGTTTGAGGGCAGCATGGATTATACAGTAAGGTCCTGGAAAAAATAAAAATAAAATAAAAACATGGGGGAGATGGATAAAGAGAAAATGGTTAACAGGCACACGGTGAACTTGGCTAGGAAGCATTAACTTCTGATGTCTTGGAACACAGTTCAATAAATATCTTCCATTGATAATGATTAACCATGTATTTTAAAATCCCTAGTAAGAGAATGCAAAATAACCAAGACAATGGATATGCCAATGATTCTGATCTGATAATTAAATTGTAAACAGTGTCTCACTGAGCTAATTAGTATATGCAGTTACCAATCAGGAGGCAAGTACAATTCTAAAATAGACTTCTTAAACTCAGGTGCTCTTCTCAGTTTTCAGGGTATAGTATGTACAGTCTCATGGTTTTTTTCAACACGCTGCTTAGTACCCACCCAATTATGTCCAATTTTGAAGGCACAAAAGACACAAAATATAGTGGTGTGTGTGTGCGTGTCTGTGTGTGTGAAGCACTGCATTTCAACCTACTTTTCTCTCATGACATGAAGAGGTCTTTGTGAGAACATTCTCGCTCTGTTAGTAACGAATGTTGATCTATAGCCTCTTTATTTTTTTTTTAATTTGAGGTTTTGTCTCTTTCATGAAGTAAAACATGCCACTTCCCAGTCTGATGACTTTCATATAGCCCTCAAGGAGGCTCAGATATCTTACTTAAATGTTATTGAGATATTCAAGCAAGGTCACTTGTTGGGTCTATAGTCATAGTCAGTATGTCTACGTGTGTGGGTGTGTTACATGTGTGCATACATATTTGCCTCTGTTGTGGCACATGTCTGCATGTGTGCAAACGCACATGGATTCACAAACACGTAGAGGACCAAAGTTGATGTTTTTTGCAGTTCCTCCTTATTCCTTGAGATAGGGTCTCTCAGTTGAGCCCAGAGCTCCTCTGTATGTCTAGTCTTGATTGTCAATTTGTCCTGGGGATCCCCTATTACCACCTTCCAGTGCTGAAAATGCAGGTAGTCTGCCTTGCTTGAGTGGCATTTCTAGGAGTCCGGGATATACGACTCTAGTTCTCACACTTACACACTTAACCAATGAGCTATGTCCTCTGCCCCAAAACCATCTTTAAGCTGATACCAGAGCTAGGTCAGCCTCTGCCGTATTGGCCACGCCCTTGAGAGTCTCCCACCCATTTTCAGATTTTGTCATCCACTAGTGTTTTTAGTAGCTACGGGATTTCGAGGTTGTCTGACCTGAGGTCTCTCTTTACAGTATGTGAATTCCTGTCCCCTGAGAACATAAGCTGAGAATTTAAGGTAGAGATCTTAGGTTGATTTGAAGAGATGTTGGTGATCATAATTTATGTCAGTTATTTGGACCTGTTACAATATACTTTCATAACCCACTGTGTTTGGCTGTGGTCAAATTATATTTGAGATCCTAAATACATGAGGCAAATAATGCTATTAAGTTGGGCTACTATAAGAATAACCATTGGGGGAATGTAAAATCTAGTTTTATCACCTAAAATGATACTTGTGAAATTTTCTGTGGACAAATACAAACGAACCAATAAAAAAACAGTTTGTAATGATTCATGTTCTTACGATGAACGCATCAGTCATTTATTTACAGTGCAAGTTTCCCACAATCATGGCCATAAAATAAAAGCATAACAAAATTACATGATCAAAGAAGGAGCATCTAACAATCAATGCTCAATAATACATAGCAACTTCTGTAGTCATGTTCCTAACTATGTCTTTGGTTGATGTTTGAACTTATAACTTTCTAAAACATCAAATGAACTTAAAAAGCAAGATGCTATTTTGGATTTTAAAAAGAAAAGGCATGGTTAAACTATACAAATATTAATGTGATATAATAGTAATCTTTAAATTGCTGAAATGGTCACTGAGACAGCAGCTGATTCTTTGCTCTATTTCTCTGACATGATTCAGCTTCTTCATCAGTTCCTCTGTAGTACTTTGATGTGGGATTTCCCTCTGTATTCTGTGATTACATTGAATGTCCACTTCATTGGTGTCAAGAATATCATCCATTTTAGAATGATCCTTACAAGTTTTCTAGAGAGTGCCAGTTGCTTTATGACTATATTAGGGGCCTGTTTCCCTACATTATGTTTCAGTCTTGGTTTTATAAAACTTTTAATACAGCTTTCTAAGATGCAATAGGCATTTCTTAACTTCTCCAGAACTTTGAGATAAAATGGCATGGATCTTGCTCTAAAAATTTCAATCAATGAAGTTATTTAGATACTATTTGTAATATACATAAAAATCCAAGGACCATTTAGAGTTCTTTAATGTAAACTGTGGTCACATCAATGTGATATTTCATTAAGTGCTCCCAGGAGAGGCTCTTAAAACTTCAGTCTTTAGAAGCAAGATATGATGTATTTTTTCAGCCACAAATATATTTTAAAGTACCAGCCTGGGCAAATGAAAATCCTGAATATCTTTTCAGACAGGTAAAATGAGTTCAGTAACAGGAAAATCAACAAACTTCCCAATCACTAATGAGAATTTTCTAGATAACAGCTCTATGTGTGTCACAGAGGTTTCAAGGCAATAGCATAGGGTATCATATTTTATTGTTTTGCATAAGATCATACCCAATATCATTTGAGACTCATTCTTACACATGTCTCTTATGAGATCTCAGGAGATATGTCCTCTTATTTTTATAAAAAATTAAAAGCATATGAGAAATGCTGTATGAATTGAAAACATATGCCCTTCCTTTTTAAAATTACTGACTCAAAATGTTTCTTACGTTAATGTATATCCATGCAAATTAGTCTTTCATTAATGAGACACCGGAACGGCTGTGGGTTACTGTTGAAAATATAGCAAGCATCTGCAGACTTACCCCCTCCCCCCGCCAGAAACAACTAAGTGTTATTCATTGCATACTTACCAAAACTAAGTCGACAGGAAGAACAACTTTAATTTTTCTCTTAAACTGTTCATTCAGCTCTTTAACGAGAACAAGGACAACAATGCTCAGCAAGGATAAGAGCAGCGCCTCCAGCTGGACAGACTTGATGTTCTCGAAAACATAGGCATAAATCTGCAGGAACGAGAAAGGAGCAAAATCGGGGTTGCCCACAATACACCAGAATGCAAATATGGCCATAAATTAACTCCATGATGCTGTATTTAAAAGTCCTAATGCCCAGAGGATGGAAAGGTAGGAAGGAGGAAAAGGGCTGGAAGGGGAAAAGCCATGTTTTCATGCATAAATTTCTTTGTCCTTGATTCTTCCATCCAACTCAGGTCAGTCTCTTCCTACACATGACACTGTTAAAGAGAACGATGCCCCTGGCTCCTTCCTTGACACATGAATGGGCAAAGAGGCACCCACCTTTCGAATCCCACCACCCTTCTAAGTTTAACAGGAACACACACACACACACACACACACACACACACGTCAAGAGCTGGTATTTAACCGACATCAGATGCTTGCCTCACTATAATCTATCATGTTCTCAGTCACTCAGCATTTGTTAGCTTATCAGCACATATGTAAGGCAGTGCTTAGGTTGACAATGATGAGCAATTTAGAAAGAGCCTGAGTATTCATACACTCCACTATAGAGTATAGGGATCACTACTAATTCAATCAGTTAATACAGCATGATGGTAATAACACAGATTGGATATCTGAAGTATATTACTGAATGTGTGAAAAATGATGGTTGCCCTTCCAAAACCAGTAAGCGGGAACTGAACAGGCTACAGATAGGAGGAGGTGGAGGAAAAAGTCTGTGGAAGTATTTTACATCAAGGTCACATTTAAAGAGTCAGAACATAGGCTATAAGGAAAGCAATGCATGATTTCTGGAAATGTATGCTCAAGAAGCTAATACAGGACTGGGGAGATGGCTCTGATGACTCAGCATTCAACAGCCCAGACCCACATCAAAAAGCCTGAGCAATGGCAAGTGTTTATCAGCTGCACACCGGAAGAGGTGGACCAGAAGATCTCAGGGGCACACTGGACAGCCAGCCTACACACGTCTCTGAGCTCCAGATTCCGTGAGACCCTGCCTCAAAAAATGAGGCAGAGAACAATTAAAGAAGACCCTGATACTGACCCCCAGATGCCTGTACACTCACCACACACACACACACACCAACACGTTCACACATATGCTACCATCAAACTATTTGTGACCATGAAGAAGTTACGATAATAACACATTAATATTAGATTATCAATGTTGCTAATCTCAGATGGCAGATAAATAAATTTAGAGTAAAGTCAAGGAAACAAATAACATTAAAGCCTTCATAAAGTTGAGGCCTTGTATTTATTCAATTAAGTGCCAAAAAACATTTAACTCAATAATTTAGAGTCTTGTGAGTATCTGCCTAAATGCCAGGTCAACTTGCATAGACAGAGGACATATTTTGAGGAATCCCAAATTATGTGTGAAGGAGAGAAAAAAAATAACTAACTTAAATCTAACCTTTGGTCCTATATAAACTTTTGATGTTAAGCAACCTAATTTGAAAATTGTTTTTAAATTGGACTTTGTGTGTATACAGACTAATGTTTATCTTCCACCTTCTTGGACATACCTCTGAATTGTACATATTGAATGGTCACTAACTTTCTCATAATTCTGACAAAGAAAATGTAGTGAGCCTTCGCTTGGAGAAAGCAACTCGGTTAATGTCAGGTAGTTTGAACTTTTTTTTTTTTTTGATTTTTACCAGCTATAATTTTTGTACATTAGTGTTTAAAATAGCAAAGAACAGCAATGTTCTTCTGCTTACATAGCATTAGGGACTTTTGTTAGTATGCTTACATTTACAGGATGAGGAGAAGAGTGACCAACAGCAGATTCAATACTTTAGTCTCTCATTCATACATACGAAGTGCTAACTGGAAAGTAAACAATTTAATTAACACACCCAACTAGAGCACATGTCCCCACAGCACATCATTTCAGTGTCCCACGTAAGGAAACTAAACAATAAGGAGGGGGTGGGTACAACTCGGCAGCAGAGCACCTCTATCTTGTGTAACTTAGGGTTCAATATGCAACAGTGTCAAAAAAATGGTCTTCAGGAAACCTGACCAGACACTGGGAAGAGAGGTTGGGATTCTGAAAGGAGAATTACAATTATTGGTATGTGGAGAGAAAAAAATTTTCTTCACATCTCAGTGTTTACTATTTTCCCCAAACTGGCGGAAACACGGCATCATCTAATACATCAAACTTTGGTCAAGGAACACTAGAGACACCCATTTCATTTCAACAATGAACTGTCAGGGACTGCTCTGTTCCCTTCAACAACCAAGTGAAGGAAAAAAGACACTCCCTAAAGTCTTAACATTTTTGCTTAAATAGCTATAAATTGTGTTTTCTAACCTATATCCAGGGCCTTTTGAATACAATGAATGGATTTTAAAATGAAGGCACAACAACATACTTTATATTTACAATGGCTTATGACAGATACAATATCTGAAAATAATTTCTAGTTTTGTTTATTATTGCTATTTAGTCAAGAAAAGATTAACACTTTACAAGAAATGAATTTCAGCATATGCCATATAGATATGATTTTTGAACTTTAACTCACAGATGAAGCCATAATAAAACTAATGATAATCATAATAATAATGACGACAATCACAAACCATCCACTGTGAAATCAGATACATTTAGGAATGCATCATAGAACATGGAGCAGGTAGTTTTGCTTCTTACTGCTCAACACTGCTCAACACTGCTCAACATGGCTTCATGAGAAACAGAGCATGCTTTTTCTGCCACTACGCACTGTAAATGAAAATCATTCGCAGCGCCCCTAGTAGCGACAGAAATCCAGTCAGGAGGCTGTAAGATGGCTCCGTGATTAAGAGTACTGATTGCCTTCCAGAGGTTTGATCCCCAGCACCCACTTGGCAGCTGGCAACTATAAACTCCAGTTTCAGGGGATCCAATGCCCTCTCCTGGCCACTACAGACACTGCGGGTGCATGGTGCACAGATAAACACTCAAAACATCCATGAACATAAAATCAAAATTGAACTAAATCAATTTTTAAAATTTTTTAAGAAATATAGTTTTCCTCGGTGTGATATATCTCAATGAGGATGGGAGCAAACAAGAGTGTCGAGAAATTCTCTCAAAATACATGTCTCTGTCCAGTGGTTTGAGGGTAATTGAGAATAATACTGAGATTATTCATCCAAGAGCAAATCATTCAAATGTCTTAAAGCTCTGCGTTATTCCTTATGCCTTTCCCCCACGAGATTTAAAGTATGCCATGACAATGAGGCTCCCAATCCATACCAGATTGTTATGTGATGCGCACTTGGAGAACATGTGTTTGCAGTCATACAAATGACCACCCCAGAATGAGAGGAATGAGAGCCCCCCTCTGGGATTTTATTGTCTGTCTGGATTAAACTACAGCTCGTCAAACAAAGCATGTCTCACAAAGATTCTGCAGAAAAGCATGGGGGTGGGTGGACAAGGACTCATTAAAATAAGAACACAGGCATGAAGAACATAATAGGAGAACAGGCTGGGAGGAGTCCTAATGACTGTCATGTGGACCCACTGAGAGAAGTCACAAGCTACATCAGCTTACGGGATATGGGTGACACAGGCAGACCTGCAGAGCTGGAGGTAAGGACAAACGCAAGCATTTCTATGTGTTCACTTAGTGCTCTGGGTATCCTAAACACACGCTAAACGCCTTTAAACTCTAGTCTGGTTGTCTTGACACGCTGGTACACACTCACTAGACTACTTAAAATCTCCTATAGGGGTCATCATTGACCTCTCAGAGGTCAGAGGAGCAACAGCAATGCTGTACAGACTCATAGCCAAGTTTGTAGAACTGCCTGATCAACTTAATAAACAAGCTCGGAGCTTCTGGAACTATAATACTATAGTTATAGTTATAATACTATTGTTATAGGGCATATATGGAAATCAATATATACATAAACAAATCCACTTTGAGACAGTTCAAAGAATGAAAAATACATACTCATATCCATTGCTACATTTAATTTAAATAGACGTCATGTTTTTATGAAACACTACATAGGTACTTTTACACATACAAACACACACGTTTTTAACTGAGTTGGCCATTTTTTATAAGTTTGTCTATTTTTTCAGTGATGGCTTCTCAACTCCTTGAAAAGTATTTGAAAGAAGGTGACACTGTCGAGCAAACTAACATTCTTTTCTGATATGGCAAAAGCAAAAATAAGCCTCTGGATGGCATAGAGTGGAACATGAGACTCTGAAAGAGGAAAGGCCGGGTTTATATAAATGCCTTCTTTCCTCACTGTGGAGACTGGGGCTAAGCCCCTGAGGGTGGGTCTGTAGCGGGAGCTGCATCCACTCGCGCTTACTGAGGTTCTAGTTTGTGGGAAGCAATGAGATCAATGCTACTGCTACCAGCATAGAAAATTCCAAGTAACCTGCCTTTGGTGTGGTCGATCTGATCTAAATGATCAGATGTTTAGTATCAAATTTTCTAGGAATGAATCAAAACTGAAGGCAGAAAAGGCTGACAGTGTTAGTTAACAAAAAAGCCAAAGGCCTCCCTGAAGTCACCCCCAAACAGTTGTTTTTCTCTGCGCAAGAGTGACCGAGGATCTAAGACCCTGCATAGAGACACACTCATGCAGGGAGAGAATTCCAGGATGTCCACCTACAAAGCTCGTGACACACAACACAGATCTCATGCTTAGAAAATATGAACAGGTGTTAAAGACATAATGGACTGTTTCTTCAAGCCTCAGCTAACTAGAAATATGTCACCCGAAGGTTTCTCCTTTCCTAACACCCTGGTTACCACAAAAAATATATAGAGAGGAGGTAAAGTTAGTTAAAATGTCTTAAAGTATGAGAACAACATTGATAATAAATCTCCATTGGTAATTCTGAACTACCTATAAAGGAACCCCAAAGAACATTTAAATACATATTTCCATGCAAAATAAAACACGTAAACCCTTTGATACTATTTACTATGCATGTGCCATCTCTGTCCTCAGGATCTGTCGTGAACAAGATTGCACTGCACTAGGAAAATAGAAGTATCAGTAAAACCAGAAAATTTTGCTAAATGTCAGCTTTCTATTTGAATATTAGGTACAAAGTAATAACTGTCAATCTATTGGTCTTATTTTTAAATATATGATTTTGAGTTAGTCATCAGCCACAAGGCCAAGACTGTTTCCAGAGGGGAAAAAATGCTAACTTTTACATATGCTCATTCAGGTGCAGACTTTTGTCAGAACGCATCTGACCTGATCCGTGCACAAATACAAGTCTGAAAATGTGGACGTTTCCTACATTTTGGGAAGAACGTCTTCTGAAGAAGGACCCACTGGACTGTTGTGATCATGTGACTGCCATCGTCTCACAGTGGAGAGAGTTTGCTGAAGGGTCTGTCTGGTTGAACACTGCTGCAGCTGGGAACAATCTGCACATCTGCAGCCTACGTCTCCTAGGCAGAGTTCAGGAGTGAGGAAAAGAATCACACAATTTCTGACTTTCACTTAGACGTGTTCTAAGAAAAGAACTCTTCTGTCTGCTCCGCCATCATGTCAAGCTTGTATCTGTGGATGGGTGTCTCTCAGCTCTGGGAAAGACAGAGAGCTGAGAAAGCCATGTTTTCAGAGCAGAGGTGTATGACCACCTTACGAACACATTCCTCCCTATCATACCACTTCTGTCGAGCAGTGACCCATTTTTTCCATAAAAGTACATGAGATTCTTGTTCCTCTCTTTGTCTTTGTATCAAACCACCTGACTTCATACCCCTCCTCATAAAAAACAAGGAAAGTATTTATCAGCTGCATCCTCAATGCTTATGGATCTGTCAACAAAAAGTTAGTGAATATATCTGTTCTATTAGAGTTTTTGTTTGTTTGGTTTTTATTTTTGTTTTTCAAGACAGTGTCTCTCTGCATAGCTGTCCTGGAACTCACTCAGTAGACCAGACTGGGCTTGAACTCACAGAGATCTGCCTCCTCTGCCTCCCGAGTGCTGGGATGAAAGGCATGCACCACCACCACCCGGCTCTAGTAGTTTTTTAATCAAGGATGAATGCTCCTTTCTTCATCATTTCATGGCAGTCAGAACAATATTTCTAGATTGCTGCATTCTTACTTAAAGCAGCAATCAGGCCATTGGTGCATTTACCCAGGAGCCTCAGCTGCCCCAACATGACCCGCCACCACAGCTGTTTCTCGCCTGATGATATTTGAATCCAAGCTCCTGGTAAGTCCACAAATCCCCAAAGCCTATCTTTCATCATTCTCCAACAAATGTTTAAACAAGTTTCCCTGCTTCGAAGATTTGGATGTCTCCTATCAACTTTGCCTACATACCATTACATTATTAAGTATTTCAAGATCAGTACTGATAAGCTTCTTATAATTCTTTCCTGCAAAGCAGTGAACACAAATACCAAAAGAAAAGAGCGAAATATTGAGTATCGATCTCAGGTTACATTGTCATTAGTACAAAACATCAAAAAGGACAGAAAAACAACATTCTATACATTTTTACATAGATCTCCAATCAATTGTATCTCATGCTGGGAATCAATCCATTCGCTCTTGCTTCAAGGGAAAAATGAAGTCTCAAACCAGAGTGGGAAGCATGGTATGTCAGCAGCTAGAAACAACATGGGCACACAAAATTCTCTTGAACCCAGCATTCAGCCAAGCATACCACGGCTCACGTGGCACTCAGCCATCCCTTGTTTAGAAAAATAAGCTTAATTTGAATTACTTGAGCACTGGGTTTGCGGTGGGGCATTTTTCAGTGAACTGTGGGGGGAAGGAAGGCGCTTAGCCCAAGATGGTTAAGTTGCAAAAATATTTGCTCTCTGATTTAGAATTCGAAAGTAACCTTGACTGTAAATGTCCATGTAGTCTCATTTGCTATTCCTGCACTACTGATTAAATCAGGCTGAGAATGAACACTCTGTTTCCCTTTCAACTTGTTCTGTCGGGTTTTTTTTTCTTTTGCTATATTGGCATCCATGCAACCCACAACAGAGATGTCACAATGTCTGAGAAAATGGGGCCCTTCATAAGCCACCAGAGTGTATTCTTGTTGTGGAGTCCCAGAGGGCCTTTATCTTTAACGTAGATTTGTTCTCCAAATATAAACTTCATTTGTTCATACTTAGTTGTGATCTCATTCTCTATAAAAGAAAATGTTTCCTTGGCTCTGAGTTCCCTCTGACGTTTCGATTCCACTTTATTAGCATTCTTGGTTTTTGCTTTTGCAGTCTGTGAACAGCAAACCAGAGAAGCATTGTCCTTGTACTTCGGAGTATAGATGCACACAGGACTGTTTTCCATTTTAAAGTCTACATTTCTAAGGGTAGAAGTAAAAGCTTCCAAGAAGAGTCACTGGAAATGCGGCCAAGTTTGCCCTCTCTCCTGAGTTCAGTGCACAGAACTGCGCATAATCGTTTAGAACAGTGTTCACGTGAAGCCAGGCCAGTGAGATGAACTTGGCCAAGTTTCTCATAGGCTGCAGTAGGCTCACCACTGGCGCCTTCTCAAGGAAATCCACATGTGCACAGATGAAGGAGGAATTTCTGTCATTTTTATTATGCTCTTTGGGGAAAACACCCTTCCTAGTAAGACATACTTCATTATCTCTCGGTTCTTAAAAAGCATTTTTCATTCTGAAGAATTAAAGCTTTCTGTTCTATGTTTGGAGACACAGCTCACTAACACAGGAGTCAAACGCCTGGCTCTGCAGAAGATGAACATAGAGCACTTTCACTGTGGAGCCTGCGCCCCAAGACAGAGTGACCCTTCTAACATGACTATTGCTGCTTAATCCCAAATATATCAAAGGACAGCACATAATTTACTAAGTGGCATTATCATTGCTGAGGAGATTTGGGACAAAATTAGTGGACAATTGTAAATAAAATTTAAAATACAGATGTCCTCAAATCTCATGATAAGCTCTCGTTAAAAGTAGAAATATTTACCTTCAAGGTTTATAAGTTTCAGTTCATTGTGACTTTTGAGCTGCAAAGAGACTTGTGAGTTTATTTTATTGTTTTTTGTTGTGCAGCCAACTGAAAGTCTTTTAGGGAGAAGCATTGTTATTGATTAATTAATCAGAAGTGTGAAGAATCTAGAGTTTTATACCTATTCATCACCAGTAAGAAGACAGTGATTGGCCCTTACTGAATAGCTATGATCCAGACTTTCCTTTTTTAAAATTAACCCTCCAGAGTATAATTGCCATCCGTTAACAAAACTGGCAGCCAGAGTTTAAAGGCGCCATATCATTTGTTCAGTCCCTGGCTGTACCTATGGTCTGATTCTGAGTTTCTTGAATTCTAACATTCAAATCCCGTTGTCACTTCTATGAAAAGAAAACAACAACAGCTTAATTAGTTACCTGGTCCTAATAAAGTCATGGAAACTAAAAGTTAACCCAGAACAAAAGTTAATTTTTTACCCTTCAAATAACTTGAGAACGGATTACAATGTCCTTCAAAGTCTTTACAAAACAGCTATGTATCAAGGAAGAACATTTTCTAAGAAGCAAAATATAGATAGAAATTTGAACAAAGAGAAAGGCAGAGTTGGGCATGAAGGAAATACGGAAGAGAAATGATAAATGGATAAATTAGACCTAATTGCATCAATTCTTTTTATAACTGTGAGGCGGTGAGGACTGATCAGGGCTGTTAACTTAACTGCTCCCATCTGGAATCAATAAAAACCCAAGCACCAAGCAGCTGGACATACCTGTGAAGGACTGTCGTGACTGGATTACTTGGGGAGAAAAGACCCCATTAAGTTTGGCCACACCTTCTGATTGCCAGCCTATACAAAACGGCAAATAAGAAGGGAACGTTCACTTTTCCCTGCTTCCCTTCACTCCTGATGTCAAGCTCATCTATCCTGAGCTGAGGCATTCTCTCACTGGAGGAAGAGGCTACTTCTTCAGGATTCCAATGGAGACTGAAGACCAGCTAAGATATCCAGTCTCAAGGATTCAACAACATCTGGATTATTGGCCCTTTGGTTGTTGAATTAGCTGCACCACAACTTGTAAGTGATTAAAGTGTGTGTGCATGGGGGGGGTGTCTGGATCTGGATCTGGGTCTGTGTGTGTGTGTGTGTGTGTGTGTATTGTGGTGACTTGGAAAATATGACCCCCAAGGGTGCATAACTATTAGGAGTTATGGCTTTGTTGAAGTAGGTGTGACCTTGTTGGAGGAACTGTGCTACCATGGGGGTAGGCTTTCAGGTCTCCTATGCTCAAGCTATGTTCAGAGTGATGCGTTCACTTCCTGTTGTCTGAAGGAAAGGACATAAGAATCTCAGCTCCTCCTACTCCAGCACCATATCTGCCTGCATGCCACCAGGTCCTGCCATGATAATAATGGACTAAACCTCCAAAATGGTGAACCACCTCAATGGAATGTTTTCCTTGATAAGAGTTGCTATGATCGCGGTGTCTTCTCACAGCAACAGAAACCCTAAGACATGTATATATAAATGGATTCATATGTTTTTTTCATTCTTTCAATGCTGTTCCTCTGATGAATCCTGACAAAGACAGAGGGTTTGAGAGTTATTCTAAAAAGCTTCTTATAAATATAAGGACCCTTTAAATTCCGGGTGGTCACGCAGAGTAGCAAGCAAGATTTATGAAGCTTTGCTCCCATGAGTAGACTTGTTAGCAACTTCCACCTACAAATCAAAGAGTGGCCAGGGGTGCTTAGCTATAATTTGTGTTGGGGCACAATGGTTTTACCCTGTAAGCATTTGTGTCTTGTACTTGTTTAATAAAATGCTGTTTGGCCAGGAGCCAAGCAGGAAGTATAGGCATGGCCTTCTATAGGCTCTCAAGTACTGGGCTTATTAGCTCGCCTCTTTCCTGTTTGGAATCATGACTATTTTTGATTACAGAACTGTTAGCACATTGACCAAGAGCAATGAACCACCAATTCCAACACACCTAAGAGCATAGGATCCTCTGACACAGGCCAGCAAAAGTAAGATTTTTAAATATTTTCCATCAAAACTAAGCATTGCATCTTCTAGAAACTAAGTAATATGGATGGAAAATGTGCAGTCTCAGCACACACCTAACTCTGATGCAGTTTCTGTGTGAGATCTTATAAAAGATCTCCAAAGGCCCTACAGTGTTTGATCTAGATAAGAAAAAGTAACCTGCAGTTCACCTTACAAGAAAACAATATACAAGAGAAGGCAATGACATACATAATACTTCAGGGAGCACGTCCACACAGAAACAAATGGAGGAAGAGGAAATGTTATTCCCAAGTCAGTGTGGCTTTTATTTAAACACACTCCTGAGAACAAAGAGATTAATCAGCATGCACAGATATGGCCAAACAGGGCCCAGTTCTACCCCACATGTATTTTCTCCTCTGCCCATGCACAGATTAACACACCATTCCCAGGCAGGTCACTGCAGAATCTCCTCCAATTTTGTTCTGTCCTGTAGACTGGGCGTCACCGAAGGTCTTAATTCTCAGCCAGTCATCTGATGGCTTACAGCTACTTTGGTCTGTTTTTGTTTGAGTTGGGAGCATGGAATTATGTTGCTTCCAGGCACAGTTCCAATTTTCTTGTTTTGATTTTAAGCTCTCTTGCAGTGAATGAAGCACTGAGCCCGGATATTACCTAAGCAAAAACACTTCAGAACCAACTGACAGCCCCATACCATCAAGGCTGCGTCTTTGTTACTACTTTGCCTCTGACGCAGACAAAGGGACATTAACACAACGGAGATTTTTTTTTCAAATACCAAGTTGATAATTTTTAAATTTCATAACATTTACTCCAATTTGTGTTTATTTGTGTGTGTTTGGTCATTTTTGTTTGTCATATTAAAAGTAGAGCTTGAGGAGGGCAAGGATTTAGACCCACTTCTTATTAGTGCTGGGCACGTGTCCCAGACACTACCTGTATACAATACCATGGATGAGAATTTCCGCATATCTCTCTCATTCTCACACTTACAAAATAGTGCTGTTATTAACTCTGATAATTCCATATATGAGTGCATGGTATTCAGAATCTTTTTTCCTTTTATTTTCGAGATTATACTATAATTAGTACATTTCTCCTTTTTCTGTATTCCTCTGGCCCAGCTATCCCTCTTCCTGACGTCGGCCCAAAGGACTTGACAGCCCACTCCACAGATGTTGGTACTTTTTAAAAACAGTAACAGCCAGAACTGGCAATGATAAAGTTGAAGTAAAATATCAATATGTAGAAATTTCCAGATAGAAATTTGGTAAAAATATAAAATCATTTTGATAGAGTAATTCCATAACTTGAAATGTATATTACATAAACAATCACTGGGGCCTAGGAGATAGTTCTGGAGTTAAAGTGCTTTCGAGGCAAGTGTGAAGCCTGACATTCAGATCCCCAAACAGTGTAACTGCCAGGTAGGCAAGGGGCCTGCCTGTCATTCCAATGCTTAGAAGACAGAGAAGGATTTTCAGAGCAAACAGAATAGGAAATGAGCCATGATCATGAGCACTGGGCTCAGTGGGATACCCTGTCCAAATTACTAAAGTAGAGAAAACAGGGGAAACTCCTGAAGCCAGCCTCAGTCTGCACATACATATCCCCACACGTGTGCCCATACACATGAGAACACACATACACACGAGAAAAAGGATGAAAAAGTCAACAATGTCATGCAGATAACGGTATGCAACTGAAGTGAATTCCTGCTACAGAATGGAAGAATGAGATGCACCTGCAACAAACCCCACACTAGAAGGGAGCCCAGTCAGTTATGCGCTTCCATATATCTGGTGGCTGTTCAGACAACAGCGTCAAGATTAAGGCCGACACAACTCCTGCTATGACACATAGATATTACTGAGCAAACAGCAATATACAAAATTAAGTAAAGTGAAGATTATATTTTTTTCTGTGAAGTTCATCGCTTGAATGTGTTGTTGTTGTTGTTATTGCTATTGTTGTTATAAAATTCAAACTGAGTGCAAAGTCCTAAGCTCTCATGGATTTTAAGTCTCCAAAGAAGGCAGGAGCAATGGAATGCTATTGTGGAAATATGCTGAAACTGGTCAGCCATTTGCCTCTCAAGTTCAATTGGCTTTTAATAGCTGATTGTCGGCTACTGGGCTCCGGTCAGCAATACCAACCACAACTCTGTCTTGATCCCACCTGCAGTTCACAATTCTGCAACAATGTGATAGAGTGTGCTGTTGTTAGTGGATCAAAAGCCCGGTGGATGGATTTCATTAGAACTTGGCAGTAGATCTGACTCACAAAAATACACGACCACTTTTTCTCACCAGTCAGCTTCTACTGTTATTCACTACATAAGAAATGAGTACCAAAATAAGTAAATTGTGCTCATTAAACTAGTTTCATATACTAATCACACTTAAGACATCCTTTTTTTTTACTCAGTACTGAAGTAGGCTAAATTCAATTTTGTGAAACATGTACTCAAATCACACAAACAGAGACACTTAGAAAACTTACATAAAAGAATCCCAGTGGTCCAGATATGTATGGCATTTTAATTCCCAAGAGATACTTGACTTGTGAAGTGACAACATGGGTGGCGGCCCCCGTGGTCATCGCGCTGATCACAGGCTCTGTAACCAGGAACGTGGCACTGCCCAGCTGCAGCACAAACATAGCCACCTAAAAGGACAGAGGAGAGTTGGCCGTCACATTCAGGTGATATTCTCCAAGTTCCTAAAGAAATGAGTGCTAGACATACTTTTGATTATAGATGCATAGCAAATTGGGGAATGGGTTTCTTTAAGTTGATCTATTCAGTATTTGTGTGTTTTGAGAATATTACAAGGTTTAATAGTGTCCCAAATTTTACTAAGTACAGTATGCATGGTTTCATCAAAATTAGCCCAATGGTTTTCTCTCTGAATGTTGACCATTCTTTTCCTTATTGAGCTGCTGGGAATGCAGTCATCAGATCTGACCAGGCTTCTGCGTTAATTCCTACTGGAGTTCACAATACTGGAAAAAAAAATGCAATAAAACAAACTGTTGTTTAACTGTGCTGCAAAATTAGGAAACGATTTCCTTTAAAGGCAAAGAGAAAGATGTACTAGAATAACACGTGCATCTCTGTGGAAGAAAAATCAAATTCTCATTAACATACAAAATTTTCAAAGTATCAGAAAGAATCATGATTCACTACTTGATACCCAATAAATGTGTAACTTCAAAGGCATTGAGAAAAGAATGTCATCCCTGAGCTTCTGAAAAGCCTGATAAAATATCCCGGGCATCCACTCTAAAGACTAATGCCTCCTAAGAAGACAGCAGACCTGTCCTCAGGTAGGAATACAGATAGGGACAGATGATACAGATAGATGAGAACACAGACCAGAAGGGAATACTGACAGAGATGGGAATAGGGATGAAAATACAGATAGAGACAGTGTCTTAGTTAGGATTTCTATTGCTGTGGAGAGACACCGTGACCATGGCAACTCTTATAAAGGAAAACATTTAGCTGGGAGTGGGGGCGGCTTACAGTTTCAGAGGTTTATTATCATGGTAGGACATGGTGGCATGCAGACAGACATGGTGCTGAAGCTGAGAGACCTAAATGTTCATCAGCAGGCAACAGCAAGTGGTCTGAGACACTGAGTGTGGCTTGCGCATATATGAGACCTCAGAGCCCACCCCCACAGTGACACACTTCCTCCAACAACAACACACCTACTCCAACATTGCTACACCGCCTAATACTGCCATTTTCTATGAACACGTGGGGGGGTAATTACATTCAAACCACCACAAATGGGAGGGAGAGAGAGAGAGAGAGAGACAGACAGACAGACAGACAGACAGACAGAATACAGGAGGAGATAGAGAATAGGGATGTGTGTAAAGATGCAGGACTTTATAGAAATCACTATAAAAAACAGTTTTCTTAAACATTTTTTATGACCGCCAGCATTGCTGTGGGACAATGGTTTTACCCCGTAAACATTTGTTTCTTGTATTTGTTTAATAAAATGCTGACTGGCCAGTAGCCAGGCAAGAAGTATAGGCAGAGTGACCAGGCAGGAAGTAGAGACAGGACAATAAGAACAGGAGAATTCTGGGAAGAAAATTCTGCATTCTGCAATCATGACCTTGACACAGAGCAAGCAAGATGTGACTGCCTCACCAAAAAAAGTACCAAGACACGTGGCTAACTCAGACAAGAATAATGGGCTAATATCAGTTATAAGAGTTAATAAGAAGCCTGAGCTAATGGGCCAATCGGTTTATAACTAATGTAGACCTCTGTGTGATTTCTTTGGGACTTAACAACTGCAGGAACCCGGCAGGACAGAAACCTCAAACAACACAGCATCATCTTCTATTTCAAAATAAGCTCATAAAGCAAAAACATGCTCCTGCCATTTCTAGGACTGTATCTTTTGCCAGAGAAAATAGCAAGGGGGCTTTAAGAAGTTCTTTGACAGTTTAAACTCAGTCACAGAATCAGTAAAAAGTAACATTTATTAGTTCAAAAGTAACAGTAGATTATATTTGTGAGTATCCCTTCCAGAAAAAAGAAACAAGTAATGGCTTAATAATAGTATCTAGGTCAAGTCCTAAAATTCCTGCTGGAAAATGAAATTAAGAAAAGACCAGACAGAAAAATAGCAGAGAAATTTTCTGCAATCAAAAGGTTAACAGTGAGACGTAGACGTTCAAAATGTTATCTGCTACCACCAGAACATAAATTACAAAATGCGTGACATCTATATTATGATAGCATCGCAATTCATGTTTGGCTGCCAGCAATGATGCTCTCATATTAAGTGGCGTTTCCTGGGCAGAAGCTGGAACATTAGCTTTATGGTCCTCTTTTCTCCCACATCCTAAATATGTGGCTGTGGAAAATCTACTTCAGTCCTTTGAACTGAATCATCATCCGTAAGTTATCAGAATGATGTGTGTGCCCTGTCCATCTTTTCGGGCTGTGGCAAGGTGCATATAAAATAATACATGATAACGCTTTGAAACCTGTAAATCATGCAGGATGGGCAATACAGAAAGATGTCATGGGGTATTTTACATATCTGCTCTGCACAGAAAACAAGCTATTAGTTTTAAAGACGCAGATATGGCCACATCATTTTTTTCAACCCTGGAAGCTTTGACAGAATGTGAGTGCAGAAAGGGTTATATTGGAATTCTTGTGGCTTAGCAGCCACCCCTCACTCAATATCTGATAAGAGAAGAGTGAGAGGCATCAAGACAGAAATGAGCCCAGTTCCACTGCCAACACAGGAAGAGAAGGCTATGGCTTCTGTTACTATGCTTTGTTTTAAAAGCCTTGTGTCAGTTCGGAAAGTAGAAACAAGACCCTGTTGGAAACTCCATTGCAACCAAGCTTACATAGGCACTAATGGAACAAAGTGATCTTTGTGGCCTCTCTTGACTCTTGACATAGTCTGTTGATTTTATTCTGAAAACACAATCTAGAAAGACAGTGAACCAAGAATTCCCAAGTATCTCTGTATAAGCAAGATCACAAATTCCCACTTAGGGGCACTAACTCTTTTAGGTCATGATGATGAAATTAGCATTTTATTAAACTCCAAAGAACACCAGCTTTGGGTCTTCATTTTATCGAAATGAATCATACATGTAGTTCATTCACACCTTTAAAACTCTGGAAGCTGTTCACATAAATAAAAGGCTATGCACCCCTGGAAGGCTGGGAAGCTCCCCTCTTTGCAGGACTGTCAACACTTCAACTTCTGCCTTTGCTTTATGTCCTAAACTACAAAGTCTCTTCAGATGAGTTAATGGCTTGCTATGCCTGAGAAATCTGAAGTGGCCACTAACAGTAACTGCCTAAACTATGACCTTCCTAACAGCTTGGTCATTTCTACAACCTACGTTTCCAAACTGAAAGGTCCAGAACGACTCTAGGGTGCCATAAGAGTCCAACCATTTCAAATGGTGAAAACATTGAAGTCTACTAAGCCATAGAAATCAGAAACAAGGGCCTATCCTCTTTTAAAACACCAGAACCTCAACGATTGTAATACACTACATACCCACAGATCTATGCCTTTAAAACATTTTGCCAGCAAGGGGCAAACATTGGGAACAGAGAGTTCTTGAGTGGAAGGCCAATGGGTCCTTCAAGAACTCTTTATGACGTGGACCACTGGGCAGGGATTGAAAACATACAGGAGACAGTACTTTCTTTTGTCTTACCCTTTCTTTATTTTCAAGTTTTTGGAAACCTAGCTGTACTTACTGTATCTGTAGCCTTACCTTCTTAAGAGTGTCATGTGAAGAGAATCATAATAGTTACTTTTACTTAAAATATAAATTGAGGATTCATTCAGGTCTTTGAATATTTGAAGTTTCCACAGCATTCTTCATAATCCAGATCAATAGCAGATACAAGGAGGAGAAGAAAGGGATGAAGGGAAGAAGAGGATGGGCAAGGAGAGAAGTGGGGAAAGAAGAGTGTTAAAGAACTCCCTTTTCCCATCATCCAAACTGCACAAGTTTGTTCATGGGGGAGTTGATCTGGTACACAGAAATTGCTATGTACAACCTGAATGCAGCAAATTCTGGAACAGGCAGCGTTGGAAAGGGAACCCACAGTCTAGTCCAAGATCATCTACAAACTTAAAATGCAAAGTGGAGATTCTCAAGAATATTTCACTTAGGCCCAGTATTAAGGATTTTGAAGCTCCTTTTACCAAAATAGATGATGTTGATTTTATTATGGCTAATCAACTCCCCCAAATAGTCATGCAATATCTAAGGAGAGCACAGATTTCATGCAACGTACTTCAGCAGTTCACAACAATACCAATGTTCTAGGCTAATGCTTAAAACCTCAAACATGTATTATCAAGATTCACTATCGTGGTATTATTTAGTCATAGCTGTATAAAAAAATCATGTGTTATATGCAAATTAAATGCATTTCAGATTTTGGTCAATTCTTTCAAGTGACCTTCAGACAATTTTTAAAGTTTGATCAGGAAATGTCAATATGAGACAGCATGCATGTCAGGTGTGGTTGCTGTTCTGGGTATCTAGCCTACTCGCTATGGCAAATCACTGACTTGTCCATTGATTGAGTACTTGTGGGACACCCAGTCTGAGATAGGCGTAACACTGCTGCAAATTAGAGGACTTGATACATAGTTCACAGCTCAAAATATAGACTAAGAAAAGGTGAAGTTTCAGTCTGCAGTCATCACCCAGACACAGAGGAAGCAAGATGAGATTGCTAAAAAGGTACCAAGCCATGTGGCTAACACAGATAAGAATTATGGGCTAATATAAGTTATAAGAGTTAATAAGGAGCCTGAGATATTAGGCCAATAGGTTTATAATTAATGTAGGCCTCTGTGTGATTTCTTCAGGACTTAACCTCTGGGGGAACCAGGCAGGACAGAGACCTCAGTCAACACATGACTTTCTAAATACGTGGAAAAGAATAGCAGATGTCCTCTACATAATTCCAAAGCTGTATGCAGATTGTCCCCACACCTTAATTCCCATTTTCTACAACATTCACTCAAAAACAGGCTACATGACAGTGCCTGTGGTCAATGGACTTTACAGATATAT
>NW_026067897.1:3058591-3063749 GCF_014885135.2 Alexandromys fortis | reverse complement strand
TATATATATACATATATATATATATATATTAAAATACCAGAATGGAGCCCATTGTGTATCATGAATATAGGCTAATAAAATCTTTGTTTACAAAAAGAAAGAAAAAGAAAACTTGACACTGGAATCTGGAGGAAGACGGGAATATTGCAGGAGAGGTATTGAACTGTCTGCTCCACTTGAGAAATTCAAGACAGAACATGCTAAGAAACCATTCCAGGAAGGAAGAATACAGATGTACCATAGTTCAGCGGGGTCATATGGAGAGGGCAGCTCTGTTTGCTTAAAGGGAGCAAAACCAGCTGCGAGGGAATAGCAGAAAATTCAGCGAGAAATGGTGAAGTCAGAGCATGCTGTACTCTAAACGCAGTTAAAAGGGAGTTTCTCGGGAACAAGTGCCATCACTCTTCCATACATTTATTAAACACCTAATTTTGCCAAGACTTGTACAGGTCTGGCTCCTACATCAGAGACTGGCTTTGGCAGGATTGATCCAGTGTTAGAATGTGGGGCAAACGGCCATTTAAAAGTAGGCATGACAGGGGTGGCCAGAGTAAGAAAGACACAGCGCAAACAGACAGAAAGAAAAGGGGTAACAGAAAGTCTGGACTACCCCACAGGCCAATGCAGCACGTGTTTGCCAAACATGGTTTGACCTTGAGTGCCACAGAATGTATCAGAAATCCGCTTGCCTTGAGAGTTTTTCTATTACACTTATGTGGCTGAAGAATATGCCATAATATATTGGGTGGTCAGACGTTTCCTGCAATGCTAAGTGAAACGAGAGACCGTGCGGGTCAGAGCTATCAGGGATGCACTGCTTGGCCCTTCTGCCTTCCTTTCTACTCAAGCCAAACGACTACACGGAGTCAGCTGGAAGGATGGAGGTGTCACGTTACTAAGAGATGGAGTGCACAGGGTTGAAAGGTAGCATGGCTGTATTTTGAATTCCCATCATGTATGGGAATAATTGTGAACAGAAGAAGTAGGGGACTCTGCTGACTCAGCTGGTATAATCAATAGGAATAGATCAAATAGAATATATGACGAAATTAGAAAACTCTAAGCTTTGTTAACCTCCTTCGTTAAAAACTGTCGTACAATTTGAAAGATAAAGAATTATTTCCTGACTTTTAGTTTAAAAGGGGCGGGAGGGGGGCAAAAAAGAGCAAATCTGAAAAGGAAAAAAAAAAAAGCCAATCATTTAATTTTGGTTATTTAACATAGTGAAGCCACTAACATTTAATTGACCTTTTCCCCCCTTTAATTTCTCTAACTCATGGCGATAAGGCACCAGCTGCTGGGATTAGGGAAGTAAACAGTCCATGTTTCTCAGAGGCCCACGGTGTATGAAGGAAGGCAAACATGCAAATACTGTTTTCTGATGTGAAGAAGCCTTAGAAGAAAGGGAGAGAGCAGTGCCTTATGGGAACACAAAGTTACACGACCGCCTCCATCAACAGGGAAGAGGCCGACTAGTGGCTGGAGAGAGACGTTCACCAACCCACTGAGCAACTGATCAAGCAAGGAACCCAGATTTCCACGCACTTCACAGTGTGAGCTGGGAGCAAAGGCTGTTGGAACTATTCAGGAAGTGACATATTGGCACGAGCAAGAAGAGGGCTGGGCCAGAAATTGGTGGCTTTGCTGTCCCTCTTCCCTTTCTCAATATCAACCTAGAAAGCGGGGTCTGGTAGCACCCAACTGCAGTCCCAGCACTGGGCAGACCAAGGCAACACAGCAAGTTCAAAGACAGCTTGAGCTACACATTGAGAACTTGTCTCAAAAAATAAATAAATAAGACTGTAAGCTGTGCGAGACAGAAGTTATAGGAATCCAGACTGTAGTACAAATTCTACTATGCCGTCGCTTAGTTATAATATTCTGTCTGAAAGCCTAAAGGTGGTTGGAATTCAGTGCCATACTTCCCTGAGTGTGGTCACCAGACTCTACCCGGCTTTAACAATAGTTGGGCACACATTTGCAATCCAGTCCTGGAGAGGCAGAAACCAGACAGATCCCTGGGGCTCACTGACCAGCCAGTCTGATCTGCGTAGCAAGTTCCAGGTCAGCAATAGACTGTTTCAAAATTCATGGTGGATGCTGATAGAGACGCAGCACTGATGTTGTCCTGTTGTCTGAGCACATACATGCTTGGGCACACATGGGAACAATACACACAAACATGCACAGAAACACAAAAATTATATAAGGTACTTGCTTATCAGTATCTCTTTATGTGCGTAATATGGTATATTACTCATTTTCAGATGTCAGTGAGGCCTGAGTTTATGAGCTTATGTAGTAATCCTAGAATGTGGTAAATAGCAAAGACTGTTTTTTTTAGTTATTATTACCCATATTATTTTATTTTTTTCCTTTTTTTATTTATTTATTAAAGATTTCTGATTCTTCCCCGCTACTGCCTCCCATTTCCCTCCCCCTCCCCCAATCAAATCCCCCTCCCTCTTTAGCCCTAAGAGCAATCATGTTTCCCTGCCCTGTGGGAAGTCCAAGGACCACCCACCTCCATCCAGGTCTAGTAAGGTGAGCATCCAAACTGCCTAGGCTCCCACAAAGCCAGTACGTGCAGTAGGATCAAAAACCCATTGCCATTGTTCTTGAGTTCTCAGTAGTCCTCCTTGTCCACTATGTTCAGCGAGTCCGGTTTTATCCCAGGCTTTTTCAGACCCAGGCCAGCTGGCCTTGGTGAGTTCCTGATAGAACATCCCCGTTCATAGCAGCATTGTTTGTAGTAGCCAGAACCTGGAAACAACCCAGATGCCCTTCAATGGAAGAATGGATGAAGAAAGTATGGAATATATACATATTAGAGTACTACTCAGCAGTAAAAAACAAAGACTGTTTTTTAACATGAGTTTTTTCCCTTTTATACTTTTTTTGTATATTTTTATTGATTGAGTTCTACATTTTTCTCTGCTCCCCTCCCTGCCTCTCTCCTCCCCTTCAACCCTCCCCCAAGGTCCCCATGCTCCCAATTTACTCAGGAGATCTTGTCTTTTTCTACTTCCCATGTAGATTAGATCTATGTTTGTCTCTCTTAGGGTCCTCATTGTTGTCTAGGTTCTCTGGGATTGTGATTTGCGGGCTCTTTTTCTTTGATTTATCTTTTTTATGTGATAATTGTCTTTCCTTTTATGCTTTTAAGAATGTCAGAACTCTAACTCTATTTAAATAGTTAAATAGTTTATGACTTCAGTCTTTCAGGTACAAACACAGCTGGATAAATTTCAACCAAACAGAATAATGATTTCCTGACCCAAATGGTTGTGAACAATAGAACGATATCAGAAGAGAATAGATCAGATCATTCTCCTCCTTTACAGAAAAATAAAGCTGATGATTTTCAGAAAAGATTAAGTATGATACATGGAGAAGAGAGGGAAAAATCTTTTATCTTAAGTCCTTCTGCACTCATGATCATCTTATTTCTATGCTAAGTATGACTAGCGCAAAACTACAAGTAGGTGTAGTTTGTCATCCCTGAAGACTTAAGGTCATGTGTGTCTGGAAGCCACTGGGGCAATAACGCTGGGCTCTGTCACTGAACCACGCCCCCTTCTGCCGCCAGTGCTTACGCAACTGTTAAACAAAGGAGCTGTCTATGCCTCGTCCTCCAGGGCAGAAACCTTGTCCTGTGGTTGCTTCAGAAAAGTAGAGCTTGGGAAAATTTCCAAAATGAAATGGGCAAAGGACAGTCCCAGGCCTCTCGGTTCTTGGAAAATGAAGCAGGCAAAGTGCCCGTCCTGGAGACTAATAAAAGCTACAGGGACATCCGCGGCGCCGAACGTGCAGTGGCTTTTACTGAGTGCTTGCATTTCTACAGAAACATGTGCTGATCCTGCATCTCAAAAGTTCAACTCCGAAGTTAACAGCTTGTTGCTGGGGTGTGTGAGCAAGTCAAGAGAAGATTCATTACTGCTACTGGCTTTTGGCTAGAAAACTTGGTTTTCTTTTTCTTGTCTGTGTTTCCTCTAAAGCAATATTAATAATGCATAATTGTGCCAGTTATACTAAAGACTGTTCTTTACCAATGACAAGGTGTTTTAGAGAGAGATGATAGAGAGGCAGGGGATCTGAGTCAGTGTGATATGAGTTAGTGTGCCTGAGAGTGTCTGCTGAACAAGCCTGAGGACCCGTGTTCAACTGCAGTGCCCACATTAGAATGCCAGGCATGGCCATGCACATCCCTGTGCTATGGATGGCAGAGCCAAGAGCTCATTGCCATTGCTGGATGTCAAACTAGCTCCAGCCTCAGTGAGAAAGTCTCTCAAGAAAGTAAATCAGAGAGTGAAAGATTAGGGCCCTTGACATGCTCCTCTGGTTTACATGTATGCACGGGCATTGTACCTGGGCACATACATTCACATACAATGAGAACATGGCTCAGTGAATAAAGTACATACACACAAACATGAGGACCAAACTTTAGACCCCCCAGCACATATGTGTCAGTAGTCAAGATGGCCCTCCTGTAATTGCAACACATGGGAGGTGGAGAAAGGGATCCCTGGAGGAAAATGGCTACCTAAATGGGCCAAGTCAGGAAGATCTGCTATTAAGTGAAAGACCCTGCCTCAAAGAGTGGAGAAACAAATGAGACTAACACACAATGTCAACCTTCAACCTCCACATGCACACAAACACATGCATGTGAGTTTCACAATTGTGCCAACACAAATACCACACATACATTGCAAAAATAAAACAAAGATATTGATGATATAAATTAGAGCTAAATAAGAAGGTGATCCCAAAGAAAAACATATAGCTATCCTCCTGATTATGGGAAGTAGACAAGATTGCCGAGCAAAAAATGGGATCTTGGGGGAGGGGAGGAGGGAGGTAAGGGGAGATGGGGAGAGAAAAGTGAGAAGGGGAGGTTGGGGGGAACTTGGGAAACGGGATGTTTGGGATTAAAGGAAGGTCGGATAGGGGAGCAGGGAAGCACACATCTTAATTAAGGGAGCCATCTTAGGGTTGGCAAGAGATTTGGTGCTCCCAGGTGCCCAGGGCGATGTCCCCAGTTAGTTCCTGGGGCAGCTGAGGACAGAGAACCTGAAATGACCCTATCCTATAGCCATACTGATGAATATCTTGCATATCACCATAGAACCTTCATCTGGAGATGGATGGAGAT
>NW_026067897.1:3051717-3052877 GCF_014885135.2 Alexandromys fortis | reverse complement strand
CTCTGGAGCAGAGACGCCATGCTTGCCATGCTACACTCTCCCAGGATGGACGAAGGCTAGAATCTTCCTGGTAAGCGCACCTTGGGGTGCTTACACGCATTATTAGGAATGGGCTAGTCCAGGTGCGAGAATTAGCCTGTAAGGGCTAGAGTTCATGGGCCAAGCAGTTCTTTAAATGAATACAGTTTGTGTGTTGTTATTTCGGGCGTGAGCTAGCCAAGCGGCTGGGGTGTTGGGGACGCAGCCCCGCCGCCCTTATTTCGACAGGCCTAAACACTTCTACAAAGACACACAGACCAGAAATTGTCTTTAAAAACAAACAAAAACAACCAGGTGGTGGTGACACATGCCCTTAATCCCAGCACCAGGGAGACAGAGGCAGCCGGATCTCTATGAGCGCAAAGCCAGCCTGGTTGACAAGAGCAAGTTCCAGTACAGGCTCCAAAGATACAGTGAAATCCTGTCTCAAAAAACCAAACCAAATCAAAACAAAAACCAACAAAAAAAGAAAACAAAAACAACAACAGAAAATCAGGTCCAACAGTCTGTTGAATTATGTCCCACTAGGAAAGACACTTCCAGAATGAAAGTCCAAGGACTGACGTCAACCAAGAAGCAAATAAAAACCAAAACTAAGCCAGCACAGCTATTTTATAAGATAAAGTAAACTTTAAAAAGTGAACCACATATAAACAAAAAGAACAATTGATCAAGAATAAGAATATAGAACAACTATAAAAATAAGTACTCTGAAAGTTGGCACTTAAGATTGTCTTTTTAAAACATCACTACTACCCACTGTTGGGTTCTGAAAGAACAATACTGACTGGCTTCAATTGCCCAATCTCATCTTTACTTACATCATCTAAACAGGAAACTAACAAAGTTAGTTGATGGAGGTGGGTCTTGTATCTTATCTGTTGATTTCATTGGTTAATAATAAAGAAACTGCCTCGGCCCTCATAGGACAGAAAATTAGGTAGGCGGAGTAGACAGAGGAGAATGCTGGGAAAAAGAAGCTGAGTGAGTGAGTCGCCATGATGCTCCCACTCCAGACAGACGCAGGTTAAGATCCTCTCTGGTAAGCCAGCTCATGGGCTACACAGAATATTAGAAATGGGTTAGAACAATATGTAAGAGCTAGCCAATAAGAAACTGGA
>NW_026067897.1:2952037-3049561 GCF_014885135.2 Alexandromys fortis | reverse complement strand
TAATAATAAAGAAACTGCCTCGGCCCTCATAGGACAGAAAATTAGGTAGGCGGAGTAGACAGAGGAGAATGCTGGGAAAAAGAAGCTGAGTGAGTGAGTCGCCATGATGCTCCCACTCCAGACAGACGCAGGTTAAGATCCTCTCTGGTAAGCCAGCTCATGGGCTACACAGAATATTAGAAATGGGTTAGAACAATATGTAAGAGCTAGCCAATAAGAAACTGGACCTAGCCAGGCCAGGCAGTGTTTGAAAGAATACAGTTTCCGTGTAATTATTTCTGGGTATAAACTAGCCATGTGGGCGGCCGGGTGCCGGGGACGCAGCCCTGCTGCCGCTCCTATTTCAACAGTTAGTTTCCTTCATAGTTAAGCTATGCCATAGCTCAAATTAAACAGATTATGCCACCAACATAAATGGAATACACATTTTCTTCTCAGAAGCCCAAAAGAACACTCTCTAACTAGAACACATTTTATGTCACATAGAAAGACTTAGTACATATAAAAGAAGTGAAATAATTTCTTGTAACTTCTCAGCTCACAGTGTATGAAAACAACAACAAAAAAATCGATACCAGATGGAACTACACACATATTGGACACTGAGCAATGCTCTTCAATCATAAACCATTCATTATGGAAGTTTGACCTAGCAACGCTGAAATACAACTAAGGCAGCTCTAGCAAGAAAATTTACAACTGTGAGTTCCAACTCTAAAAAGTAAAATCATGAATACATAATACAGTATGGCAGCAGATTTTAAAAACAAGAACCCTAAGAGAGACATACATAGATCTAATATACATGGGAAGTAGAAAAAGACAAGATCTCCTGAGTAAATTGGGAACATGCGGACCTTGTGAGAGGGTTGAAGGGGAAGGGAGAGGCACGGAGGGGAGCAGAGAAAAATGTAGAACTCAATAAAAATCAATTAAAAAAGAAAACATGGAAAAACAAAAATGAAAAAAAAAAACCAAAGCAGTAGGTCACAAGAAACAGTAATAAAGATCTGGAAATAAATTAATAAGATAGAGACTAAATGAACACATAGGACCCATCAGACTCTGTTCTTTGGATAGCAAAATTTAGAAACTGCTAGTCAAACTAACCAAAAGAAATTGAGAGAAGACCCAACTAATGAACTGTGAGGCTGAACAAAAGGGGTGATACAGAAATTTCCAGGAGAAAGCAAATGGTTATTAGGCAATATTTTGAAAACTTACATTTCAATGAGTTAGAATATCTACATGAAGTGGATAAATTATTAGCAACATATGACTTAACCAAATAAATTAAGATGATATAAACAGCATAAACAGATCCATAAAAATAAACGTGAATGAAACAGTAGTAAGATATTTCCCAACACGGAAAAGCTCAGGGACAGATGGATTTATTGACAAATTCTAATAAACCCTTAAGGGTAAGCTAACACTAATACTAGTACTCCTCAGATCATTCTAGAAAACAAAAATGGGAAAAATACTACCAAAGGCCTTCTGGGTAAGGTCATAACAATGCTAAGAAATGATACCACCAATTTCTCTAATGTACACAATACAAAAGTTCTCAATAAAACACTTGATAACATGTTCAAGAACAAAATAAGAACTCATAGTCGTTCTGAATCATTCCCCATCCATGTTCATGGAAGCCACCATAACTAAACACAGTGAATCTGCAGGAAGACAGCAGAGGAGCAGGGGTCTGGTGTGGAAGAACAGTTTCAGCAGAAAGAGATGGGCATTAAAGACAGTAAGAGGTCCAAACTCAGCATCTACATGGAAGAACCTGTTCAGAAATAAACATTTTAAATCAGATTTAAAAATATCAAACCCCAAGACCAAGTTGGTTTTATACAAGGGATACAAGATTTGTTCAAAACAAATCAATAACCATATTAAAACATATAGATTTTGAATGGTAATGAAAGATTATTTTAATATATGCTGAAGTCCAGTAGCCATTCCTCATAAGAGACCCTTGATGGAATTTTGGAATTAAAAGACTATGTCTCAACATCATAACGTCTAGATATATAACAGACTAAGTAACTAACCTTAATCTAAATGAAGAGAAGCTGAATATATTTAAAGAAGTGAGACAAGTGAACCCATTCTATTTTCATCCAATATAGTTCTCAAAGACTTAGAGTGGTAAGACAGGAGAAAGTAACAAAGGGGAACAGAGTAGAATAGCAAGAAGCTGGAAAAAAAAAGAAGCTGAAGTATTCTTACTTGCAGACAGTATGATTCTATACTACAAGACCTTCAAGATTCAAAAACATTGTAGTATACAAAACTATGGTAGTTTAAATGAGAATGGCCCCAGCAGGCACAAATTTCTTAATGTCTGCTTCCCAGCTGAAATTAGAAAGTGTGATTTTGTCAGAGGAGGTGTGCCACTGTGGGTTGGTTGTGAGATTTCTAAAGCCCACACAGGACCCAGTGTCTGCCGGTGGATCAGGATGTAAGCCATTGGTACTATGGAGACCTGGTTCCAAAGGTTTCAGATGGTAACAATACTAATACTGGCAGCTAGCCTACAGACCATTCTTGTGATATTTTGGCAAAGACTGTGACTTATTGTGCCCTTGTCCTAAGAGCCTGCCTGAGGCTCAGTTGAAGAGTTTTGGATTAATGTCACTGGCAGGGATGGCAAGGCAGCCTCCTATTGGCTGTACCATGTAGTTATGAGTGATCGCTCATGTGCAGATCTACAAGCTGGATGGGAAGAAACACAAAATTGCAGAAGAGAAAAGGAACACCTGGAAATGTGATGCTGGAACCACATTCTGTGCGCCAGGAGATAGAGAGCTTAAAGGCCTGATGCTAAGTCAAGGAGACATACCCGCAGGGCAAGACCCAACACATCTAATCCTGTACTCCGTGGAAGGAACAAGCCAGAGGGATTTCCTCAGCCTGGAAACTATCAACAAGTCAAAAGTTTACACAGGTGGCCAGGTTTCAGCCCAAGCAGGCAGCAGAATTCAGCAGCTTTGGCCACATGGTTCAGAATGTAAAGTATATTTAATAACGACACGGGAAAGGCTATGTAACCTTCCTCCACGGTCAAGGAAAGGCACCGGGGTCGAGGCATCTGTCAGGGCAGTCCCTGCACGGAGGCTTAGAGAAGATATTGCATGGAGCTGTGAAGGTGAAGCCTGGATTGAGCTGAGACTCCACAGTGTTGGAAATACTAGACCTGCCGAGAAGAGCTGCTAACAGGAGAGGAACCAGCCCGAGAGAGAGAGGTGTGCTGCAGTCAACAAGCTGAAAGGTGTTGGAGATCTGGAGAGCCAACTAAGACAGAATTTGGAATTTGTCCCGCAAGTTTGCAGCCTCGCTTTAGTCCAGTATTTCCTTACTATGTGCCCTTTTCTCCCTGTGGAATGCTAATGTATATTCTATTCCATTGTATGTTGGAAGCGAGTAACTTGATTTTTTTTTACAAGGGTTTACCATTTAAGAGCTGGCCTTGAGTTTCAGAAGAAATGGTAGACTTTGAAAATGTGTTGAAACTGAAAGACTACAGGACTTTTGAAGTTGGACCAAATTCATTTTACATTATGATAGGGTTATCACCTTCGGGGCAGGTCAGGGAGTGAAGTGTGGCAGTTTGAATGAGATGGTCCCCAGTAGGATCATATGTCTGAATGGTTGGTACCCAGTTGCTCTAAACTACTGGGAGGTGTGGACTTATTGGAGGAGGTGTGTCACTGGTGGTGAGTTTCAAGCTTTCAAAAGGCCATACTAGGCCCAGTGCCAGACTCTTTCTCTGTCAACTGCCTATCGATCAAGATGTACAGCTCTCAGCTACTGCTCCAGAACCATGCCTAGCTGTTTTCTGCCATGACGGTCATGGACTAACCCTCTGAAGCTATAAGCAAGTCCCCAATTAAATACTTATATATCAAAAATATGCTCAGTCACACTACAAAGACATTTGTCCAATTATGTTCATAGCAGCATTATTTGTAATAGAACCTGGAAACAATCTCAATGCCTCTCAACTGAAGAATGGATAAAGAAAATGTGGCACATTTACATTAGAGTGCTACTCAGCAGAAAACAAAACAAACAAAAACAACAACATCTTGAATTTTGTATGCAAATGGATGGAACTAGAAAACACTATCCTGAGTGAGGTAACCCAGTCCCAAGAATATGAATATGAACCTTCATCCAGCAACTGATGGAAACAGGCAGAGGCCTGCAACAGAGCACTGGACTGAGCTCCCAAAGACCAGTTGAAGAGTGGGAGGAATGAGAACATGAGCAAAGAGATCAAGACCATGATGGGTTCACCCACTGAAATAGTCTACCTTAGCTAATAGGAACTCACCAACAGCAGATGAACTGGGAGGGAAAAAGCATAGGACCAAACTAGTTCCTCTGATTGTGGTTGACAGTTGCATGGCTGGGACAGACTGAGGGGCCACTGGCAGTGTCACCAGGATTTATCCCTACTGCTTGTACTGGCTTTTTGGGAACCTATTCTCTTTGGATGGATACCTTGCTCAGCCTAGATATAGTAGGCAGGGCCTTGGACCTTCCCCAAAGCAATGTGCCTTGCCATCTCTGAGGGTGGATGGGGGTGGAGAGGGAAGAATGGGAGGAGAGGAAGGAGTGAGAACTTATTGGCATGTAAAATGAGAAAAGATAGTTTGTTTTCTTTTTTAAAAACCATAAATTTTAAAAAGTTGCCTTGGTCATATATTTCTTTAAAGCAATAGAACAGTAACTAAGACAAAAAATTAAAAAACCAAAAAACTTCATGAATACAAAAATAGCTTACTGAAAAAGAAATCAGCAAAAATTCCCATCTGTAATAGTTATTATACATTATAAAATATCTAGGAATAAATAAAATTAACTAAGGACAGGAAAGACCTCTACAGCAAAATCTTTAATACAATAAATAAATAAATTAAAGAAGATACCAGGTCATAGGGAAATTCTCCAATGCTTACAAATTGACAGGCTTAGTACTGTAAAACATCTATATTACTGAAAGGAATCTATAGGTTCAAATATATCTATTTTTAAAATACCAATGATGTTCTTCACAGAACTAGAAAACACAAATCTTAAATCCACATGAAGCACAAAAAGAGCCTCAATAAGCAAGACAAGCCTATGCAGAAAGATCAGCAGTGGAGATCTTTATCTGCACAAACAGAAATGAAGTCATTCAAAGACCTTGATATAAGGCTTATAGCTTTCAAAATGCTAAGGGAAAAATAGGTAAACAACTTCAAGATACGGGCATAGGCGGGAACTTTTCAAACAGAACTCCAGCTTGGGAAATAATCCAAAAATATATAGCTAAAGTTCCATAAATTAAAAAGCTTCCGCAGAGCAAAGAAAGTGATCCCCAGGGTGAAGAGACACCCTACCAAAGGGGAGAAAATCCTCGCCAGCTGCGCATCAGAGATGGGAGTAATGCATATAAAGTATAAAGAACAGTGAGACAGAAACAAAACGAATCAAGCTGTCCAACCAATCAATAGGAAAATGGACTGAACAGACCATTCTCAAAAGAAGAAATACAAATGGTTAACAAATATTGAAAATGATAAAAAGAAAAGAAAATGTTTTAGGGTTGCTTGTCATCACAGTCAGAATGACTCTCATAAATAAAACAAATAACTGCAAATAGTGGTGAAGATATTGAGAAAGAGGAACCTACACTCAGTGTTAGGGGAGGACAAACAAGTAAAGAAAGATGGCTCAGGTGTCAGTGAGGAGGTGTGAGGCTCCCTAAAAATGTACAGGATTATCATATGACCCACATATATGACCCGAGATATATCAAAAGAGCTTTGAGTTAACACACTACAGAGACTGTTTCACATTCAAGTTTATTGCTTCATAATTGACAGCTTTCAGGATATGGAACCTATACATCTGTCAATATTTGAACATATAAAATGGAGTATATGTACACAATAAAATTTTATGTAGCCATAAAGAGAAATGAAATTGTGACATTTTCAAGTAAATTGGTAAATGATTATGTGAAGTGATATGAGCCAGATTCAGAAAGAAAACTGTTCTTCAGAAAGAAAAAGTCAGATGTTGACTTTTGATTTGAGTGGGTACTGTGAAAGGGGAGGAAGAGATCTTAGGGGAGCTGCATATAGAAAAATGGAAGACATGTAATAAGAAAGCAGAGAAAACCAACTTGGGGGGAGGAAGGAGATCAAACGGAGGGAAGTAGAGGAAACAGAAGAGAATAGTAGGGATGAAGGATGAATTAAAAAGTAAAGTGTGTGTGTGTGTGTGTGTGTAAACACCAAATTAAAACAATTACTTCCCTGTATGATAAGAGCGTTAAGTCTTTGAAGAACAAAATTGAGGAAGATACTAGAAAACGGAAAGCTCTCCCATGCTCTTGGATAGGTATGATCTACATAATAAAAATGGCAATCCTACCAAAAGCAATCTACAGATTCAACGCAATCCCATACAAGAAAGGAACTTCTGGAGACATTACCTTCCCTGACATCAAGCTCTATTACAGAGCTATAGTAATGAAAGCAGCCTGGTAATGGCATAAAAACAAAGAGGGTGACTAATGAAAAATGAAGATCCTGACATTAATCCAAGCACCCAAAACACCTGATTTTTGAAAAAGCTAAAATTATAAAATGAAAAAAAGAAAGCATCTTCAACAAATGGTGCTGGCATAACTGGATGTCAACATGTAGAGGAATACAAATAGATCCATATATGTCCCCCATGCAAATGGATCAAAGACCTCAGCATAAGTCCAACCACACTGACCCTCATAGAAAAGAAAGTGGGAAGTAGTTTTGAATGCACGAGCACAGGAGACCACTTCCTAAATATAACACCAGTAGCAGAGACACTGAAGGCAGCAATAAATAAATGGCACCTTCTGAAACTGAGAAGCTTCTGCAAGGTAAAGGACACAGACAATAAGCCTACTGAATGGTAATAGATCTTCACCAACCATACAGACAACTGATCTCCAAAATATATAAAGAACTCAAGAAACTAGACATGAAAACTATAATTAACCCAATTTTAAAAAAAATGGGGTACAGAACTGATCAGAGAATTCTCAACAGAAGAAGTTCAAATGTCCAAAAGACACTTAAAGTCATGCTCAACCTCCTTAGCGATCAGGGAAATGCAAATCAAAACAACTTTGAGATACCATCTTACACCTGTCAGAATGACTAAAATCAAAAACACCAATGATAGCCTATGCTGGAGAGGACGTGGAGTAATGGGAACACTTATCCGTTGTTGGTGGGAATGCCCAAATTGTGCAACCACTTTGGAAATCAGTGTAGCGGTTTCTCAGGAAACTGAGAGTCAACCTACCTCAGGATCCAGCAATTTCACTCTTGGGAATATACCCAAAAGATGCCCTATCATACTCCAAAACATTTGTTCAACTATGTTCATAGCAAAACTATTTGTAATAGCCAGAACCTGGAAACAACCTAGGTGCCCTCAATAGAAGAATGGATAAAGAAGGTGTGGCACATATACACTTTAGAGTTCTACTCAGCAGGAAAAAAAACAATGACATCTTGAATTTTGCGTGCAAATAGATGTAAATAGAAAACAATTTACTGAGATAACTCAGACCCAAAAAGATGAATATGGTATGTACTCACTCATAAGTGGATTCTAGCCATAAACAAAGGACATTGAGCCTATAATTCGTGATCCTAGAGAAGCTAAATAAGAAGGTGAACCCAAAGAAAAACATATAGCTATCCTCCTAGATATTGGAAGTAGACAAGATCGCCAGGCAAAAGTTGAGAGCATGGGAATGGGGGTAGGGTAGGGGGAAGGGGAGATGGGGAGAGAGAAGGGAGAAGGGGAGGATTGGGGAGAGCTTGGGAGAACGGGATGGTTGAGATGGAGGAAGAGTGGATATGGGAGCAGGGAAGAAAATATCTTTTTTTATTATTTATTTATTTATTTAGTATACGATATTCTGTCTGCTTATATGCCTGTAGGCCAGAAGAGGGCGCCAGACCTCCTTACAGATGGTTGTGAGCCACCATGTGGTTGCTGGGAATTGAACTCAGGACCTTTGGAAGAGCAGGCAGTGCTCTTAACCACTGAGCCATCTCTCCAGCCCCCGGAAGAAAATATCTTAATCAAGGGAGCAATTTTAGGGTTGGCAAAAGACTTGGCTCTAGAGGGGTTCCCAGGGGTCCAGAGAGATGTCCCCAGCTGGGTCCTTGGGCAGCTGAGGAGAGGGAGCCTGAAATGGCCCTATCCTATAGCCACACTGATGAATATCTTGCATATCACCATAGAACCTTCATCTGGCGAAGCATGGAGATAGAGGCAGAGACCCACACTGGAGCACTGGACTGAGCTCCCAAGGTCCAGATGAAGAGCAGAAGGAGGGAGAACATAAGCAAGGAAGTCAGGACCATGTGGGGTGCATTCACCCACAGAGACAGTGGGACTGATCTAATGGGAGCTCACCAAGGGCAGCTGGACTGGGACTGATGGAGCATGTGATCAAACCGGACTCTCTGAATGTGGCTGACAATGAGGGCTGACTGAGAAGCCAATGATAATGGCACTGGGTTTTGATTCTACTGCATGTACTGGCTTTTTGGGAGCCTAGTCTGTTTGGATGCACACCTTCCTAGACCTGGATGAAGTGGAGGAGGGCCTTGGACTTCCCACAGGGCAGAGCACCCTGACTTCTCTTAGGACTGGAGAGAGAGGGGGAGGGGCGTGGGGGGAGTGGGGAGGAAATGGGAGGAGCGGAGGAGGTGGATTTTTTTAATAAATAAATAAATTTTAAAAATCATTAATAGTTGTATGTTTTGAGCCTTCAGGGGGAAACATAAGAGGGAGAAAAACCACCCAAGAATGGTTGTAAAGCATCCTGTGTTTGCAGAACACTTTCCTCATTGCCCATGGACTTAGGACAGAGACGGAAGTGATGACGTAGGAGGTGATTCCAAAGGATCTCACAGAGGCCAAGGATCTAGCCTGACAAGGGACCGATGAGTGCGGAGGTCAAATGGCAAACTCACAGGTACACACCCAGGACCTGGGGCTGGGACAGAGGAAGGAAACCAGATAGATGTCTGACAAGCTTAGAAGAGAAACATACAACGATCTGGATCCCATTTTACAAGCAATAAAAGGCCGTGAAATGAGACGATTTTATTATATTTAATAATATCCTGCTTTACTCTTAGCTTCCTAGGGAGTTGCGGTAAGGGCAACGTGATTTCGTTTTCTTGTTCAAGTCTTGGCCTCTGCTTTTGTATTTCACTATGCAAGTTCTTCATCCAAATATACTTCATATACTAAAACACGAGCTGATGGTTTGAGACTCATGGAAAATGGTTAAGATGAGACTGAGAAGACAGTTACTCGTCTGTTAATAACAGATCTGGGAAGCACTAATGTCCAGCTGTAACTGCTTGTTTTGTGCTATACTGGGTAAGAGAAACAGGAAGGTAAACAATGGAGAAGAACAAGCTTCATTATTTTTACCATTGGGATCTTCTTCCCATTTTAGTACAGAGATTTTCTTATCAAATGAGCAGGAATTAAGAGGAGTCAATAAATTCAACACAATATATCTGAGCTTCCATCACCAGGCCACACAGCTGAAGACAGCGGTGACTCACAGCTCTGCCCCATAGTCATGATTCTGTCTGAGACAGAGCCAGGGCCAGGGTTCTCCAGAGCCTACCAAGGAGCATAAAAGCAGAGGTCAGCAAGCCTGCCCACACACGTATCCGTGCAGCTGGCACCGTCCATGCTTGAGAACACTCAGTGAAGGTCACGCGGTAACACAGCCGGGCCTTGCCTCCTGGAAGACTGCTCTACACACAGAATAGCTGACAGGCCCGCTAGTCCGCTCAGTCATCCTGGGAAACCAGCTTCTGTTTCTCAGTAACTATGTAGTTCTTATCGCATTTCACACCTTGACTCTTCAGCCCTTCCGCAGCATCAGAAGGCAATATTCTAAGGATTTTCGCTTCTTTTTTCCTAGATCACATTTTTTTCTTTCCATGTATTCACATAATCACCAGCTCTTCTTCCTTTCTGCTGCTCATATATGATATTGTATATAATAGGACACTATTTCAAGATAGACTACGAGCCCAGAACGCAGACACTCAGAAAAGTTGTAAATACACTATTTCGTTTACAAAAAATGAGTATGCAAAAATGACCACTAAATTAGGAAGTGTGTGCCTGATAGTTAGTGCCTTACTGTGTGTTTACAGTTTGAGTGTGAAATGCATCTTCTAAACTAATGTATTGAAGATTTTTTTTTCCCCAATCCACATTCAGAGTAAAGATTAGATCATTACTGCTGACCCAGTCCACAGACAGAATAATGGCCTTGTGGTGTTACTGGGAGGTGAACATCAAGGGATGAGGCCACGCTGCAGGCACGTGCTTCAGAGGCTGCCAGCATCCAAATCACTTGCCTTTTCTCTGCTTTCTGGCTACCCCATGATGCTCTTCTGTGATGTTCTGTGTCATTATTGGCCCCAGAATAAAGCCCAGTGATGGTGGATTGATGGTCCTGAGACTGTGGGCACAGCCACACCCTTCCTCTTCTAAGTCATTTTAATCAGGTGTGATAGCAGTTACCAAAAGTGGCTGACTGGCACAACATGCCCATCTTAAAGTTGCTTCTGAGAGATCTGAGCATGATCATTTTATTAAAAACAGCAAATATCAAATGTTGGTATGCTGAGGAGAATGTGACAATAGCCAGTGTGTCCTCATTAGACATTCAGAGTTGTAAAAGAGGCAAAGACTGGTAGTGTCTGAGTCCAGAAGCCTCACACCAATACGCTGAGGGTACAGACCAAGTCCCATCTCCTGCCCACCTATACAGCAAAATCATAAAGTGTTTAAGTAGAGAAGCATTCGAGAAAGTTAGCTGCATCTTCCTAGTGTAGAAGTTTCACCCACAACATCCCTTCCAATGATACTCTGGTCATGTATGAACACAGCATGGACTTACTGTGTTACAGGGAAGCCCATTCAATCATTTTAAAAATATATTTATGTTTTTAGCTTATGTGTATTTTACCTACATGTGTATCATACCATGTGTGTGTGCCCAGTTTCTACGGAGGCCAGAAGAGGGAGCTAGATCCTCTGAAACTAGCTGGGCAGTTTTTGGCCTCCACGTGGGTGCTGAGAAGTGAACCTATATCCTTTGCAAGAGCACCAAGTGTTTTTGATCACTAAGCCATCTCTTCAGGTCATAAAACACTCATTTTTAAACGTTTTTCTATTATTGTTTATAAATTTATTCAGCATGTGATATTCTTTTTATTTTATTTTTTGGAAAAAAAACAAGCTATATTTTTTTTTTCATTTTACATATCAATCCCAGTTCCCAGCCCCCCCCCTTTCTCCCATCCCCTCCACTTACCCCACCCCCTCCCATCCACTTTGCAGAGAGCCTAAGCACATTGCTTTGGGGAAGGTCCAAGGCCCTCCCTTCTATATCTAGGCTGAGCAAGGTATCCATCCAAAAAGAATAGATTCTCAAAACACCAGGACAAGCAGGAGGGATAAGTCCTGATGCCTCTGCCACACTTTAAAAATATCAAAATTTTTACATAATTTTTTATCTTTAAAACAATTCACACAATACATTTTATCATAGTCTTTCCCCTCCTCCAACTCTTCCTAGGCCCTCAACACCTCCCTACCCATCCAACTTCAGGTTCATCTCCCACTCAAAAAAAGAAAAACTTTTAAAGTTTTGATTTTACTAAATGTTTCTCTGTGCCTATAATTTGTTGAATCTTCTTCATTTGTCTAGCCAGCATATACAGAACCATGATATATTTCCATAATCATAAAACACATCTGGAGAGAAACCCACAGTTAAAAACCCAAATGCTACCCTGCTCGCTCTCCCTTTGTTCCTGTCCCCTCGGTCCTCTGCAGTCTCGAAGCTGCTCACCTGAATCACACCTCCCAAGAAGGAAACTGCTGCAGCCACTCCGATTCTCTGTAGCTCGAAGTCGGATAAGCCCAGCACGCTCGAGTTGCTCTGTGTGGTGAGATTCCGGCTGCTCTGGGGGACCAGCCTTTCCACAGCATTGGCTGATATCAAGGATGTCAACGCAAAGGTGCCTGGAAATGAGAATGGTTTAGGGAAGGTCCATGTAAACATTCAAAAGTCATTCAATTGTTCCATGAATATTGAAAAGCCAACAAGAGCTATTAGGAATAACTCTACTCCAGTGCACCCCATTTCTCTGCCTTTCCTTCCACCCCACTCCATGAAAGAAACAGTACATCTGACTTACTGCGATGTCCACTGAGCCACCGTGTCTTTGTGAGTCACACGCTGTCCTAACTCTCTGAATGGAGAATATCTAAGATGCAGGATTGTGGCCTAGATTTACATCCAACCCTTCAATATATACAAAAATGCCACCTTCAGTACCCACTAAGTGATATTTGTACCCAGAGTTTAGGGTTTGAAGACAATGAGAGGAGGAAAGCTCGAAGACCTTGATGGATAACTACACACCTGCTGTCTAAAATGTAAGGTCCTCTGATCTACCAAAACAAGCTTTCATCTTCCAAGATGGGCCTCAAATTCCAGTCACAACTAGGGAACCCAGTTCTTTCTCACCATGCTATGTGCTTTCTACCTCTAATGACTTCATAATTGAGTACACTTTTTATTTTCATGAACAAAATGCCAGGGCCCATAAATTAATCATAAAAATTCAAATTGCTGAGACAATGGGGATGTTCTATCGGGAACTCACCAAGGCCAGCTGGCCTGGGTCTGAAAAAGCCTGGGATAAAACTGGTCTCGCTGAACATAGCGGACAATGAGGACTACTGAGAACTCAAGAACAATGGCAATGGGTTTTTGATCCTACTGCATGTATTGGCTTTGTGGGAGCCTAGGCAGTTTGGATGCTCACCTTACTAGACCTGGATGGAGGTGGGTGGTCCTTGGACTTCCCACAGGGCAGGGAATCCTGATTGCTCTTTGGGCTGATGAGGGAGGGGGACTTGATTGGGGAAGGGGGAGGGAAATGGGAGGCGGCGGTGTGGAAGAGACAGAAATCTTTAATAAATAAATAAATTAAATTAAAAAAAAGAGCCTGGAGAAAAAAATTCAAATTGCTAAATAAACTAGCACATTCAACATCTTTATACTTTGGCTTCAGGAAGTAATTGTTTTTCAAAGATATATGAACTCAGAGCAACTGTGCTTTCTTCCACTGGGCCTACACAAGAATGAACCTGTTAATGGCCAACCACAGATGGTTGGGGGACTCAAGAGGCTTTGATGCCCTCCTATTTCGCTAGTGAACATTGATGAACTATGGGAGTTGGGGAGTCAGTGATATCATTTGGACAATCATTGGTGAACCCCCTGTGCTCCAACAGAGAATTCCAAGCTCACACTGTTGGTTCCAATTATATATGTTGCATCTTAAAGCAAAAGCTTGAATATGAAAAAAAGATTTGCAAAGAGAGTGTTGACAGGGAAGAAACGGTGACAATGAAAGGTGGAAGGGCAAGGAGTGATCACATTGTTTACGTGGATGAAAACGTCAAGGAACAAATTTAATTTTTTAAATGATTCATATAATGTCTTATTATCTTTAGCAATTTGGTATTGCATTCCAAACACCTCATGGGGAGGCTAAAATTCATGATAAGTTGCTTGTCTTTCACAAAAGGACATTGGACCATTAAAAAAGTTTCAGGAAACTTAAATCTCTCACCTACACTAAAATATGATCAAATAAAAGAGAAATATGATTTGTATGTTAAATATTGTGGGCATCTTTAAAGATTCAATGACCCGTATAGTAAGATCACAGGAAGGTCCCAAAAGTCATTTTCTGGTTCCCCTGTCATTTATATCAGGGTGGAAAGCATCACCTGTTTATTACCAGCGCTGATGACTAATATTAACTAGCTTTCAACCAATAGCAACGCTGACAGACTCTGAGAAGGACAAATTTAAAAACAGGATGCCACCCACATTTGCTGTACAGTAAAATGCGTGTGAAGTCTGCAAAAGGTGTATTTAGACATATCTGTAGCTGTTAATAACTTACTAAATAACTTTTTAGTTATAGAGTCTAAATAAATGGTAATTTTGAAACTATGCAACTAGTAGAATATCTACAGCAAGTACCTATGAAATGCAATGGTATATGTAATTATACTTTTCAGTATTATTAAATTATGTATTTTTTAATTTGTTGTTTTGATACAGGAGTTCACTCTGTGATCCAGACCAACCTAGAACTCACCACGTACCTCAAGCAGGGCTTGAATCTGTGGCATTTCTCAGAATTCCCACAGAAGCCTCCCAAGTGCTGGGATTCTGAAGGGTAACTACCACACATGACGTTAACTACTAGACTAATTATGGTCTATTGGGAAATGCTGTTTTGCCTTTTTCTTTTATCTTGTGTCAAAAAGAAGAAATGTCTGTGAAGTCAGTTCTAAAACCTTCTGCTCTTTCTTGCTACAAACATACTTAAACACTCTGTGACAAAATTAGAAGGCAGAACAACTAAAAAACAATAAACTATCTGTAATTCCAGCATCCCAGAGGCCGAGTTAGGAGGATCATTAGTGAAACCTTGCTTTAAATAATAAACAAGTAAAAACTGAGAAAATTATTAATTCATTCTGTGGTTTTCTTCTTTTTATCTATCTGGAAGAAAACTCTAATTTAATGAGTATTCTAAAACATTTAGTTGTCTAGAAAGAAAAAAAAGAGAGAATTTTTCCATACTTGTGTAAGCTGTATGTCTGTAACTTTAATCTGTGTTGTCATAAGAAACTTTGTGAGGTTTTTTTCCTAGTTCACCTGAAATGTATATATAATACAAATTAATGTTTACCTGAAAGGTTGCGTTAAGACAAGAACATGTAAATCTCTTCAAGTATACATATTGCTCTGAGCTATATACATATATACATATGCACACATATGTACTAAATATGTATTTTGTATATAGTTGTATGCCTCATAAAAGCAGAGATACATTTTGAGAATTCACTGTGACCGGTTTCACTGCTGTGGGTACATTATAACGCACTACCCAGACGACTCCACCATGATGCCCAATGTGATATAATATGATGAACAGTTTTATGTGATATGCCATTTCCATTGGCTGAAATATGTCATTATGTAAAGTTGTGTGTGTGTGCAATCACATGTATGTAAAACTTTTTGTGAAAATGCCAGTTCTAATCCAGCATGTCTGAAGTGGACCCACCGGTATGCCTGCTTCCCTAACTAGCTCCCTCAGAATATTGTTGCACAGAGGACTTCTCAGGTGGCAAGTCTGAAATGACCGCCAACTTTTGCTCCCTCACTCATAGAAAAGGTTAGTGATATGATAGCCATATTTATACAAGTACAAATCATTTTATGAAAAAAGCATATATTTCAGTGTGATAATAAAAAATATGACCTCCCAAGATTTCTATCCCAATCTTCAGAAGCCAGAAGGACGTATGCTCCATGGCAAGAAATAATAAATGCAGTAGGCGAAATTAAGCTCACTACTCGGCTGGTCTTAAAAATGCAATTATCTGTCTGGCTGTCTGGAGATAGCCGGAGAAATTACAACTTCTTGTAACTACAGAAGACAGAAGCAAGAGAGCAGGGCTGGGGAGATCTGAAGATGCCCCCACGGAAAGGCCAGGGGCTCCAGGAATGCAGGACACTTCTAGAAGACAGAGAATCAGGGAAATGAGCTGAAGCCAGGGAAAAGAAGCTCGGTCTCACTGACTGCTCCCGTGGGGTCTGGAAGACCTAGTCAGAGCACGGACCTCCAGAACTGTGGACTCCCTTTGTTCCAAGCCACTAATCCCGTGATGATCTCTGACAGTAGGAAGCAATATAATCAATAACAACTGGCCACAGAAGACAGGCTGTAAGAGTTGCGCCCAGAGGCTGAGACCTCACACAAAATGAATGGCAATGTTGGCAGATATTTTCTGCTAAAATACATTTTGTTTTTAGCTGAATACTTAAGATTAAGGTGTCATTTTATAATAGGAAAACTCAATAAATGTTGCATTAATGTAAGCAAGTGTTAAGTTAAACACAATATACTAATCGTGGGGCTCTTGCTATCATAAGAAATGGGAGAGTCATCTTATTATTTAAAAAAGTAACAAATAGAGTTTCAAAACTGTGTGCAGGGTCATGCAGGTGATCACACATGGCGCATGTGCTTAGGTGGAGCTCACACGGAAAAGCAGCCCGTACTGTCATCAGAATAATCATGACCGACCACCCTCTGTGTTCATTCTTATGTTCTTCAGTAGTGCAGAGGGAGGTAGGATAAGATACACCAATTAAGTCAGGTGTTGGGGGTGCATGACTTTAATCTCAGCACTCAGAAGGTAGAGGCAGGTGGATCTCTGAGTTCAAGACCAGCCTATTCTACAGAGTGAGTTCCAAGACAGACAGGAACACACACAGAGTATCCTTACCTTAAAAAAAAAAAAGATACAAGAACCAAAGAAATACACCCAAAATATTTTTCAATATTTGAAAAACTATTTTCTTGCAAATTTTTATATTCTCTTATTCCATTGTAAATTCAGCGATACTTCTATTTTCAGTTTCTTTCATAACACAGGAATATGGCACTCAGTCATGGTGTGTATCTGATAAATAAACATACCTCACATATATCAGTAGGGTAGAAGGGCTTTGGACAGGTAATTAGGAGTTGATAATCACCTTGAGTCCCTTTTGTTAGCTATGTGAGAACATATAACTAAACATAGACAGTGATTCTCACCTGTAGCAACATGGCGTCCCATACCGAATATGGCATAAATGACGGCTGGAAACAGAGATCCATATAAACCAAACACTGGGTGCACAGATGAGAGAATGGCGAAGGAGAGCCCTGTGGAGAAGTCCAGAGAAGTTAGGACCCTCATGTCCCAGGATACCGCACACAATAAAACAGGAACTGATGGGTCTTAAGTCAGAATGAGTATTTTCATTGTTCTACTCATCAGCAAAATGAGTACTAGCATTATTCTCCTAATCAAGGGGAAATTGCTCATCCATTCGTGTGCATATTTCAATTCTCAAAACCATGTGCTTTTGCACTACTGCTTTTTCTCTTGACTGCAGATAAGGAAATGGCGATCTGGAGAACCTTCTCTGAAAATTCCCATGATAGTGTTGAAGCCAGGCATCTCTAGGCACACTCGGATTTTAGAAGCATCTTCACATGCCATTCTATTTGTGCAATAGCGTCGGTGGAGTGGCAGGAACCGGAGTTTTACCACTGGACATAAGAGAAGTCTGAAGTGGATAGGGGCCTGGGCCTGAGGCACAAGCATAACGTAAAGCTAGCAGGGGGCTGCCTGGTGGACAAGCTATGGTGAGTACAGGAACTTGGCCGAGAACAACCCTGTCCACTTTCCACTGACTGAACGCTAGACCGTACGCCAACTGGAGGTTTTACAGTGGCAAAACACTCAACTTTGGTTACATAAAGTGCATACATACAGTATAACTCACAATCATTCTTCTTTATTTTTCACGGGTACAACTGTCTACACAGTTCGTATGTTACATCTACATAGAAAATTTTCCCATTGCTACTTAAACGACCATTGATGGTTTTAATGATATTAACACAAGTTCACTAAGATTTCCTGTCTGCAGCTGTTCTTGGCATCAGATCCTACCAGGGAAGATTCTGAGAGTCCATTTGAGTTTAATATTGAGCATTAAATTGGACAATAATGATATATTAAAATATGTGGAAGTTCTACCAATGCTTCCTTTGTAAAGCTTGATTATGGGTGATGGAATTTCTAAGTCTGATGAAAATAAATGAAAATTTATTACAGAAGGGCCAGCAGCAGAAAGGGCACTGGTATTTCATAGAACACAGTGGGGTGGGGTACCATCAGGCTGGTGGGAAGAACCGCGTTCAGGTGTAGTTCTGGAAGCCAGGTTGGCATTGGAAAGCTAAATGCCCCCACCTGTATCCACCAGCCTGTCTCAGTAGCTTCCACACAAATGACTTGGTAAGAAGCACGGTGTTTACGTCAACCCCATGGAGGACTTGCAAGCAGAGTGTGCTTTAGTCATCCACTTCACCAGAGCTGGAGAAGCAGTGGGTGGCACAGTGTTTGCCTAGCATGGCTCTGAGTTCACCCTCTGTGGGAGTGGGGAGTGGCTAGATAATAAAAGAATAAAATAATGTGGCCATGTAAACCAGGCCACCCTAATCTTTTAAATTAGTAGAGTTATGAAGGGGAAGGGCACCAGGCATGTTTAGCAGAAACGCTTCAATCCCTCTGGTGACATGAACGGATGCTAGAGCCTGTGGTCCGGCTGACAGGTTCTCAGTGTAAACCACTTGGGCCGTATTTCCACTACTATCTGCAGTGAGCAAACGTGAGCGTCGAGCTAGAGTCGTCAGTTTCCTCTCCCGCCTTCTGGATAATCACCTCTTGATTAAAAACCTAATTAGAAGAACATTCATCTCTCTCTTTACTTTAACCCAAATAAAACATGTAACAAAAATAGTTGAGAGAGTTCATTTCAGAGCTGGAAGGATGGTGCAGTGGTCAAGAGCCCTGGCTGTTCTTGCAGAGGATCCAAGGTTCATTTTCACCACCCACACTGGGCAGCTCACAAATGCCCGTAACTCTAGCTCCAAGGAATTCGAGGCCCTCTTCTGGCCTCTATGGGCACAACACACATATATATGCACATACACACAGAGAGATGCAGACAGAGAATTTTTTTAAAAAAATATTTTTTTACAAAAAAAGCTTCTCTATACCCCACATTTATATGAACTTAAGAAGAGAATAATCATAGAAAATATGTCTCAAAATAGTGTGAGGTTATTTGCTTCCTTGTTTTTTACTCTGCTTCATTGTTTGTGAAAGCTCGTTGGACAAGGCAATGTCTCTGGTTCTTCATATCGAATGCTGAAATAAGAGTCATGCATGACTGTGCCCAATTTAAGACATTTTAAGAGATCATAAATCTATAAAGTAAATATGAAATTTCATTTTTGTTGGCATTATTCTTCTTATAGAAGAATAACCTTGAAGGTCAGAAGTGATGTACACATTTCCTTTATTATATAAGACTCTTACACTTTAAATAAACCTTTTTCTTGTTAATGTAGCAGTGAGAAATAACCAGGTTAAAAGAATAAACTAATTTGATTATATGATGCTTTGCTACTTCAATTATGATTTTATAAGAATTACAAAGCCCAATAGCCATGCTCCTCACATATGTACTTTTACAGAGGAGAGACAGCCAGATCAATTTTTTCTGATTAGATAGATAGATAGATAGATAGATAGACAGACAGACAGATGGATAGGCACATTGATGGTAATATTGCAAATCAGTTTTCTCTAAGATAAAAAAAAAATCCAATTTGGAGAGATCATTGAGAATCAGGCTGTTCTAATGGAAGACAAAATGTTCCTGTAGGGAAGCTCATTAAAAAATCAGTTCAAAAATCAATAGTTCAAAAACCTTCAGAAAGTCCCTGAAACTAACCAGATTCACTGGGCCCTCCCCCTCCAACTTAAATGAGCATTAAGGACTGCTGAGAGGCATTCTCAGACCAGCCAATCTGCCTAGAAAGGGCTCAGAGCAGCTGGGTTGCCTAAGAGAGACCTCTCCAACCTGTAACACTGCCTGCAAGTGCCGCAGTGCACTCCAGATCTCTAGCTACCACGAGCTGTCACTCATACTGGGATATTCTTCTGGTGAGGCTGCTATCTTTGATCATGTCTGCTCCTGTAAATCACCCCATCCATATTCCTGTAAATAACTACATTGAAACTCATTGGTTAAGCAAGGTGAGCTGGAGTTTGATTTGTCATATTTTCTCCTTTTGGAGTGAGTAAACATTGGTGACATCTCCCCAGGAAGACACACAACAGATAGATGATAGGTAGATAGATGATAGATAGACAGACAGACAGAACTTAAAGACAGAAATATTCTAATTCTGGTTATTTTTAAGTCTCAGAAACCATATTCAGCAATGTGAAATACATGAAATCATATAAGTTTGATGCAAATGATTCCTAGAAGGCCTTGATATAAGCAATTCTTTTTTTGTTTAGTTTAGTTTTGATTTTTGAAACAGGGTTTCTCTGTGTAGCTTTGGAGGCTGTTTGTCCTGGAACTCACTCTGTAGACTAGGCTATCCTCGAACTCACAGAGATCCACCTGCCTCTGCCTCCCGAGTGCTGGGATCAAAGAAAGGCGTGTGCCACCACCGCCCAGCCAAATTTGCAATTCTTATGGATGAATGTTTTATAAGTATAGCAATGGTCAGAATGGTATAGAAGGGCAGAAAATACTCCAGTACTAGATTCTAGTGGTAACTCTCAGGAGGTGAGCCTTGGGAGCCAGGCCAGCCTTTGGAGAAGACCTGCGGTTCAGTGGGAAGCTATCAGCCCGCCTTCCTCTCCACCCCAGCATGCACTGAAAAGAGTTTCCTGGCTGCCCTTGCCCGCTGGCCCAGAAGGACCTGAGAACTGGCAGATAACCCAGTCTCTGCTTCTGCTTTTACGATAACCTTTGTCTGGGGTGACCACAAAGTGACTCAGTCTCTATGAGTAAGAAGGAGAACAAGAACTCAGATAGAGAGTGATTCTTATCCCTACACAGGAGCCGCACTTTGACTTCAGTTTCAGGGCCAGCCCTTCACTTGACACTGGTTGCCTCCTGCAACTGAGCGAACCTTTTAGGACCGCCACAGGTACTATGGTGACACCTGCAAAGCCAGTCTATTAGAGGCGCTACACTGTGAGATCTGTAGATGTCCGTTTAGTGACTCCACCTCACAATTGCAAGGCCAAGCACCTAGAACTCAGAAGCACAGCTTTGCCCGCCTCTGGTATTACAGTGCATTTCATAGGCTTTCGCATTTGGTTCTAAAAGGAACTAACTACAACCCCCCCAATACAGCTAAAACAGCTCACTCCCGGAAGAATGCACTGCCCCAGCTGCCGATCCTTATAGGATCATGGTTAGTTATCATGGTGGGTTGACTTCTGTCCCTCATATAAGTAAGTCCTAACCTTCAACTGCTTCGAATGTTGAAGAAATATTGAGACTACGACCGGTACAGACACTTACTTTAAATAAAGTTTTATTGTAATGTGGATCTGGGCTAACTCAATTCGAATGGTTTCACTTCAGTGAAGACTTGTACGGAACAAGAGAAGCACACCCAAACACCAGAGGAAGGCAGAAGGAGAAACTGGGTATTCTTTCTTTTTTCCAAAAAAAAAAAAAAATAATAATAATAATTACTAAGAACTGCAACAAAACACCAGAAGTAAGGAGAGAATCATGGTACCTACTCTTCTTCGTACTTTCAGAAGGATTTAATCCCACTGACACCTACACCCGGACTTGTAGACTTAAAGCTGTAAGACAGTGATTTCATGATGTTTTACCACCCGGTTTGTGACACTTTGCCGTGGTATCCCTATGGAAGATATACAGTGTCATTGTTTAGAGGAAGACAAAGCTGAAGACCTCAACCTCGCATTCTGAGCAAGGTCAAAATATTGCTCTTGATAGACAGCAAATATCAAAACCTTCAGGTTTCTAATCCATGAATCTGTGTAAGTTCATTTAAGTTTTGTGTTTTGAGTAAGTGTGGATAGGTTACGGGGCTAAATGTAAAAAGGCAGTCTTTGGAATGTGTGTGTGACCAGTGCTTAGAGAGGAAACCTCATTCCATCTTAACACATGATGCCGTAATTAGGACTATGCGCTCAGGACTCAGCATGGGGAACGTTAAAAAAAATGTAAGCCAAAGCCAAAGGGGAATGGCAGTGTAGGTAACAGTAGCCAGTATGTGGACGCATCGAGGACCTGACTTTCTACCTATGTAACGATGACTGTCTTTCATTAAACAACATCTTTCCAGTTTCTAGGGCCTAAGAAAGGAAATGGCAGCAGCCCATCAGGAATGTTCAATGACCAGGTCATAGGAGAGCCTGGCAGCTCCTGGTCTAGTGCTCACCTCTACTGAATCCACCCTGAATCTCTGCTACAGAGTTAATATGTGTGTGATTCGAGATATGTAGCCAGGCAACCTAAGGGTTTGCCTTCAGAATTCCTTCAGACTTAGGAGGCAGGGAATCCATCTCTTGGAGTAGGAGGTGCTGTGTAAGCTGGTTTTCCCTCTGCCTCTCCCCTTCCATTTCCTTTCTACCTTCTGCTGCTTCCAAACTCTCTTCTCTTTTCACCATATTTCATTTTTGCTTTGTTTTGGGACTGAATGAAAGCATCTGGACTATTTTAACGTTGAGGCAGGTAAAGATAAGGACCTAGAGCCACCACGGCTACACAGTCATTTCCTTTTCGGTACCAGTCTTAAGGTATTTTTATTTATTCACCAATTAGTTATGCTCACATTTATTTGTTATTTTTGTACGTGTGCAAGCACATGCGCATATGTACACATGTAAGACAGAGGTGGGTAGCGGTGCTGTCTTCCATCTTTTTTTACTTTAATTTTCGAGACAGTGTTTCTCACTGTGACCTGGAGCTTCTTAATTCATGACCCCAATTCTGCCGCTGGAATTACAAGCCCACACTAAAGCATGGTTGCTAGGGACTGGATTCAGAACCTAAAGCTTGAACAGAAGCAGTCTGTAGACTGAGCTATCTTCTTTTTGTTTGTTTGCTGAGACGGGGTCTCTCGAGATCGCTCTGGCTAGTCTGAAAATTCACTCTGTACACCAGGCTGGCCATGATGTCACAGAGATCCACCTGTCTCTGCTTCTCAAGTGCTGGATGACCTATCACATAAGTGCCCTCAAATCCCTTCTTCATTGTGCCATCTCAGTCTGTATTTCTACAGTGCACAGTGGGAAATGCCCAACTGGTATTTTAACTTCACATATGCAGTTGGTAGTAACATAAATATTATATGCTTTCTTGGCTAACTAAACATTAAGCCATATAACAAATGACTGGCTCCTAAGAAGGGAAAATATCTACACTTATTATTGAGTGATAAATAATACAATGGACAATTTGTGAGGAGAAAATGGTTAGAGTGATATTGAGACCATTTTACACAGAAGAAAAATGTCCAAAATATAGAATCCTAGCAAACTGTTTCTTTGGTTGCTGGGATAGAAAAATGTCTAATATGTTCCTATGATAGGAAAATGGTACTTCAGAGTGCACAGGATCTTATGACTGCAGCAAGTGCTACTATCATATCTGTAATTCTGAAAGACAGAAGTTTGAACTTTCAGGAGCTCCTTTACCCTCTAACTCCCTCAGTGCTGACTTGAAAAAAAAAATCCAGGCCAGGAAGTAGCATCTTCAGTCCATAGCTATACCTCTTTGAGAGTCAACACCATTCTCTTTGATGCTCCATGAGACACAGCCGACCAAAGGAGAGAGAACTTGCCTTCTGTTTAAAGTTAGAGTGATGGCATTGTTTGAAGAGAAAGAGGACGGTTTGATTGACACAAATGGGGTATTTCTGGCAAAGTAGCTGTCTTGCTGATCTATTGTGACTATGATCCATAGACCTGCTGATCCAAGAGACCTGGACAGGAGCTTCAGCCATGCATAGAGCTTCCACTGAAGAAACCATCTACTCAGGCTAAGCCAGCAAAGAAGGTACTCTTCCTTCTATGGCTTCTTGTTTGTTCCTCCATGAGAACTTAGCAGCCACAAAAACTAATTTAAGGGCTTCCATCAAATGAAAATTAATGAGAGCTGGACGGCAGCTGCAGGAAAATGATGGGCTTAGATGTGAGCAGAAGATTCCAGAACCACACACCATGCACACATACACATAGACACAGACACACACCCGCATGCGCGCACATGCACATGCACACGTGCATGCACGCAGACAGATAGATTTGCAAATAGAAAGACAGACAGGCAGGCAGGCAGGTAGACAGACAGATAGATAAAATAAAAATTAAAAAAAGTACAAGCCCTGGATGCCATCTGATGAGGGAAATTAGATAAACTGAGGGCAGCAGTCTGGTTAGCATCTAACAATGAACAGTGAGGAATTACCAGATGCAGAGAAAACAGAACAAAGGGGCGAGAAGGAAGCTGGGAGCACAGGAATGTGTCAAACCCACAGAAATAGTCTCCTGAAGAGGAGATGTGCCCTCGGATCTCATAATAGGCTGTCATGCCCGACAACAAGCCTTTCCTTGGCATACTGGATATGGGAACCAAGGAGAGACAGGGGGAGGAACCAAACAGAGAGGGAGCATGAACTAAGTTCTGAAATAGTAGAGAGGGGAGAAGATCTCACTGTCAAAGGGCACCGAGGACAAGAAAGGCTGAGCTTACTTTTTAATTGTGTTTAAGATAAAAATATCTTGAGCTAGATGGCACTTTTGTGAGTTATAAATTTTACAATTTTTGAGGCACTTACTAGAAAGATAAAATTACGATGTAAAATTAGTTGCCTTAAATCTGAGGCTTGAAACTGAAACTACCAAAACCAAGCCCAGCAGAAAAGCCCTGTGTTATGGTCTAGACAATGGATATTTTATACATGTTCCCAATCTATAGGCAAAATAGGAGAGAAAAGAACTATATCAAAGTTCTGAATAGCCAAGGAAAGTAAGGAGAGAGATAACTCATGTGAGAGAGAAAATATTGGCAAACCATACATTGGATGAAAGATTAATATCCAAAATATATAAGGAATTCATTTCAGTATCAGGAAAGCAAAACTTAGGCTGTGGGAATTGCTCAGTGGTGAGAACTCTTGGTGTGTGTGCATGATTTGAGGTCATTCCCCAGACTTCATGCGGAAAGACAGCTGTAGCCCTTCTAACCCCAGGGCTGCAGCACGAGGGTATGGAATCAGGGCAATCTCGGGATCGCTGACCTCCGTTATAGCTGCAGATTCCGTGAGATTCCCTGTCTCGAGGGAATAAGGTAGAGAATGACAGAGCAGCATACCCACATCCTTCTCTGGCCTCTGCGTGTACACAGCACACACATGCATGGCTCAGCTCTTAAAAGCATGTACAGTCCTTGCAGAGGAGTGAGGCTCAGGTCCTGGTCCCCACCGCAGGTGAATAACAACTGCCTGTAACTCTGGTTTCGGGCGATCTGACACCCTCTAGTCTTCTTAGGCACTGGGTGCAAGTGGTGCACATAAACTCATGGAGGCAGACATACACATAAATTGAATATAAACCTTTAAAATTAAAATGAATGAAGAACTAGAAAAGAAATTCTCTGATCAAAGACATATACACTGACTGTAATCTAAATTGCAGGCACTAACTAATCAGTATCTTGAGAGTGTTTCCTAGTTCCATTGAGTCTTGGATGTTGTTTACTTTAGGTTTTTTTTGAGACAGCATTTCTCTGTGTAACAGTACTGGCTATCCTAAAACTAGCTCTTTTGACCAGGCTGGCCTCAAACTGAGAGACGTGCCTGCCTCTGCTTCCTGAGTGCTGGGATTAAAGGCGTGTGCCACCACTGCCTGGCTCCACGTGAGTTCTATTTTAGCTCTGCCAGTGTCAGTATTTGACAAGATCCTTAGCCAAATACCAAAGAAACTAGAGGCATGGCAATGGCCTACGCCTAAAGGTGATACTGAAGGAATCTGTGTCGGGAAGAAATGACGTTCTCACTAGATTTCCATTAAAATATCTTACTTGGAAAATTTGACAAAGATGCATGAAAACCTGACAAAAGGAAGTTGGAAGAAAGGAAACTGTAAAAACATGGAAATACATGCAAAATGTGATACATGCGTTTCATGTCCAAGGGCACTGAAACACGAGAAGCCTCCCTCAGAGAGGACCAATCAAGAGAAGATACATATGAGAGAGAAAGCTGGATTCTAAGAGTTAGAGTATTTTAAATTCTATTATCAAAATAGAGTGCATTCCTTAAGAAGCATCCCTGGGGTACTGAGTAAAAGGGCGGCTATGACGGCATCACTTGTTCAAGCCATATGGGAAGAAGGCACATGATGAACATCACAGGCAGAAATGTCAGAATCAGGAGCACCCGCACCCATGGTCTTGGTTAAGAGCTCAAAGAATTGCCTCTACAAAGTGGAAAAAGGAATAGTCAAGGTTGATCGCCAACAAGTATTCTAACACACGGTCTAATACCAATAGTCCAGCTTACGTAAAGGGGAAAGATGGCCGGTTCATGACGGCATGCACACTTCAAAGGAAGCAATGACCTTTGCACTGGAGATGATGTATAAGGATTTTGATGAACACCTGCTACCACCATTCCTCGTACCTGCTGGAACTGCAGCTATAGAAACCAGGGCCTACCAGTATGTAATACACCACATTAAAATAAAAATTAAACACTTCATTTTAAAGTTGAAATGTCAAATGCATTCAATTTAATAGTAACAAAACACAAAGGAAAGTTGGTGGTGAAATTGCTTTTTCAAACAACTTTAAATCTCAAGAAATTATTGCTTGGAAATGAGTAAGAGGAATCACAGAGATTTCACCTTGATAAATCGTGTGAGTGTATGTGTGTGTGTGTGTGTGTGTACAGGTTCATGAATATGTGCCTAGCCTATGCATGTGTTCATGTGTGTGCACGTGGAGGTCAGAAGTTGATGCCCTGTGTCTTCCTCAGGGTCTCTCAATCAACTGGCTCCATCACATGGTCTGGACAGCAAGCTGGGGGTTCTTCTCTGTGCCTCCTCATTGCTGAGCTCTCAGGCGTGTGCTCTGTCTTTTTACAGGTGCACTGGGGACCTGAACTCGCGACCTTATGATTGCACAGCAAGCACTTGGCCAACTGAGTTACCCCCCAGTACTGACACTTATATTTCTTTTAATATTTCTAGAAGAAATGGGGCTTTGTTGTCACATTCATTACTGAATAACAACCATATTGAAGATTGCAGTGGAGTGCGGTGGAGCAATTGTTTCACAGAAAGAATCTATGGCACACATGAGACCATCTGTGTAAGAGGATACTCCTTTGCAGAGTGGGGTTGGATTTTCTTTTCAAAGATAGATTCGACACAATCATCTTACTCTCTAGGGCTTAATTTCCTAAGGATAATCTCGTTACTCCCAGAGAGGATTAGTTAGCTCATATGATTCAGGAGGATAAGTATTTTATACCAAACACTAAGGCCCTTATGAAAATGAGGAAATCCCCTAAAAAAGAGAAAAAGTACACAGTGCCAATCTCTTGTTGTGAGCAAAACGAAGCAGCCTCTGCCCGCGCAGACCATGGCATGCTGCCCCCCTCTGGGCTGATGTTTGTTTCCCTCCCAGGGCAATCTAAGTAAAGCTAACCTGTACACCCACTGTCATAGGAAAGCCTCACTTACAGGCACTTGTGGCCTTGCCATACACTAACTGGATGCCCAGAATGTCTCTCAGGTCCGCCAACGCTGCCAGCTCCCTAAACTCTAACTCAGACCCCTTTGTTCGCGGAATCCTAGAGTCAGATCTTGAGTTGTAACTACACTAACAAGTAGTTTTATCTTTTCAGTTTGGCCTCACAACTGATACTTGGATGATAAACTTTACACTCCTATTCCCAGCTGGCTGGGATTGTCTTAAATATTCCTTGCCGCGCACCGCGCCCCCGTGTCTGCACTCTGTGCGCTGGCACCCAAGTTCGGCAAGCTTCGAACAAGGGGGCTGGAGGTTAAAATACAGCCAGACGCAGAGACAGACCGACACACACAGACCTTCTTACACCAATACCAAAGCCCCAAGAATGCCCTCTTTATTGTGTTCAGTGGAAGATTATATAGAGATAGCCACACCCCAGCCAAACCCACCAGAAACCACTCTCCTTCCATCAGGAACTCCTGAAGGTCTCGTGCTCAGAGCAGCTGTAGGCACTCAGATCAGGGGTTACAAGAAATTCAGGATCTGGGATCTCACTGCTCCCAACAATTCCTGTGCCTGACATTATTCTTAGGTCCAAGTTCTGTCAATGTCAAAACACGGTTGTCACCTCAACGAGGGTAAGAGATGGTTTATTCTGGAGCCAAATATGGATGGCTGTAGCATAGGGATGTGGGTTTAGGTTGTTTCCAAGGTGTTAACAGTTCCATGGAGCTTTTGCACTCACAGAATAAAGAAAGCAATACATCTTGACACTTCAAAAACACTGGTAGGAACAAGAGAGAGGTGGGCTGTATCAGAGCAGAGAGACCCTCGGACACTGCAGCTGGCACTTGGGTTGGTGGAAGGTAGCTGAGCTACCGCTTGGCAAAGGACAACTACCGCACTATTTTAACATTACAAATCATTTACCTAATGGTCACACAGCAGTTAGGCCTGGCACAGAGAGAGACAATAACTGGCTATGAGGAGGGCCAACGATGGCCCAGATAACACAGCTCTAGGCCTGCAGCATTCCTAAAATTGCAGTCACTCAAGTTTGGATCAGTCAATCAGCCTGGCAGAGGTTCATCTGAAAATGCAGCCTCTTTCTGGGAATTCTCAGCTCCAGTTATGGCTTCTCAAGACAGTGCCAGGAACCGAAGTTCTCAGGTTCCCTATGCGCAACACCTTCCCCTTCCCCTCTCAGGAGTTAAAGTTGAACAGAGTGAAGACATTTCCTAGTAGGAGGGGGTCCACGTCCTGAGGGCATCTTTTCTCTCTCCTGTGATTGTACCGTGTGTTGAGTATGAAGAGAAGAGCTCACCTAAGAGCAAACTAACACATCTGTCTTGCATTTCCACAGCACCTTCGGACCTTGCCTTTATCAGACCTGTTTTCCCCAGCTCAGCCAGACTTGTGCTCCACCTGCTAGCTTAGCTAACAAGGTGGTTGTCATTCTCCAAAGACCCCTGTGTGCACAGCGTTTAGAGAGTCCCTCCATGGGAATAGTAATAGGAACCTGGTTTTCATCAAATCTTGGTAGATTTTTAATAGTTACTTTCTCCCCTCTATTGGTTCATTTTTTACCACCCACCATTCACTTTATGCTGTTATGTTGTTATATTGACAAGATCGTCCTAGTCTTAATGTTCCTGAATAAAAACGGGATTCTTTGGCAGGTCCGTGGGGTATATAATATATTCAAGTTAAAAATTAGCTGAAACCGATACTCCACCAGCCTTCAGTTTAAAAAAGTGTTCCCGCCCTTACAAACCAATTGCAGAATGGTATATTCAAGGTCGTAATAGCAAGTTCATATTCTCATATACTTTTTTACACATTTCTGAAGAAAAAAATAATAAGCCCCTTGTGGGATAGCTTGTTCTCTTATTCTTTTTCTGTCTCTTCCCATGAACATAGCAAAAGATTATAAATTCTTTCAAACATTTTAATAGAAATGAATAAGGAGCCTTCGTGAGGCATATCTAAGCAATTTTGAAAAAAAAATAAGCCATAGTGGGCACTTCCAAGAACTGCACATACAAAATTGAAGCCCAAGCTCTGTGGGTAATGGTAGACATTATTTCCATCTGGCAACTAGTTTGTGGTGGTCTGAGCCGTATTATTAGCAAGGCACAGCGTAGCCAGCTGTCTGGTCACACTACCAGCAGGCTTGTGATTAAATAACATTCTCAGTGGGTCTCCCAGAGGAAACGGACACATAGTAAATACACATCGCCTGGCTGTGTGGGAACAAATCCCTAAACAGACATTATTCTCTTCTTCCCAAGCATGTGCTTCATCAAAGGGCCACCGTCCTCATGTTCTATGCTCTAACCTCCTGTGCCTTCAGGATCACACGAGCATGAGAGCACAGAATCACTGCGATCCAGACTCCTCAGGATTAACAGGCCTGGAGCTTAAACCCGAAGAATGGTGGTGGACCAAAAGCGTCTCTATTTTCCCAGGATGACTCTGGATTTGAAAAGACAACAGAGAGAGAAGATGTGAGAAAACACCCGAACAGAGAAGAAGAAGAAGAAGAAGAAGAAGAAGAAGAAGAAGAAGAAGAAGAAGAAGAAGAAGAAGAAGAAGAAGAAGAAGAAGGTGGTAGAGGGAGGTTCTGAAGGCTTGGGTGTCAGAGAGATCTGTATTTAAATATTTCTTCCACTATATAGAAACTATGTAACTGGTTGTTGAAGTCTCAAGGTTGTTATAAAGATCACTATAATATTCGGGGAAGGTTTATCTCGTGTGTCATATTTTGAACATTTGGGAAAGGTTAGTCATATTTCATCTTTTAATTTATTTTTTTAAACAAGCTTTCCTTATTTTGCATACAAATCCCAGTTCCCACTCCCTCCCCTCTTTCTTCTCCCCTCACCTTTCCCCCTCCCACTCCCCATCCACAGAAATTGTAAGGCTTCCCATGGGGAATCAACAAAGTCTGGCACATCACGTTGAGGCAGGACCAAGGCCCTCCCCACTATGAGCAAGGTATTCTTCAAAAAAGAATGGGCTCCAAAAAGTCAGTTCAAGCACCACAGACTGCCCCAGCCACACAATTGTCCCCCACATTCAGAGGGCCTAGTTTGGTCCCATGCAGATTTTGCTGCTATCAGTCTGGAGTCAATGAGCTCCCACTAACTCAGGTCAGCTGTCTCTGTGGGTATCCCCATCATGGTTTTGACCCCTTTGCTCTTATTATTGCCCCTCCCCATCTTCAACTGCTCTCCAGAAGCTTGGTCCAGATCTCCCCATCTGCTTCCATGAGTTATTGGATGAAGTTTCTCTGTTGACAATTAAGGTAGTCATCAATCTGATCACAGGGGACGGCCTATACAGGCACCCTCTCCACCACTCATAACTGGATATTAGACATAAAGCAAAGGATAACCAGCCTGTAATCCATGACCCCAGAGAAACAAGGTGACAAGGGGAACCCTGAGAGAAACATACATGGATCTTCTTGGCGAGGGGAAATAGTCAAAAACTCTTGAGAAAATTGGAAGTGTGGGGGTGCAGAGAAGGGAAGTCAGAAGAGGGGGAGAAAGGGAGAGAGGAGGAAAACATGAAGGAACAGGATGGTCGAGATGGGAGGACAGAGCGAGAGAGCAAGGAAAGAAATATCTTGCTTGTGGGAGCCATTATTGGGGTTAGCGTGGAACCCGGCAGCAGGGAATCCACAGGAGGAGCCCAGTTAATCATGTTTCTATTGCCAGGGAAGTTGCTGCAAAGACAATAGGTACCAGTTAGAGTAGTTTAGAATGTGGTTAATAGACTACGTCTGGAAAGAGGGAAGGTGAGGACAGGTCATTTCCAAGTTTCTGACCACTAGGTAGATGGAGGTAACTTTCATTGTACCAAAAAGTAGAGGATAAGGTCTGGATGGAGGGGAGAAAATAACATTCAATTTAGCCATGTTGCTGGGAAACATTGAGGTGATGGTCATAAAAAACCAACTGGATAGATAAGTCTAGTTTAGGGGAGAAAAAAATATTGAGCTGCAAATCTTATTCCATAACACACTAGCAGAAAGGATACAGCTGAAGCCACAAAAATGTGTCATGAGAGCAGAACGTCCAGAGAATAAAGAAAACATAACCAAGTACACAACTGTGCCTTTTATTTAGAAAAATGTGTGCTAAGATGAAATCGGGGTCCGGGGCTATAGATCAATTAGAAGTGGGCACACCCAGCATAGACAGAGCTCTAAGTTCCATGGCCAGCATTGTATAAACAACAGAATGCGTTGGTGCATGACTGTGTTTCAGCACTTAGCAGATGGAAAGAGGAGAGATTCAAGGTCCCCCTCAGCTACACAATGAGTCCCTCCTCAAGGGGGAGAGAGGGGAGAGAGGGAAGGAAGGAGGGAAGGAGGGGGGATGGGTAGGAGGGGGGGAGAGAGGAAGAGGAAGGAAGGAAGGAGGGAAGGAGGGAGGATGGGAGGGAGGGAGGGAGGGAGGGAGGATGGGAGAGAGGGAGGAAGGGAGGCTTGCTGTGGAGGCTGGTGGTGAGTAGCAAGAGTTGTGTGTGATGGGAAGATAGCTCTGATGTGAGAAAAGTTAAGAGAGGCAAGCACTACATTGCTGTGCTCAGAATGGGGAGTCAGTTAATGTCTATGACTGTGCTCTGTCCTGTGAGTAATGAGGGTATGAGATGCACCTAATCTGATAGAAGATGAAAGAGCTCGGAGAGAAGGGACAAAATAAATAAAGACTTTTAGTTTCTTGGTACTAGCTATTGATTCTGGAACACGTGTGCCTTTGATGGCCCACGAAGTCTCACTCAAGCCCTTTATGCTGTGTCATAACTGCTAAGGGGTAAACTCATTCACTGCTGCTCAGACCAGGGTTAAATCATATATCCCCTTCCTTGTGTATCCTAAGATACTGTGGCAGTCTGTAAGAGACCTCTTGCAGAAAGAGCAGTGGTGCAGGATGATGTCATCTCTGCATCAGCCACGCACATTGAGCTTTATCCAACAAACAACATGCACATGTTGCAGCCTGAGGGATCAACGCAGAGGACAGTCCTTAAAGCCTTTCCAAAGTCAAGTTGTGTTTTACACACACACACACAAAGAGAGAGAGAGAGAGAGAGAGAGATGGCAACAAAGAGTGAACCCTGGTAAGCCCAAGTTGGACTCTATCTTAGCAATGCTAGAATTGAGAGCAACAAAGTTATAGTTCTGAGTCTGGACCTTATGAGAATATAAAGTTCAATATTATTTGCCCTGCTGGGTTTCACAAGATTAGTAACAATTTTTCTAAAACATTTAGCTTGAGATAGCACCAAAATGTGTCATTAGCAATCAGAAGAAATCAAATCAGGATAAGCACACACACACATATAAAAAAGTGCCTGCACACAAATAAAAGGACAGTGTGTCACCAAGACTGTTTCTCTCTGTCCTGCCCTTTGTTGTGTGACTTCATCTTCAAGTCTGAGGGGCCTTGGAAGACATCCAGGTGCATTGTCCCTGTTGTCATCGTCCTTTCCTGAGGTCCACACGTGTGGTAGTTCCCAGGCTAACTTACTGAACCACACAGTTATTTTTATTGTCCTCTCCATGTAAAAATGATAAATGACTAGTTTGTAAACCCCTGCCCTGTGTGTAGAGGGCGGCTCGCTTTCCTGAATTAGACATTGGCCAGAAGTGTGGAAATGTGCCAACGACCAAGTCTTGAGCCATAGTTAATAGAAGCCAAATGTAATATAACTGTGAGTAGATCTAGTGCCCCACAACTGCAGATTAGTGCAGGGTCAACAACAGGAAGGAAAGAGAGGGAGGGAGAAAAAGACAGACACAGAGAGATGGGGGGGATGGGCAAGAGCAAAGAACAAGCCCAGGCACTGTGTCCAGGCTTGATACTGCCTCTTGAAAACCATGATGTAATTTCTTGAGGTGATACCCATATACCATTTTTTGAGTCTCACCAGTCTCTGCGTGGTTCTAATTGGTCCACAAAATAGAGAGTTCTACTCTAGGCACATTCAAACCTCTAATAAAAATGGACATTATCACCAAAGTCAGAAGTAACATCTCACTAAACCTAGGTGTACTAAAAATGGATGAGGTCTTCTTCCCCAAAACAAAGAGGAGGGTCAGATATTAAAATTTGTCAAGGAAGAAGCTTCAGTGTCAAACATGGAAGCCAGAAACTATATAGCAAAGACTGCAAACACCATCTACTAAATCTTCAACTTACTACAATTATTGCAAATCTTGTCACAATTTCAGTCCCTACCAAGCAAGGTCCTAACTCTTTCATGTATATAGTTTCAAACATTTTAATGGTTCTTTAATATCTGAATTCTCATCCTTTTATGTTGAGTAAAAATAAAAAGTGTTACATGAAATCTGAAGCGATTATTTGAGAAAGAAGTCTTGGGATGAGGGAGGAGATGGAGAAGGAGAAGCCAGCGAAATGTCACTAGATCCCCTGCAGAACTTTGTAGAGGACACAGACACTATGCCTGAGACTTCCTGAGGAGTGCCTGGCTACCACTGGTCCTCTCGCAGCAGGAAAATAGCACAATTAACGAAGCTGCATTAGAGAGGCATAGGTAATGATAGAATTCTGTGTCCCTGAAGCTGAGGTATGTTGGGGAGAACCCCCAGAAAAGCCTGCAGTCTTTTCAGGGCTGTAGGCTTCAGGAATTTCCACTCATCATTCCCCAAGCAGCTCAAGTCTTCTTGGGAGTGCAATGAAGCTCAGCTTCTGTACATATGTCTTGGTGCCAGGACTGCATTTATTCTGCATAATTATCAGGAATACCCATCTTTGTTCTGCCACCCAAAATGTTGTGGTTCAATCATCAGGCAACCCCACGGCAGCTTCGGGTTTTCATGGGTCAAGAACAAAACATCTAGGTCCTCTCAGGCACAAGGCTAAGCACTCCTGGGAACCTTTTCAGTGGCTTTGGTTCTCACAGGATAAACAATCTACGTTTCCCGCTTCTCTCGGAGCTTGGCTCTCCGTGCTGCAAACAGTCACGCCGTAGCAGCCATGAAGGCAAGAGTGTGAGCAAAACAGTCTGCAGATCAGTGGTACACCTGTTGACTTGCCAGGCATGTGGGCAACAGCTCCGGGGGCTTGTATTCACTACAGGGGTACGCTAATCTATAGAAGGCATGAGTAACGAGGTTGTCTGGGCATCGATTAATGAACACTGCCTATAAGGAATAGCTCTTGCGTGGGAACAGTTATAAGTAATAAAAGCTCCTGAATTTTAAAACTATTTTATTCCTACAGATAGTTTCTAGAAAGTATCTTATTGTGAAATACTGACAAAGTTTATTTTTCCTTTTTTGAAATGAACACATCAGTGTTTATTTTTACAGCAGTGAGAGGAAATTCAGCCTTAAGCAATCTGGTAAAACCTGTTGAATCTCTCCCTGTCTCTTTAAAGATAAACAATAAAAATGAAAAGGGGATCAGAGAAGCTTCATTTGGCAACAGATGGGACAGATGGGAACAGATGCAGATGCAGTCCCATAGCCACACATTAGGTGGAGCTCAGAGAATTCTGCAAAAGAGGAGGAGAAAGGAGTGTAGGAGTCAAAGGGGTCAAGGACACCACAAGAAAACTCACAGAACCAACTAACCTGGGCTCATAGGGGCTCACAGAGACTGAAGCTACAACCAGGGAGCCTGCATATAGGCACTCTGCAGGTATCTTACACTTGTATAACTTGGCCCTCTTACAGAATTCCTAACAGTGGGAGCAGGGGCTGTCTCTGACTCTTTTGGGACCCTACTCCTCATATTGGGTCACCTTGATCAGTCTTAATCCATGGGGTAGTGTTTAGTCTTACTACAACTTGATATGCCATGTTTTGTTGTTATCCATGGGAGAAGAGGAGGAGAAATGGACTGGAGATGGGAACAGAGGGGTGTGGGAAAGGGGCTAGGATAGAGGTGGGAGTGGGGGGATATCAAAGAAATAAACAAATACAAAAACGTATATATAGGGTAAAGAAGACATGATCAATATAGAATTGTATTAGCCCAATTCCCAAGCCTACCGGTTCCATGAATGTGGTTTAAGAACCTAAGGCTATGTAATCTCCCTATAAACATTTTATTTAAGGGCAGGTTCAAAGCTTTTTGCCATAGATGTGGGAGATAGTTTCTTGCAACAGAGACAAAACCAGCTACCTGTGGGGTGAGCAGGTGATGGGGATGCCTGGGTGGGTGTCGGTGTGTGGGTGGGTGAACAGCAGACTCAAGAACCACCCTGTCCGAGTGCAAGGAGGAACAGCTCCCCTCTTGGGGATGTGGGCCCTGTGTTATCACGTCCTCTCTCTTTAAGAGACAGTATTGAATTGTTTATATGAAGTATCCATCTTGTTAGTATTGGTTGGACAAAAATACTGATAATAATTAACATTATTTGACACTCCAGGACAGGCCTCACACCCAGGAGTGTCAGCCAATGCAAACTGGACTCGGTGGGTTGATGAGGGAAGAGGGGGAAATGGAGGCACAGAGACAGGGATGGAGCTGGGGAGCAGGTATCTGGGGAAAGTTTGGAGGAGAGGAAGGATACGATCCAAACACACCATATGAAATTATCAAAGAATTAACAAAAACTGCTTTGAAAAAGAAAAATGAAATAATCAACTGTTTGGGACAAAGAAAGAGTCTTTAGCATTTTTGTGTAGAAAGACACAAGAAGGTAGACGACCCCAGTTACTCACACGTTAATGCCTTTCCCTATCAGCATATTTCTTACACTTATTTTCACAGCATCAGATTTAAATTGAGTTCCACAGTCTTCCTACAGTGTCAGCACGCCACAGAGGAGAACCAGCGGCTCAGGGAATGCCTTAAACCTTTCAATATTTATTTAAACCCGACTTCCCTGTGCTAGGTAATATCCAGGTTGGTAAGAACACAAAGAAGGAAACACTGTCTTTGTTTTCAGAGCTCACAGACGTGGAAAGAACTCTATCAAAAGTTTACAATACCATGTATTAAATAAAGCCTATCGCAGAGATATGTAAAAAGGACAAAGGGAGGAGGAGGAAAACATTCCTCCTCCCAGGAGATGGAGAAGGTTTCTAGAGGGAGAGATCATAGCGCAGCTTTATACAATGAGGTTCAGTTTGTTAACCATTTAATAAGGCATGCTGAGTAATTCAATTTTTTATTCTAGCAGAAATAGGCAGATATGAAACAGTTATGCACGGGGAAGCAATATGGTCAGACCATTTTTTTATTTTTTTTATCAGCATACTGGCAGCAGTGGGACATAAGAGCTACAGGAGGCAGAGCAGACAGTGAAGAGCCACGAGACAATGATTTAAGTAATTCAGCCCATTAAGAAGCAGCAGGGACATGAAGTAAGTCTACTTGGCTGGAAAAATAATGTTATGGCTAAAGAGGCACCATTATATGCCAGGCATCCATGTGGACACCCACCAGCCCTTTGTCTCTGACTCCAGTCCCTACAAGATGAGTTCCCAGTAACCCTGACTCAATGGCCCCCTGCCCAAAAGTGTACAGTGTGACCACCAACTTGTTATGACTCACTGCTTTTTTTGCCTCTGTAACTTGCTTACGCAGATGCCTAGATTGTTTTGAGTTGCCTTAACCACTTAACCTGGCAGAACAGAACAGTTTTGCTTGCTTGTATAGATATTGAAGGTCTTCATGCAATCCCCCCCCCCTTTAGGAGTCCTTCTCCATACCCCTTCTTCCTGGTACCAACTAATCAATAAATCTTTGGACTATACTGGGATTGAGTCTATGGTCTTTCCCAAAGGGTCACAATCTCCATAGCAACAGCTAGAGGACAGACATTAAGGACTTGGCTTACAGAAGGAGAGGAAGGTGGCAGGAGAGAGGGGAGAGTTCAGGATACCAAACAGGACTCACTCTAAGAGAATTCCAAGTGCAAAAGCAAGCAGGCGACTCTAGAGCCAGGTTACTTGACATTAATTGTCCTTTCGCCCTTACATTCTGGGTGGATTCAGGCAACTGATGTGCCTGCCCACTCTAAACCTCTTTCTGGTATGTATGCCAAGATATCTCTTGACATTGGTGGACATTTGTGCCTACAAGTTCCTTTATGGTTACTTTCTGTAATTCTGGTTGGGGTAGCAATATTATCTGGTGTGTTTGTTTTAGAAGACCAAATGTTCTGTTTGTAATGCTTTTCCAGCCAGTTCTATAGTGATAGGGTGAGCACTCTGGCTTCCGCTGTGCTTGTAGAACAGTCTCGGTTGGTGTAGATTAATACATGGCTCTCGGATTGAAAAGAAAGCTTCCATAGCATAGTGATGGTGTTAGAGTCCTGTATGCAGACAAAGCTGTCTACAGCCTGCTAAGCATGGGGCCAGGGTTTGACTCTGTAATATAAGAACGTCTGACAAACATCTCTAAGATGTTTGATAGGAAGAAGAGGAGGTAAAATCTCCAGAGGTTCGTTGGGAGAGAAGACCAGATAAATAGGAGGGGGGAAAAACAGTCCACTGCAATAGAGGAGCCAGGTGTGTGAAAAACATCTATCTCACAGTTAAAAGTCTTGAATTAGATCGTTTAACACAACTGTGGTATCACTCAGGATACTTTTCCTTATCTTGATTATGACTTCACTTCTAGAAATAAAAGAAAGGAAACATGACTTCTAAGAGGGCAGGATTTATAGGTGAAAGGGCATCGGATTCAGAAATCCCTTATAATTCAGCTGTGTTAAATGACTTAAATACTGCTTTACATAGCAGTAAAGGTGGAAGGGCTCAGATTCTATTGCTTACAATTCTGCACAAGAGCAAACTCCACTTTTTCCTTCTTCTAATCTCCCTAAAGGGACAGGGCTGGTGGGGAGCATCAGCTTCCAGCAAAATGGGCAGTGTATGTCTGCAGGGCTCCATCACGGGCTGCTTTTCTGGTCACTTCTGCTGTGACTCTACAACTTCAGGGCTGAAACTTGAACGTGGGCCTTATTTGAGGAGAAAGACACTCCAACTTTTCCAAAGAGGTGTCTCCTGTTACAAATAACATTGGTCTTGCAAAACGTCTGATGGTTTTGGCAGTATAGTGTGTAAAGTGAAAAGGTTGAGCATGTTGGCCTTGGACTCAAGTCCAGACTCCACCACTTCTCAGGTGTGAGAGCCAGGGAATTTACCGGTTTAATCCTCCATTTCCTCCCATGGTAAGGTTGATGACAACTCTGGACTATTTCAAATAGTGAGTCCCTAACAACACGTGGGGGGCTTTTGATGTTTTACCTTTGAACTCCTCAGAGTAGAAGAGATTGAAAAAGATTGAGAAATGCATTTTTTTACAAGGTCCATTGAAGAAGAGATTGTCTTTTCTTCCAACAGGAAAAGTGTTTACATTCTTCCTAGCAGTGTAACTGTCCATTTCCAGGAGACCTAGCAGCCTGATCCATACTTCTCCTGGTACCAGGGCTGAGTAAGCTGATTCTCTCCAGCTGGGGACTTACTAACACTTCTTCCAGACCAATGTAACACGTGGCTTGTTAAAAAAGAGTCACTCAAAACCAAACAAAGCTAACTACCAAAGGCTTGCACACAAGCCGTATCCTAATGATGAGCCCAAGGAAAATGTATCACCTTTCCAAATGTTCTTGGTCACTGGGTGTTTTTCAAAAATAAAAAGACAAGAACTGCTAAGATCTTCATTACTCGCCTTTCATTTTACACTAAATAGCTGCAAACTCAGTCTATAGGATATGGTAAAACTATCCGGTCGGGGAGGGGAACCTCTAAGTTCATCACCTAAGCTGTCAAGTCATGTGGTCTTTCATCTGGAATTTAAAATCAAAGACAAGAAAACCTAGAGATGTCCTGACCTGTTATTAACTTTGCATTTTTTAAAGATTACTATGCTTCACTGTTAGCAAAATGGTCATTAAAAGTACAGCACAGAGTTAAGCAGTAAAATTGGACCCCATAAAGTATGATAGTATTGTGGCTCTTAAAGACCCCCGTGCAGATGTTCCTAATCAGACTGAAAACACAAACACACAAACCAGTTTGTTCCAGTTACAGGATAATTTCATTAAAAGCATGCTTATAATTGAACAGAATAAATAATAGTTAAAGCCATGGAGGTAGTGAGACTGCATTGAAATGTAATCCCAAGGACTCTCTGCCAAGAAAACTGTTCCAACATTTGAAAGCCGGGAAGCTGAGAAATCCTCTCCTGGCTACAGGTAGAAAATTATTACCTGAGTTAGCCAAAACCTGTGAGAACATACCTTTAGGGAAATCTCTCTCTCTCTCTCTCTCTCTCTCACACACACACACACACACACACGCATGCACGCATGCACGCACGCATGCACACACGCATGCACGCACGCACACACGCGCACGCGAACACACACACGCACACACAAGCACAAAGAATGCCTCTTTTTGAATCTGCTGCTCTGGGAAAGTTAGACGTCCGATTTCTCACCGTGTTCACTTCTTACTGAGGCACGCATGCTGCAGGAAATGCGCTGCAGGAGTAAACAGGCACATGCAGCCCACACATGCTCCGAGGACACAGGATTCTTTTCGCAAACAGTGATCTTGGCAACAAGCCTCCTTTATGGACCGAGAGCTCCATTCCCTACTTAGAGCGAGTCCCAAGGCTACAGCAGGTAAGTGTGCGGTGCTAATTAGGCTCAAAGGTGATTGTATTCAAAGCAGGAACTATTCCGCAGCATATTCGATGGAGGTTAGGAAATTGCGCCAGCACAGTGACGTTATAAGAGCTCCTTTTCCCACAATTACCGATCTTTGAATCAGTATGAACTTTAACATTGCAAAATATGTAATTCCATTCAAGGGTTGGTGCTTAATTGCCTAATTCCAAGCCCCCCCCAAAAAAAAAAAGCCAAGTAATTTTAAAAGCAATTAGGAAAATCTTACACAGAAACATCTACTCTGCTTATTTTCCTAACGCATATATCCATCTTATTAAAAGTCTGTTTCATTAACCGGACTGTCACGCCTAGATCATGATCCCCATCCAAGAAGCAAAGCCACATTAATTCAGCATAAAAGAGTAAACTCGAACGCCACACTCACCCTGTGTCACCTGCTGAACTGCCAACATGAGCCCAGACACAGTGTCTGGCAGCAGGTTTTCCTTCAGACTGTACTGTGGTGCCCATTCCAAAATAGGTAGGCGCCTTCTCCACCACTGTTTAACGTCCTCGCAGTGGGGGGCGTGCACCTTGCCCCACAGCGCGCTTTTCTTTTTCCTCTTTGCTCCGGTCATTTTCCAGATCCCCTCCTGTAGTAGTCAACTTCTTCAAACAAGGGAGAGAGAGAGAGAAAAATCAAACAAGGGAGAGAGAGAGAGAAAAAAAAAAAAAAAAAACGGCTGATGAACACCTCCTTTCAATGCCAGGCTCCAGTTCGTCTGTGGTTTACAATGCCAAAGCTGTTCAGAAAACAGCAAGTGGAGAGGAAGAAAGGAGAGAGAGGAGAGGGGAAGAGAGGTGGCAGGAACACAAATGGATGCAACTGAGCTGGGGGTCTTACTGTGCAGAGTTCAGCTAATTGTTCTAGATAAAAAATTAGAGACCCAAACCTTGAATTCTTATCTGAGTAAGAGACGGTTCCTGCTAATGGAACACTTTTCTGGTCTTGGGAAAGGAATGGGTTCAGTGGTGAGATGGCTACAGCTCCCTTGCCAGTAATTCCCCTTATATTCACTGTCGTCTTATGTTTTTGGCTGCATTCCCAATGGTTAATGAGGTAGTGCGGGGCGTGTGTTGGAAGTGGGCTGGGCTATGCTAATGAAACCAGGAAGCATCGGGCCAGCCCAGTGTCTTCACAAGCTAAAGCAGAGTCCTGACTGCCACAGGGATCTGCTGCGGAAAGTGTGCTCAGAGAATGCAGCCATGCTTCTCTGAGGTGTCCACTCCAACAAGTCTAAAATTCGCCAGCTCCACAAAGGACAAAAACTACATGAATCCTCGTCATTTTATTCTTGGGGACACGGGGTTTTCATTCATACAAAAAAATATTCAGATAGCCACGGTGCCATCTGAGGGAAGACTAGCAAGTTCTTATAAACAAACTGAAATTTCATCTCCTGGGCTAAAGAAATAAGTACCAGAATGAGCAAATATTTGTGGCTAGGGTTTATTTTTCTTCCTGTTTCTGCTCATTCACTTTTCACTGATTGTTTCGCAAAGTTTTGAATTAACATACTTATGCCACTGTAAGTAAAATTTATTGAGGGATTTGGTATCATTAAAACTATTGTTTGAAGTGCCACTCTGTGTGCATGTGTGTGTGTGTGCGCGCGTGTGTATGTGTAATACTATCTTTAGTTGGCATAACTTTTAGTAGAGTGTTGTCCTTTTAAGAATGAGTGTTACGTTTTATAACAAAATAGACTGTCAAAGATTTTATGATATTGTTATTTCCCACTGCCTCCAGAAGAATAAGCTAGTATTACGATCTGAACCATTGGAACTCACCCAAAAAGCCAATATTCTAAGTAAAACTGTAGAGCCAAAAAAAAAAAAAGAAAAAAGAAAAAAAAAAGAAAAGAAAGAGCATGTGTGTGGTTTGCTGCAGGGCTTTCTAACGTGTTTGTCCAGAGACATCAGATGCTGGAGGTTGCTAGAGCCGTACAGAGTTAGAGCCATGGATTCTCTAAAGGACCCTGCTACGCTTTCTCCCATTACTTAAAATATGTGGAAGAGCCACTTTTTCAGCCTCAAAAGTCCAGTATCCCTTGCTTTATATCTACTTGGCAATACTTTTTTCATATTTAATGAGTCCTAAATATATAGAGTGATATACATTTTATATGAATGTATGGAATTTGTTCTGTTTTTTTTTTAATATCTACATCACTTCAGTTTCTAACATTTTAATACATTTCTAGCTCAGGATGAAGTTAAAGGTTTATAGAGAAGGAGTCTTATCAGGACTGAGATGAAGCTCAGTAGTATGGTTTTTTTGCCTAGCAGGCATGAGGCCCTTGGTGCAGTCCCTAACAAAAGAACAAGAGGGAGAAGGAGAGACAAGGAGGAGTCTCAATCAGAGAGGATGCTGCAAATGGTAGCCTTTTAACTTGATGTTTAATATGCGAGTTCCTCAGAATACAGATGGAAATGATCACACCGGGTTGGCTCTCCTTCGCTGTGGAGATCTCTCCCTTTGCAGCATGTGTTCTACCAGCAAGTATGCACAGTGCGAACATCAGAAGCTATGTGCACACGTGTTGCGTGTTATCACTTTCCTGCTTAAGATAAACATGAAGTTTTAAAATTAAATCTAGACAATAAATTCAAACCTAGGCTGCAAAACAAATGAGAGGTAAAATCATTGAAAAGTTCACTGAAGTCACCAATCAATAACTATTTTGTGATTTCCAATCGCTTACTTTCTGCTAAGCCCTAGAAACAAATCATTCACCTGAGCAGAACTTCTGTGAGGAAAAGTGAGGAAAAGAATCCACTCAGAACTACCTGTCCTGCATCAGGGCCAGTGACTGTGCTAAGTGATTCCTGCTCTCAAGGCGGTAGATTTGTATGAGAGATTGGTTCTGAGAAGTCTCATCAGACTGTCCCTAAGAGAATAAACCCTTCCAAAAAACCTTTTCTAAAGCTTAAACCCATCGCTCTGCTTCCATTTTCCCAATCCTGTGTGTAGACAGCTATGTAAAGCCTGCCAAAGCTTCACTCCACAGCTTGTTATCAGTCTTATTTATAATCAGCAATGCCGAACAAAGAAAGCTTTATGCAGAATTTCTTCACACGTATGAAACCCTCAAAGTGATTTGGCCAGGCCCTAACATTTGGTAAGACTAGTAACATTTATTTGAAAGTTCAGTGCCTAGGGTAGTTAAAGTTCTGTAGTGTATACCACCCATATGGGCCATTTCTTCCCTGAATGTCCAGTGAGACGTTGAAAGACTCTCTGATTGTCTTCCTCTTCAGATATGGACCCATGGGAAGCTTCTTCTTCCTGAAACATCATTTTGATCACATCACTGACATGTTGAAATTTCTGTCCTACCCAACATTAAACTCAAACTTATTAACGAAAGCAGCGTGAGTCTTCTGTTCCCCACTGCCCCCAACTAGCTTACCATGAACTCTAACTCAACAAGTTATGTCTGACACAATCACTGCTGAGGAGGAGAGGGGTGGAGAGAGGAGCTATTGTCTATACTTCAGGACTTAAAGAGATATTTAATGTAGGGGATAGGAAAAGGTATAACTAACATTCTCCCAGCCAAAAAAAATAGATAAATTAATAATGAAGTTACACAGGACGAGCTGTATGCTCAGGAATGGGGGAGGGGGGTTTCATTATCACTGGGGATAAATTCCTCCCATTCCACCCAGACCCTGTTTTCCAGCAAGTAAACAGTTCTCAGACTACAACACACGGACTCCCTAGTCACGTGATCTTCTCCTTCACACTTCAAACTATTTAGTAAAAGCTCTATCTCCCATGAACACTTTCCCGGGCCCCCAGCAATCTGGTCATGCACTATGTTTAGTATTCAGGTAGCCTTCAGATAGAGACCTCGAGTCTTTCTCATGATATGTTTTTTTATTCCTCACATCTTTTCTACATGACTTTCTTCTCTCTGACTCACATTAAATTCCTTATGAGTAGGGCTGGTTCCTTTTCTCGCGATTTTGTAGGGCACACCGTAGACGTAGCATCCACTAGATAAATACGCGCACAGTCACTCTGTCGCTCCAGGATCGCTCAGCCTGCTGCAGCACAACTGCCCCTCTGTGCTCTAAGAGAGTGGGGATAGCGTGCGGAGAGAAAACAAGCGGAGGCAGTAGGGAAAAAATAGAGAGAGCGTTGGTCTTCTCCCGCTCAGCTTCGCCATGCCCTTTCCAAACCTGAGAACTGTCCTCGTTTTTGAACAGAAGTCCTTTTCTTTATATGATAGGATCTGTGGAGTGAGGATGAGCAGGAAAGAGTGAGATACCACAAGAGAGGTAGCCACCTTCCTGCTGGAGACTTGGCGGAAGCATAGTGTTGGCCTTGAGCGTGTTCAAGGTGATCATGGAGCACACGGGAACCGGGCCAGGCTTGAGTGAACTCGGAGTCTTTGGGAAGTATGAAGCTGGTTATGGACAGGTCCGCATTTACCGAGTTTTGAGAGACGCAAGCAAAGACTGGCATATGACTTTTGGTTTGGGTGTGAGGCCTCGCAAGTGCAGGGACCAGGCACCTAAAGCACTGAAATGTATCCAAGTTGTACTGGAAATACAGACTCACAAGCCATGGGCAGCATCCTTTTCTAACTCATATCTACCTCACAAAGTTGGTCTACAGCGTTTCTAATATAAAGACACTGCAGAAAAGTTCCATCTGAAGGGCAGAGGGGAAAGCCAGGATGCAAGTTTTTCTCTGCTCACCAAACCACACAACAGGTATTGAGATGCATCCACAAAGAGGGGTCAGCTTTTCTTAAGTCATCTAAACATGGTACCATCTTCTAATCAAGGCAAATTTTTTAGATAGACCGGCATAGCCCTTAATCCAAATTCGGTTTTAGTTTTTCTAATGACTGAAGTTAACAAGCTTAGAAAAACAGCCCCTTCCAATTTCTGGACCTAGTTATTAGAACATTCTTTCCTAATTGGAAAGCCAAGACCCACTATTTAATATTTCTACTCTGGTCTTCACCCTAGCCTCTGTACTATATTACAGACTCTCAGCTTCCAGCCTAACTCATTCAGAGCTACAATTTCTGAAAATAGTTCTTTGTTTTCCCCGGAGCTGTTCATTTCCTAAATACCATCACACATGGAAGTCAATTGCAGTCCTGAATTCCACAAGGTTGTCTCATAGCAAGCCAGTCAGCCCAATGGTGAGCTCACCAACAGTGAGCGAGGTTGATATCAATAATGTGCTTAACTCCCTGCCTTTGATTAAACAGAGCTCTCCAAGCTCTTCTTCGCCCTCTTTCTGTGGTTTTTATACTATGAGATAATATGAACTGACAGCCCCAGCGCCGTAGTAAGGAATATACAGGGAGAACACTGGGGTTTTCTGACCACCGGCCTACTTTCAAGCCCGGGGGAGACCCTGTAACACAGGACATGTGATATTCTCCTCCAGCCACTGCATGCGAAAAAAGACCATGCGGCATATTTACTAGTGCCTATACTTTAGAATAAAATTTCCTTAGAAAGAATTGGGAATGATCAAATATGATAGATTTTTTATTGTGTCTAAAATGAATTTTAAGGATTCATATCAAGTCAAGGATACTGTCTTCATCAGTCATGAAATTTTGATTCAGAAAAAAGAAAAGAGAGTGAAATTGGTTCCCCAGTTTCATTGGTTCTACCTCTGGATACGTAGCCACCATTTTAGTGAATAACAATCATAAAGAAAAGAGAGATTATTTGGAACTTAATATTACTCAGAAAGGGAATCTCTAAAATACTCCATAAGCTTTGTGTTTTCACACAATGATCAGTCCCCAACAAAAATCTCCATCATATAAGAGTGCTTGACTAGCCGGGCGGTGGTGGCGCACGCCCTTAATCCCAGCACTCGGGAGGCAGAGGCAGGCGGATCTCTGTGAGTTCGAGACCAGCCTGGTCTAGAAGAGCTAGTTCCAGGACAGGCTCCAAAGCCACAGAGAAACCCTGTCTCGAAAAACAAAACAAAACAAAACAAAACAAAACCAAACCAAGAGTGCTTGACTTACTTTTAAGGGAAATTCAAAATTAATATGAGCCTTGCCTCATTAGCACATGAACTTGAAACAGCACCTTGTGGCCACCCCTAATTTAAAAGATTCAAACAGTGCAGCAGTCATAATTACAGCATTCTGGACGGTGATCATTTAGGTTTTAATACAAAAGGTATAAAGCAGTACTAAGACCCAGGACTTGAAATTCTTTTAAAAGCCTTCCTTCCGATACGAAGTTTCATCAGAAGACAGGGAAATACACAGAAAGGTGGCTTACAAAGTCGACACTAACCAAATTATTCTCATATATATCTAACACTAGGTCCCAGTATCAAAGGCAAATCTCAAGGTGGGCCTGGTGGTATAGGCTTCTAATCAAAATCACGAAGACACTGAAACAGGAGGAATACTAGAAGTTCATATCCGGTCTGGACAACTTCTGGAGGCAGACCCTCTCTGACAACGTCTGGAGGCAGACCCTCTCTGACAACAGAAAAAGAAAGAGAGCCAAGGACACAGCGGAGCAGTGGACTGTCGTTAGGACGTGAGGCCCTGAATTGAGCCCCAGTACTGCAATCAATCAATCAATCAATCAATAAAAATGAAAACAGAAAGCTAACTTTCCTGCTTTGCCTTTAAATCTTCAAGCCTTTGTACTCTTTGGGTCAAGATAAATGGAAAAGCACAGAGGGCTGGCGTTTGCATAAGAATTTTGATGATTTTGCCAATATTTTTCATTTTTCCAATAAGTCATCAAATTACTATTCTAAAATAGATTTTTGAAGGCACAGAAAAGTGTTTAATAAGCAAATATGTATACTCATACTGTTAGTTTCAACTTTTGCATTGATATCCCGATTTTTCTATGACATGTTTTACTTTGCACAGTTTAGGCATGATGGTCCATTGTGTGCATCTGCAGGAATATATGAGATTAACAACCCCCCCACTCAAAGGTGCACCAAAGTGTGCATGCTACACAAGCTTCGCTATCAAGGAATGGACGCTCTGGGTACCTCCAAGATTTTCATTACTACAAATAACACTGAGGTGAGACTTTTAAACCCATATTTCCCCAATTACTTCCTTATAAGTAAATAGTTCGAGTCCCAGTGCCAAAGAGCCATTCTTAATTGTGCCATTTTATTGGCAGCTATTTTTCCCATGATCCAAAGAGGGTTTTTTTCTGGATCAAATTTTACACAAGCCCAGGTCTACAATAAATCCATCTTCCATTGCTGTCTGTTGACTTAACATTTCATGATGTCTAGCTTTCTGATCATTTAGTAAATAGCTCAAGTATTCATAGTTAGACTTTCCTGAGACCTTTAAGTCACAAACTATATTTTCACTTTTGAGCTTATTTTTACTTGGCGGTATCTCTTCCACGACTGACAGCATAAATCAGACATGAGCTATAAGTAGTGCTCAATTCCCAAAACAATGCTTAAAACAATAACCAGAAGTTCTCAGCATTCATACTTGTCTACGAAAGCCAAATTCGCTGTCAGTGAGATAAAAGTAATATAAAAAGAGAACATGAATGATTATAGTAGTTATTTAAACATGGACAAACAAAGAGAGAGACAGACAGAGACACACACAGAGAGACACACACAAAGGGGGGGGGCTGGAAAGATGGTTTCACAGTTAAGAGAATATGCTGGTCTTTCATTCCCTAGCACACACATGGAGCCTTTCATAATTGCCCTTAACCCCAATCCCAGAGGACTCAATGCCCTTTCCTGACGTCCACAGGCAGCACCATGCATGTGGTGCACACACCTTATATAGGCACATACACAGCTACATAAAATAAGAATGAGTGGATTAATAAATAATAAATAAATACACTTTAAAATATAGAGAAGTCCTCAAGCCATTTTAATTCAATAAAATTTCAGGACATTAAGGGACTTTTTGGATCTTGAACAAAGAATTTCATTCAGTTCTGGAAACAGCAAACAGGCAAAGCACAGATATTTTATTTCCCTCACTAATTAGTGACACAACCGAAATTTACCCTAGAAATTTCAATGTTTACACTGCATATGGACTGCAATATTCATTGCAATATCCTATATATTACTGGTAGTAAAAAAAATTCATCTGCTCAAGCAATAAATCAACCTGCAGGGAATATTGCTGTTTATTCATGTCAAAAGAAACATCTGAAGTGGTGCGCTGTGGAGCCAGACAACCAATGAGCACAACTTCGCCAAGCAAAGCTGAAACTAAATGCCAGCTTCTCAAGGTCTTTGAAAGGAACATTTAGATAAGTGGGCACCAAGGACAATGCTTGGCACACGGGAGAGGCACTGATAAATTCTAATTGTTAGCTCTCACAAATTTCCTTCACCATTTGCTAAGATAATTTGAACCATGTTTGAGACTTCCGACAGTTTTGAGCTGAGGTTTTGATATGCCTTTAAACATTAATATGTAAAGGTACAAAACCTTAAATGTCTCATTTCCCATTATTATTCAATTTGAATGAAGTATTTTCTTCTCCTGAGGTGAACAATTGGACCGAGATTGTAATTTTCTGTAAATCTATCTACTTAGTCCCTGAGCTAATGACAACACAGATCTATTTCCATCTGTGTCAATGCAGGTGAATTTGTTCTTAAACTGGAAAGCTGAAATATATGATGTCAAGATGAATACTAAAGCAATCAATCATTTCAGTAAAAAATTTGCATAAACCTATTAAAGGTGTGTGGCATAGGTATTAGTGGGAGTGCCCATGAGCACGGTGTGAATTTATGGTGCTGATTCTGGGAGTTTTAATTTAAACAACGGCCTTAGCAGAAATATTCTCCCTCATTTGATCTATAAATCACGCCTAACAAATTGTGATTCTCTATACAAACTGTGAAAATGACACATTAGTATACTTTGAGACTAGCGTCAAAGTGAGAAAAAATGAATGCGTTCAGTAGCCTATTGTTCACAAACCTGTCAATCCTAGATACCAAAAAAAAATTTATTGAGTATGTCCTAACATGTGCTCAAATGAATATTATTCTTAATATTTCCTATTCCATGATCATTCTTACTACTTTAACCCACTGCTCTGATAGGCTGCTTTATCAGTTTCCTGGATGGTCAGAATGTTTTATAACACATCAGCTCTCCATGAACTTCTACAGACTAGGCAAGCCGACAAAAGCCCCAAGAATGAGGAAACGTTATAACTAGGAAATCTAACACAATTGAGATTTCAAGGGTCCTAAAACCAAGAGCTCAAAACATAAACCAACCCTCAAAGATTTGATGTCTGCATGACGCTTACTAGATTCTAGTCAGTACATTGAACAGAAAATGCTCCAAAATGAGAAAGAGAAAGAGCGACTATACCCCAATCCTCACTAAGGCCCTCTGTGAACATGTGGACCCACTCTGCATATAAGGTAAGGAAAGCGTTTCTTTCACGCATTCTCCATTCTCACAGGCACAGCCCTTTTGGGAGCAGTGAGACCCCGGATCCTGAATTTCTTGTAATCCCCTGATCTGAGTGCCTACAGCTGCTCTGAGCATGAGGCCTTCAGGAGTTCCTGATGGCAGGAGAGTGGTTTCTGGTGGGTTTGGCTGGGGCGTGGCTATCTCTATATAATCTGCCCCTGAACACAATAAGGGGGGCATTCTTGGGGAATTCAAGGATGACCCGTGTCGCTGTCTCTCTGTCTGTGTGTGTCTGTGTATTTTAACCTCCAGCCCCCTTGCCTGAAGCTCCCGAACTGGGTTCAAGTGCACCGAGCGCAGACACGGAGGCACGGTGCGCAGCACAGCCCAATACCAATATGGTGATCAAAGTTTAGCAGATGAGTTGTAAATCCAAGAAGGAATGGCTAACCCCACAATGAAGATATACCTTTTTTTCTAGTCCCATGATGATCAATTCAAGAAACCGAGATAGGAAAATGGAATACAGTTCTTTTTCTATTTATCTCCAGGTCTCTGAAGAAATGTATCCCTTCGATTGGTCAAACGATCAGATTGAAAACCAAAAGTAGAGAGATTCACAAACAGAGCAGAGACGGAATCACAGGACGAAACACTCGCAGTCAGAGAATGTTAATGGGGACTGTTGCCCTGCGATTGGTTTTGGTGGTGCTGTTATGAGAGAAATCAGAAATCGTGCAGTCACTACAAGAAGGGGATGACAATTCACGATAAACATCATCACGAGAAACAATATGAGTGAGGGCTTTGATATGGAACACTTTTCAAAGGGAAGGATTAGGGAACCTGAGACGTGTGATTGAAGCAGCATGGAATTTAACAGCTGAGAAGTTGCTAGGTGACCTTGGGGAAACCAGTTTTACTGTAGTGATGGGGAAAGAAAACAGACTGGTTTGGCTGAAGAGAAATGGGTGCTAAGAAACATAGTGACTATTTTTTTTCCGTAAGTGTAATGAAGCTGGAAGATCTTCAAGACAGAAATCTGGAATTGTTATTTCAGATGTGAAAGAGTGGCGGAGAAAAGAGTAAAAATGCTGAAGTGCGTGGGGGTTGGGCAGAGCCAGGAAGAAGCGTAAAAGACAGAGCTACAGCAGCATCCTTTAAGATGCCAGGCAGTGTGCCAACATGGGAAAGGAAGAGGGACTCTCTGGGACAGAGAAGAGAGAGAGGGAACTTTGCTAAACCTCCCAGATGACTTAGAAAACAGTTAAGGTGTCACCATCAGATAATGTGAGATACATGCCTGGTAAAATTTGAAGAACACAAGGAATAAGCTTGTGTCAGGAATGTCTAATAAAAGGTGGAGATGTATTTACACAAAAAGCCAAATGCATTCATTGCTTATCTGAAATTCAAATATTTGTACTGAACATGCGATTTTTGAAGTCCTTTATCTGAGACACAAATTTACATGTGTCTCCCCAGTATCATCGTACAGTGATACCAGATACCACTTCTCCCAGTGATGCGGCATAGTATCCATGATGGTTTGAATTCCAGTTCTGCCACGTCTCGGCTCTGTGATCTTCAGCAAATGTGTCTGGAAGAACAAAATGAAACCTTTGAACCTCCAACACTAACTCTTGAAGCAACAGTGCCACCTAGTGGTCATGAAGCCAATGAGGCGCAACCACGATCACCTGGGAAGGATGCTAGGCTTTATCCACAAAGGACTTGTTGAGTGTAGGTCAGTGGCGATCTCAACAGTGAGCAATCGCTCCCAACGCCTGTGGCATCCACTCATTTCATTGTCTCATCGAGGTAATTCATTTCCTAGCAACACAGGGACACAGCGCCTCCTGCATTACCTACTCCCCCCTTTCTGTCTAGCTTACTCTTGAAGAAAACTACTTCTGCTACCTGGGAGATTTTAACTATGAAACTAGCCGCACGGACTTCAAATTTTTTCCATTTTTACTAACTGTATTATTCTCTAAAAACTGGCAGAAAGGACGAGAGGCACGGGCAGAGCTGGAGACATGAAGCTTGAGGATTTTCCTCAATTACTAACTTCAATTTTTCCCTTCTGTTTAGGTTAGCAGTTTCTATTTTCTTTCTCACACTGTCAAAAGAAGACTATGTGATTTGGAAGTGGGTGGAACCCAGAACCTAAATTAATATATAAATATTCCAGTAAAAATTTTGCTTCTGTGCTAATTTAAGACCAATGCCTACTCTCAGCATTATATTGTGACTTCTGTCCTGAAGGCATCTCAATGAAAACAGAAATTTTGTGTTTTCAGAGAGGAATGAATCGGGCAGAGTTTTTGCACATCTAGAAATATAAATAGTGGTTAACGATGCCAAGGAGCCTCCGGGGAAAGTTGTGCTTAGGTTCAACTTAGATGGATTCCTTCCGTGAGAATATTCTAGATGAGAATCCCGTGGGCTAGTAAACTTTGCATTGAAACTGGTAATATGTCAACTCTGATATGGCTTGGCTTGAGACTTATTAATCAATGACTAGCAGAAGTATTTCCTGAGTTTGCTTTTGAGAAATATAAATATATCAAAAATGGGCAAGGAACATTCCTTTTTAAAGGGCCAGTCTTTTTTTAAGTAAGTTTCTAAATTCTCAATGATATTCAATTGCCACATATTTCTGTGTCTCACATCCCTTGTGTGTTTTTATTTTCCATCCCAGTCCTCCCTTCACTCAAACCTTTCATAAGTTTCCCACAGGTGACATTGTTTTTTAATGTCCCTAGGCTGCTGGGAATTCCAAGGTCCCTCCTGACAGGAGAGAATGAGGAGGTGAACATGCATAGCTTACTAGAAAAGGCACGTGAGCATTTAAATCAGACCTCCATATGAGCAAGGATATCCCTCCAAGAACACTTCTTCCCATCTCTTGAAGGCCTCTTTCCTCTGTGTCCATGTTTAAGGCTTAAGGAACTCCTGCCTAGAGACAGGAAACATTGACACAGCCCCTCCATATGGAAGCCCCAGGCCCCTTGAATGAGCCAGTGTTCTTAGCGCCCAAAGGAGCTGTGAGACACCAGGTCATAGGCGCATGCCGTGCCTGCGTGCAAGGCATCAGTGAACACCATGAGAAGAACTCAGGCTTAAGAAGATGCAATGTGAGGCATGAATTGGCTCCATCAGTGTGTGCTTCAGGATGAACATATCTGGGGAAAGAATTGAGAAGCGGCACAATTGCTGCTTAGCAATGTCAACACGTCTAGTCACTGAGTGGACGACTGCTTTCAAGCATGACCATTTCCCAGCTGAGAAAAGAAAACACACTTCTCATTCAGGTTTGGCTGTTTCCTTGAAGAGCATTCAACGTTTCAAAACTTAATGTCTCTGTTCCCTCGTGAGGCTTGAGAATGAGTGAGGTGTTTAACGAATCTGAAAAGGAGGTGAACGTGGGTGCCCGTCACTGACAGACCTGTGCAGAACTTGCACAGAACACGACAGCAGGGTTACAGAACGTATGGACACACAAGGACACATGGACACAGAGAGGCCCCTAGCACAGAAGCCCATCAATCAGTGAAGCTTTTAAAAGTCCATCCTAAAAATAGCGGGCTTGACACTTTTAGAAACCATTTCAGAGGAAAGTTTGCCTCATAAGCAGCAGGTCTCGTTAAAGCATATGAAGTCATGGAGTTCATGAGCTCCAAAGGAAAAGTCTGTGTGAGTTAGACGTCATTTTTTGGAGAGAAAGAACAATTATGAGAACTTTTGGAGAACTGCAGATTTCATTGAAGGACACAAAATTCAAGTAGGTTAAACAACCATGAAAGAAAATCCAAAATTTTTAGCAAATCGCCATTAAATCCATTCTCGTTGTATGGTTTTTCATGTATTTAAATAAGTTGTTTGTAAAAATGTATTCTTGACTGATGTAAAAGGGAAGAGTTAGGATAGAGGAGGGCAAGCTCTTTGGAAAGATTGGTGCTGTAACAGTACTTCTGAGAGGACAACAATGGCTCAAAGAGCCATAGTGCCCCGGGAACTAACTCATTACATCCCAGAATGCCAATGGGAGGCTTCTGCTTTGCTACCGGCATGTGCTGCGATTCGGGGAAAGTGCTTTGCCTTTGAAATTCCAGGAACACATTAGCAGAAAGGGGGAAAGACCAAGGGTTTCAGGGTGCTCAACCCCATGCCCCAAGGGGGAGCTGCCTACTATCCATTCACACTCTCATCAACCGCCACTTCCCCTGGACGATCCCTGTTCTCCCTTCCGGGCTCATGCCGTGTTGAGTTATTGCAAGAAGCATTTGATGAATCCTAACGAGGCTGAAATGAATTAGCCTCTGTTTGATGGTTTCTTCTTCATTAGAGTCCCTCCAGGATAGCAAAAGAAGCATTTTTAATTAAATAAAACCAGGCCAGACTGAGGAAATAGCTTGCAAACCCCAGGTCCTCTCCACCATCTTGGACTCATTCACAATATACTTCAGTTCCTCCCCGAGAACACGAAGCAGCATTCTTGGCCTAGAACTGCCAAGCCGTAATTTGCTGGTAATGGCCGGTTTTCTTGGAATCACACAACTAAAGAGTCCCAGGAGATCACCTCGCTCAATCATCAGTATTCTCTAAATGATTTTTTTTCCTTTAAAAAAAAAAAAAAAAAAAAAAAAACATGAGCATTTCATTCAGAATGAAGCTTCTCTGGGAGTCTTCTGGCACAGGAGTGCCTGCCTCTCTCATGTACTTCTTGGAGACACGTGCATGCCTCGTCAGCAGACGCATGCTTCTCAGGACAGGCCAAGGAAGCATGGCTGGCTGCGTCTTCACCGGCTCTTCCAGGTGCTTGCTTCCTCGAGCATGCCGGCTCTCTGTGCGCCTCCATTTCTCTTCTTTTCTTCTTTCTTTCTTTCTTTTTATTTTATTTTTTGTTGTTTTGGGGGGAGGGGTGTTGCTTTGGTTTTTTTTTTTGTTGTTCGTTTGTTTTTCGAGACAGGGTTTCTTCAAGCATTTTGGTACCTGGAACTCGCTCTGTAGACCAGGCTGGCCCTGAACTCACTGAGATCCGTCGGCCTCTGCCTCCCAAGAGCTGGGATAAAAGGCGTGCGCCACCACCAGTGGCTCAGCTTATCTTGGTTCCTTGAATGATGCTCAGGATCAGCAAAATATGTTCAACCAAAATTAATGATCGTACGGCATTTGGCCTAGAAAATTCAACACGGTGAGCAGAAAGGATGGCATGACACCATGAAAAGGAACATTTGAAACAATGAATACCCCCTCTTTTGAAAAAGTTGTTTTCAACCAATGTAAAATACCTGTTGTCTATTTCATAACAAACTGAGTTGACATATGACATAATAACTATGCCAAGAGTCAGTGAACCATAACTCTTGCTCCTAATACAAACTGTCATATTCAAGAAGCTAAAAAAGAACACGTTCTTTTGATTAGAATAATTAGCCCCTAAAATGCACATATTCAAAGCATTTGGTTCTATAAATATTTTCAACAGATAGGTGTCCGTCTGTTCATTGTCCAGCTTTTAAAATGCATTCAGAGAAACCAAATTAACTCGAGATCAACTTATTTCTCCTAATGAGTAATTCTAGTCTGAAAATAATTTCTCAGCTTGGAAATCTTAGATAATTTTGTTATACTCTGTAACAAAATTATGCAACATAGCTGGTGATGATTAAATATGCCTAATTTTGTAAAAGATGATGCAAAGCCCCAATACTATATGACTAAGAAATTTTAATTAGATTTGAGAAGTCCGTGGTGCTGGTGGTACCAGATGCTTTTCTGGTCTCCAGGTCCTGCCTAGCAGTGAAAAAGCAAAAGAGTTAGGGTGCACGAAAGGTTGTTTCCAACAATATCCTACTAGCATCCTTAATTTTTCATATCTAAAACTAACTCTACATGTCCCACCAAGGCCAATCTATTTCTGAACCCTTTACCAAACTATGTGGCACCCATGGTCAGTGATATGTTTTATTTCTCTTAGGTAATCATTCATGCCCTTGCTTCTAAAATATGGTCCCTTGAACTTATCCCCCATGCTCATTTCCTACCAGTATCATCTCCACTCATGGAGATATTGCTAGGCGCTTTTCCTCTATGCTTACCTTCTCGCCTCTATTATCTCTCCCTGTGTTGCTGTTAAGATCAGTTTTTCCTCTTCTTAATATTCATTATAAATCAACTAGTATAAGCTTCTAGAAATCCAAGACACTCCCAGAGACAAGATCCGTGTATCTATTCCCTTAATCTTTACAATAACTATCTCAGAAAAGTTATACTGTGCCACAGATGTAGAGGTGACAGAGACAAGCCCAGAGAGGTTAGGGAAATGTTTATGGCCCCATTGCAGTAAGCAGAGAAAAGTATGTCAGAAATGAGCAGGAAGAAACGATGCTCCACTGAGCTCAAAGAACTCCAGTGAGCATTGCGTGGAAATTTCAGGACCCAAAAGGGATGGTGTGATTTGAATGGGGTATGTCCAATACAGGCTTATATGTCTTCCAACCCTTTGTTCCCCAAAGATGGCGGGTGCTCTTTGGTAGCTTGGAGCATACTTAGGAGGTGAAGCCTTACTGAAGAAGTGGGGCAGACCTTCAAATGTCACAGCCCAGCTCTACTTCCTGTCCACTTTCTGCTTCCTGACCTCAGATGCTCATGGCTCTGCGCACTCCCTGCTATGATGAACAGAATCTCTCCGAACTATAAGCCAAGCTAACCAATTCTCCTCTCGTACACTCCTTGTCATGGACTTAGCACAGAAATGCGACTGATGCAGACTGTGAGTCCATAAACGGGGCCACGACGAAAGAGTGGCAGGGGGCAGACCAGAGATCTGCAAGGATTGGCATATTAAGAAATTTAGACTTCAGATCAACAAAAATATGGTCTATGCATCTGTACTTGTGGCACGCATAAAGGGCAGTGAGAGGCAATTCCAAGGTAGTGAAAATACTGCACTGCCCACCCAAATGAGAGCTTCAGACATCGTTTGTGAAAACCGTGGAGGGTTAGGAGTGCAAGCACACAAATGTATGAAGGACAATGGAGAAAATCATTGAACTCTAGTTAGTGACGCACTTCCTGAACTATGGAAAGGGAGCAAGGTAAAGCCTCAAAGTTACTTCCACAGGCATCAAAATAAGATTTATTGGAAAACCAATGATCAGTGGCAACCATGCATAGAGAGCTGGAATCTCTGCAAATGGGGCTAGTTCAGGAGCAGCTCTCCTGTGAAGTGGAGATGAGGGGAATCATTTCAGCGGCAAAGTCAAATAGCAACCTAGCAGACTTCACAAGAAAGAGTCTTAGAACTGGTAAGTACTTTCATCAAAGAAGCAAGATACAAAATCGACATTTACAACTCAATAGCTTTTCTAGATATCATTAATCATGTGTTAAATCAAGCAAGAAGACAATGCCATTCACAGCACCTTTTTAATTACCTTGGTATAATCTGTGTCGATGAAATCAAGGAATTCTATAATAAAAATCTTTAAAACTGTAAAAAGAAACAAAAGATACTAAGAATAATATTAATTTTGCAGATCCCACACTAATGGCTATGCAGAATTAATAATATGGAAATGGTTTCACTACAAAGGCAACCTTGAGAGGCAATGAAACTGCCATCAAACATGATCTCCTTCACAAAAAAGCTTAAAATTCACATGCATACACACATATATACATGTACACAAATACACATACAAACACACATACATGCACATGCATACAAACATGCGACACATGCACACATATACACACAGCGTCAGTTAGACTCAGTGGGTGATAAAGGAAAACACAGAAGGTGACATGAAGATATAGGGGACACTTGCTGAAAAAATCCTGTGTGGGGGAAAATAAGAAAAGGGGGTTGTGGGATAGATATGACCAAGCTTGGTCATTTTTAAAAATGTTAGAATCATTAACAGTGTATGAAAACGTCATAAAGAATTATTTTAAACTTACCAAAATTTCATATAAATATATGAGTCTAAATATATAGTTTCGGTTAAGTTTGTGTTGCTTGGACTGACAAATTCCAGAGTGATGTAGAAGATGAAAAGGAATAGGGGAACAGAAGGGAAGGACTTCGGTGTTTGCAGGTGGGACCTATGGTTTTAACACGGTGGCTGGGAGGGCTTGCTGAACAATGTGGGGAAGGTGACTAAGAGCTGACATCAGTCCAGGCAGGGCATACCGCATTCCGAAACATGTACACCTGACAGGTGCGAGCCAAGGGAGTTGGAGCTGTTCTGACTTAGTGCGAAGCACCTGCCAAGCAGGCAGCCGACCCCACCCATATCCTCGTTAGGGTAACATCTTCCCTATGGAGGTATCAATATATATTTCTTGGAGGTAGAATAGTTGGCACAAACTAGAAACACTTCAGAAGAGGATGTCCTTTAAATTCCTAAAGCCAGTATTACTTAATAAATGCATGTTAATCAAACAATTTTAATGTCTTGTAACACATTTTGTCTTCAATATACAATGATAAACTGAGCTAATTTCCTTGGTTACACCGCAAAGAAATGACAGCCTTTGAGTACAGTGAGCAGAAGAAAGCTTTGCCCAACTTTACTACAAGAAAGGTGGCTACAATTCGGTTTCACCACTCCCAAGTGCACTTCCTTTCTTCCTCTCCCTAAACATTTACCAGCCCACAGAAAAGGGAACGTCCCTTAAGATGTCCTTGTGAGCAGGTCTGTGCCTGCTCTGGCTGGAAACCCACAATTTGTCCTCTGCCCTTCACCTTGAGTCTACAGTGATGCTCGGAAGCCCTCTCTCCATGTGCAACTCAAAGTGCTGCCTCTCCATGTATTCTGATCCCTCAGCGGCCCTCCATTCATCCCTCTGTGGCAGGACCCTCAAGGTTATTTTTTTTAATTTATTTTTTTTTTTGGGTGCATGTGTGCACATGGGTGTTTTGTCTACATTTAAGTCTGTGTGAGGGTGCTGGATCCCCTGGAACTAAAGTGAGAATTGTGAGCTGCCATGTGGATGCTGGGACCTCTGAGCCATTTCTTCAGCCCCAAGGTTATTTTTTCAAAGTGGGTCTTTCACACTGAGAGTCCTGTGGCCTGAGAAGGCCCCCAGTGTTCCAGTGGTGGGTTTGAAGGGTAAACTACCCTGGGACTTTCTCTGAGCCAAGAAACGAAAGTTATTTAGCAAGACCAAATAACTTCTGGTCATTTATTTTTCTCACAGAAAAATACCCTAGACAAGGTCCATCCAAAGAGGTATTTTAGCAAGACATACCAAGAATATTTGCAATTATTATTTTATAGCTTTTACAAGCTTTATCAAGAGGCAAAAAAAAATCTATCTTCATTAATGCTTCTTAGCTTAAAATGAAATCTCCAGCTTAATAAATATATTAGTACAAGACAGTGTTTATACATAAAAATTTCCAGCTAATACCCTGAATGGGTTATTGCTTCGATTATAGAAAAATAATACTTTCATCAAATTAATTGGGTCTTTGATCTCTGAATCATCGTATACTATTTCGTAAACATGTAGACATGCTGAACATAACCAGTAATTTGGGTCACCACACCTAAGGATGCTGAGGCAGGAGAGTCTTGAGTTAGGTTTGTTTGTTTCTGTGCACACAGGCTACCGAGAGCACGTGAAGGTCACACTCACAGGATGGGGCTTGGCTGTAGGCATCAGCACACACTAAGCTGTCTCACTGGTCTGGGATCTTGAGTGTGAAGTCATCCTAGACCACATAGTGAGACCCTGTGTCAAAGGAAGGAAAGATGAAAGGAAGGAGGAAGGGGAGAAGACAGAGAGCTAGTACAAGGAAGCAAAAAGACAGAAAGGACGGGATTGACCAGTTAAGTAGAGAAAATTCATGTCTAGTTATATATACAAATATATGTGTGTGTGTGTGTGTGTGTGTGTGTGTGTGTGTGCAAAATAGGAATCAGAGGTGGTATTGAATTCCTTCTAGTCACTAGAGAAATCAACACAATTCATTAATGACTCTACACAATAGACTTCTGTTTGAAGCGACTTTCCCAAAACACAGGTGATAGGACTTACAACAAGCAATGAGAGAGACTTCCTTCTCATTTTTATTCTCCTTCTGAGGTAAATTCAAGTGAAAATGGAAATCCTAGAGATTATCCATGAGAGAGATAAAGGGGAGCGGAAGAATCCAAATAATTTGCAAAATTTTAATGTTCTAGTTACTTCAACTTTAGATAAAGCCTGGCCATAAATGTTGGAAAATAAAAACATTTTGTGGTGTTTCAAATCCCCACAGCACTTCTGATGTATTACAATTATCAAGAAGACACATCACCCTTGTATGCATTGAGCCCATGGGGTGTAAGAAGTTCATGATTTAATTAGTGGTTCAGAGCCTTGGGTGGCCCATAAAACAGGTGCAGGTGCATCCTTCCCCAGTGTTGTTCCCATGGTGACGATTGATAATTATGCATCCATTAGCACTGCATAGCTCTATATTAGAACCATGATGTCAGAACAATGATATCATTATTTGTTGATTTCCAGTAGATTCTGGGCAGGGCTGTCAGCCTTCCATCTTCTCAACCGTTTGTCCCTTATGATGGCTCTAGGGCTCTGCTTTACCCCTTTCAGATCAATGACAAATATTCCCAGGTAAATATTATTCTCATCGTTGTCTAGCTTCCAAATCCTATTCTATTTATCATACTGTTTGCCTCTATTAGACAGACATCTCTGTGAGGGCAAAGATAATGGTCTTGTCCACGGTCACAGATTTAGAACACAGAACTACAGGGCCTGGTAGATAGTGTCCCTCAGCAAATATCCATTTAATCAATAAATAGATAGAAAAAGAACAGTCTGTATAGAAGAACTTCTGCTCTTCTTAGGTATGTTGGAACTAAAGGACTTGGAAATACAGGTCAAAGGTAAAGAAAAAGAGTCACTGGCGGCCCTGTTGCGGTGAGCGAAAGTAACTGATTGGGTAGGAGTGGGTGAACTCGTTCATTAAACAAAAGGTGCTTGGAGAGAAGAGACTGAAACCTGACCAAGAATTTCACAGAACACTGGTTTTTAATGAAAAGCACAGAAAATAATTTAATTAAATGAGTGGGGAAGAAGGATTAATCTAAGGCTGTAATTCCAGGGAGACAGGTGCTTAGTGGAGCCCAACTCTGCAGGAACAACGGCCTCTGAGAGAAGCAGGGCGACCAGAGGAAGCCGGCACTGACCCGATAAGGACAGACACTGTGGAAGGGTGAGGAGAGGCACAGCTGTAGTGACTTAACATATGAATTAAACACGACTGCAGGGGTGGAAAGGGTGAGCCCATGCCCACCCGTGTGACTCCTGAACCTCAAGAAAATACCCGAACCGCTTGTTGAATAAACAGTATAGATGGGTGCGTAGATAGAGTTTTCTATTCAGGACCAAGATGAAGAGTTATGGCTGAAGTCATAGGACTGGAATGATAAACAGACCATGTATAAACAGTCTAAACTGGGTAAAAAGTACTTCCCTAATCAAATACAGTTTGCTGAGTGATTTTTTTCTCTCAATAAGCATATATACTGTGTTTCTGGTGACTCGTGTTTAGTGAGCCCTGTGTTGTGCCCAGTTCATTCTTGTTTAATCGAGCATTTTCGATCTTACCTTGATGTAACTTCGTTTGTGTGGAACCTGGGACTTGTTCTTTGGATCTGAGAGCCTTTGCTGTGCTCCATGAATCTCACCTGCCAATTACACCAGAGGTGACTTGGATGCACAAAGGAGTGGGCCTGAACTGAACTTAGGACGGCCTCACAAGGAAGTGGCATAGGATAAGGATAAGAGCAGAAGAGGCTCCACTCTGCCCTCTGGCAGGTGAACCGTCAAATAGGTACATAAAATAATGTGATTTTTAAGGGAATTTAAGCATAAAATTATGATTAGGTTTCCTATAAACTCCACTCATTTGTGGTTCTCAAAGTCAAACACACAGACAGAAGGCGATGGCCACAGGAGCGACCTGGAAATCCTCACAGCTTCCGGTTCAGTGGTCTGAGAACAGCACCAGATAATTTGCTAGGTGGTGTTGAGTGAATATCATACTTTAAGAACCACTGATCTAGGCAAAATGTAACATATATTTTCATAACTTCTTTTCCTAGTTTTCCCTTTTTCCTCACAGGAAATGAACCAAATTCTCATTGCAGCAATTTTCCTTGCACAGATAAATGTCTCCTGACCAAAAACTTAAAAATAAAATACAACTAAAAAAATCAAACTCTGTAGACAGTAATTGTGTTTGGAGTCACTAACTTTGACTTTCTATCCTTCTACTCATTTTTAAGGTGAACGAAGATTCTAGATCTTATCAACGATATTAGTGGCTCAAATGAAATTCTACAAATACAGTATAGCTACTTCACCGTAATGAGTACTTCTCTTTCAACTGCAAAAGGCTCATCAATGAAACAAGCTTCTCCATTAAATTCTCTCAGAATTTTCTAGAAAAGAGAAGTGGAACTCATAAAGGTATGGGAAAAGTCAACATTCAGGTGCCGTGCAGATTAATTTTCCCCACTTTGAAATTTGTTCTAAGCCAATAGGAACATCTAGAAGCCAAGCCATCCTAGAGGCCAACTGCAGTGCTTAGAGTGTGCGTTTAACAACTCATCTTCCTTTGTTTAATGACTTGGAAGGGAGCAGAGTGAGAATGACGATAGCAGTGGAACACGGGCTGCCCTTGAGGCTGTGAAGGAATATCTCAACTGCTCTACTCCTGAGCAATTCCAAAGAGATTAGGACCACGCCGGCCGAAGCATTGGTAGGAACAAAGCAATATCCGCAGAGGTATCAGATGTAGGTTTCTGCTTATCTTCCAGTTCTGAAAAGAAAGATGGACGGTCAAATTAAGATATTCCCAAGAAGTATGGTTAGGGGTGGAGTTATTTCGCTCAGTGTTTGAGAAAGATGAGGAATGCCCTTGATCTCCTGGTTCTACTGCATCTACCTCCTAAATTCCAGATTACAGAGCCTGGTTGGTCTACTATTTTTGAGTAAAATATTCATTTTATCAGAAGTTTCAAAACACTGACTTCTAAATGACATGCTATCCTATTTACAGGAAACTGTTCTTCTATCACACATAAACAAGAGTAACCATCTGACAAAGGCATATTTAACACTAAACAAAATCTAAATGATAAAACTTTATTTGTGCTTTTACCAAAACACTAATACATAATCTATAATCTGACCATACAGTGCTAGAGATGCCAATAAAACCTTACACTCTACATGAGAAAGGAGTTTTAACCAGCAAGTATTTACTAAATAGCGTCTTGATTCTGCCTGTCTTGCATGCACTTGCTATATGAAAATTCTAATTTATTTGTTCATTTTCTGTAATGTTCTTTAAGATCAGCATGGGCTGAGTTTTAATCAAGCTATTCAGTACATGAATTAAGGGACCTTCAAGTATTTCTCATCTTATTTCTCCTTGCACAAAACAGGTAGTTAAAAACTGCCTGCCAACTTAGTGTACATATCTTAATCCCAGCCTTGACCTCTGGAAGGCCTCGTATGACCCCATCATGACCAAAAGGGGAGAGAACAAATCCTCTAGACTCAACACAGTTCTCACTGAAGAAACCCAAAGCAGAGGTAAATGGCATGAGATTTAATTGGTTGATTCTACTCACTTTCATCATAAAATCCTCTGGCCAACATCATCCCAAACCACATGAGAGATGAGATGGCTGTTGTGTTCACTCTTTCACCAAAAGATGTTGAAATCCTATTTAGATGTTTGAAAATTTACCATCCACTTCAAGAGTAACAGCCTTCTAATGCTGGCAATGTCTGGGTGGGAACTTGAATGCAAAGGTCATCCCATCGCCCAGCCTCACAGTGACTGGGAAGTGCTATCCTGCCCATATAGCATTCCGGATGCAGAAAGCTAAAGGTTTCCCACATGCTAATCAATGAGCAGGCATTCCGTGAACACCCTGGTAAGCAGGCATTCCGTGGACACCCTGGTAAGCAGGCATTCCGTGAACACCCTGGTAAGCAGGCATTCCGTGGACACCCTGGTAAGCAGGCATTCCGTGGACACCCTGGTAAGCATCTCTGTTTTGCCTTTCTGGGGCTTATTGCTCACGTGGATGGAAAAGAACTCGTTTACTTCTTGCGACCATTTGTCCCTCCTTCTCCAACCTTGCGGCATCCACTGGGAGAGAGCCGTCCATTTTCACTGGCTGACTCAGTCACACTTCAACCTTCTGATAATGGGATCAGTCTATAAGCACATAACACAGAACTAGTCAGCAATACCAGAGAACGTCAACTCTGGGCTTTGGGACCACTGAAAAAGCAGCACTCCCTCTTCCAAGGGCACTGTTTAGGGAGTTCCTACATGATAACAAAGACAAGATGAAGAACAAGCAAAAGTAATGACTAGAAAGGGACAGATAATAATCAATAGATGACAAATTTGGGGTCCTGATCTAGTCATAGGTGAATATTATATTCAGCCAGACCCACTCTTTACTACTTGAATTAATATGTGAACTTTGTTTCTGTAACTTGCAACCAAGAATACAGATAAATTGTAAGTAATCTAAAATGAGCATGATACTAGGCACAATGCCAGGAATATAAAAATATGTAGGGAATAATCTCTGTCTCCAAGAATTTTCTTGGGATTTGGTTGGAAAGATAAGAAATAAAGAGTCACAAAATAACTAGAAACATATGAAGAAGCCAAGTAGTAAGTTCTATAAGAACATAGAGAAAGGAACAACCACACCAGGCTGCGTAATGGGCAAGAGTTTGCAGCCTAAAGGAAAGGTGATCTGGTTTCAGAAGAATTACTTAGTATGTGGTTACCTGCAGAGTAGACAAATGACATATCTAAAACTTAAAATGTCCTCTTAGTGTATCTGAGAAACAAAACAAGGAAAGCAATAAATGAATCATAAAATATTGTATTATGTGCTATTGATACTAAATATACAAGATTAGAAATGAAAAGGATTCCTGTTGCGGCTTTTGTAATATTAGCTGTATAGAAGATTTTAGGTCTACTCTAGGATGAGATAATATCACTTTAGATCGTGTTAGCTAAATGTTGAAATGATGGTAGGAAATCTTAAGGCAAAAATCAAAACTAATGTGGCTTTCATAAACTAGATGAGCCTCTAGTCTAAAGGAAACAGTTATTTTCTGCTCCATTGTGATATACTAAAAATAAACCATAACGCATCTATTTTAATCAGCACTTATTTGATATGGCAAAATAATTAAGAGATCCATAAACCAAGAGATTATCGGAGAGACAACATAAATCAAGGAAGCTATACTGTGAGACTAACTAAAATACTTTGTTCGACTTTCTCTGTGAAATAAAAAGTTTATAATAGAAACTCCTAATGGTATTTCCTATTCCACTGTGGTTTTTTGCCATGTCCCTCATGTCATTAAGAAACTGCCTGGGAAGAGTTTGGGTTGGCTTTTGCCAAAAGCAGGAATGCAAACTTTCTTTACCCCTTCTCAGGGGAATGATCATTTATTGTTTGTTTATTTACAATAAAATGGATTGCTTACACATTCATGGTGAAAATGCCATTGTCAGTTATAATGTGAACTTTGCTGCTTATTATTCTCTGGTAATTTCTATTCGTGGCACAATACTTCTCAGGGATATGAACTGGTTTCTGGACATTATATGAGAAAAATGAGCTGACATAATTCCTTGGTATTGCAATTTTGTATATAATCACCATCTTCTATACTGTTTTATGAAATATTGACGTGATCCATGTGCTTCCAATGAAAGCTCATTTAAATTCTTATCTCTGTTTGCGGCATCCCAGCAGCTATTTTTATTGGTCTGACATACTCCATCTGAAGTGACCACGTTAGAGAAGAACAATGGCACTCCTTCCCAGAAAGCACCTCTCTTCACAAATGTAAATTAAGAAACCTTGTGACTCTGTCAAAAATAATTATCACTCTGGTGGATAGCTGATAAAAATTAAAACACAAAATGTTACGATACAATGGAGACGATACCCCAACTAGACAACGTATGCCACCAAGTAAAATCTCCGGTGGCAGGAATAGGTTACACATCTGTTGAGTCACTGGCTAAAGGAGTCCCAGGATCCTGCAGATATCACAGGCTATTTCCAAGGATATTGGTTCCTTTCACAGCCTGATGATAAGGCCCTATTACTGAAGCCAACACGTACTTATGTCATTGAAGAATTAGCTCTGGTGTCTAACTAGAAGATTCCCCTGCCCAATGCATAGCATTCATGGTGCTAGCCCTAATTCAGCATACTACCAAAGGACAAAGGTAGTCTTCCATTTTACCTTGTAAAACACGCGACCTACAACAGTGACCTGCCCATAAGATATATTAGTATAACAGTAGAATGAATGTTTGGAGGGCAACCATACCTGGCACTGCTGAAATGGTCAAGAACTTAAGGCTAGACGGGCCTAGTGAAAATTCTACTGCTATTATTGCACTAAAGGAATATAGCAATTTTCCTTTAGTATATAATAACATATTGATATACCCGAATATAAGTGTTTCACTCAATCCTTTTCTGAGATGCTGCAAGGAAACAATGTCTTCCAGAAACAAGAGGATTTATGCACAGATGAACTCACAGAGACTATGAGAGCAAGCCTAAGACCTGTATGGGTTTAAGCTAGATGGATTACTAGAACTGACATGAGAAAAAGACACTGGTTCCTTCTGCTAACCAGGAACCTTATGTAATTGATACCCACTGGGAAAGAGAAAATCCATTTTCTCTAATGGGGTGTCACTGGGTGTATCAACCACAAACCAGGGAAGGCCCCATGCCCTAGAGTAGTTGGCCAACACAAAACAAATTCCATGGTTTCCTGGTGAAATTTTTGTTTCATTTTGTTTGTTTTGTTTTGAATTTTTTCTTAGTCGTCGTTTGGTTGTTTTAATTTTTGTTTGTTTGTTTGTTTGTATTTGAGAGAGAAAGAACATGAAGTTGAGTAGGTTGGGATATGAAGAGGCTCCTGGAGGAGATGAAGGGAAAGATAAAACATCAAAATACATTGCATGAAAAATAATTTTAAAAAAATAAAACACAAAACAAAACAGTGTTTTGCCAAATCAAAATCAGAGAAAAGTTTATGATTAGACATGATTTTATTTGGAAAGAAATTCATTTTAGCAGAAGAGTGAAATGTTATAACGATATCTAGTGTCCCAGTTCTCAGTATGTATAAGGGGAAGCATATTTCCTAAAGCAAATAAACACAATTATAACATCTTCCTATTTTAGAAAAAGTTAGTTTTCCACTTAAGTTCTATGTTCGTTAAGTGGTAGCGCTGGTTATACTTACCCTTTCAACATGGTTGGTGATAATCACTGCCACATTTAACTTTAGGAATTCCAAGTCTATTGACATATCCAATTATAAAATAAGTGCCAAGCTAAATGTGGGTTATTCAATCACAAGTGGCCAGCTCTAAACTTATGTACGTCTTAGTAGGTTTTGTGTGTGTTTGTGCTCACACACACATGAGCCCATGAGCTCATGTGGAAAGACAGACAATGATAGATAAATGGGTAGACAAACAGACAGACAGATAGATGACAGATAAATCTAGCAATAATAATTAAGATGTGAATTTGGGGAGTAGAGGAGATATGGGAAGAGATGGAGTTGAAGGGAGGCAAGAGAAAAGGTGCAAATGATGAAAATACAATACTACATATGAAAATTCTTTTAAAAAAATAAGTAGAAGAGGGATTCGGGAGATAAGGTCCAAATGATGTAATTTAAAATGAGAAGGTATACCAACATTGGCTTGAAGTGGAAGGAAGGGCCACGATCCAAGAAATGTGAAAATCCTCTAGAAGTTAAAAAGAGCAAAGCAGTAGACATTCTTCCTGAGTCACATAGCCTTTAGCTTTAGCTCAACAAGACCCATATTGTATTTCTAATATACTGGAATATAAAACAATCCATTTTGTTGTTAAGCTGCCAAGTTTGTGGTAAACTGATACGGAATAGAAACCAATAGTCTCATGTTCCAAATTAGCAGGACTTGCAAAATCATAAAGCCTCCCAATCCCCAGGGAATCCACATGCTTTGAAGCTAGAAGATACTTTAATTGACTAGAGGAAAACAGTCCATACAGAAGGCAAATTTTCTAGGAAAGGCTCCTTGCTTCTGACACAGGACTAGAATCCAAGATCATTAAGTCGTAGATTTGTTTTCGGCATAGTGTGTCTCCAAGCATCCTTCACTAAACAAGGAATTTTGAACACCCATATAGTATAGTCTGATGGCATAAACAAACAGTTGGAGAAATGTCCAGATGATAGCTATTAAGATGCTGGTCCCAGCTTGTGGGGAAGCACACTCACTCTAATCACTTGGCTCTCAACGTGTCTAAGATGAAACACATTCATTGGGATTCTGTAGGTATCACTTGAAACATGGCCTATCTTTGCTCAGATTTGGGCTGTGCTTCCAAAATCGCTCCCCTCCAGATGTATCTTTCTTCTTTGTAACCCTCTCAGACATTTTCTATGCTCAATGACTGACTTCTGCCACCCTTTCTTCCCAGAATGCTGGAGACTATTATTCTCAGGTGTGTGACTTTTGTTTACCCTGCATTTTTTTAGCTCTGTGAAGCTGTGTTACTGTGCCTCTCTAAAGCACCTAATGGTCTAATAAAGAGGTGAATGGTCAATAGTGAAGCAGGAGCAAGGATGGGCAGGACTGGCAGGCAGAGAGTATAAATAGAAAAAGAAACAAGAGAAAGAGGAGCCAGAGAACAAGGAGAGGAAGACATCAGGGGTCAGTCATCCAGCTACAAAGCCAGTCATGGAAAAAGAAGTTAAGGAAGGCGTACAGAAACAGAGAAAGGTAAAAGCCCGGAGGCAAAAGGTAGTCAGGATAACTTAAGAAGAGAAAAACTGGTGAGAAACAAGCCAAGTTAAGGCCAGGCATTCAAAAGTAATAATAAGCCTCCATGTGATTTATTTCAGATCTTGGTGGCAGGTCAAAAGAGTAAAAGATCACCCCAATATGGGGTGTCAATTGTCCTCTTTTTTAATGTTTGCTACCTTTTAAGCAACAGCTATCCTGGTCAGCAACTGCAACTCCACCACTACCTAGGCCACAAGAGCCTGAAAAATTTCTGTTCCCTCAGGCACTGACTCTTTCAAGGCTACTAAGAGAACTTATCTAGATCTCTGTCCTGCTAAAGAACTCAAGATTCAAAGGTTGAGGTTGAACCCTGCTTTCCAGGAAGCTGAATAGCAAGCAGCGCACCCAGCTCTCCTCCTAGCCTCTGCCAAGAAGTCTTAATAGCATCTTAATAGCTATCATCTGGACAGTTCTCCAACTGTTTATGCCATCAGACTATACTATATGGGTGTTCAAAATTCCTTGTTTAGTGAAGGATGCTTGTAGACACACTATGCCTAAAACAAATCTACGACTTAATGATCCTAAAACATACCTTATCTTTCAACACTGACTCCACCCACAGAGAGGACTACCCTTTGAGAGGTTTGTAGTATTTAGACAAATTCTTTACAATGTCTCCTCCTCCCAAATCTACAAATGAACCTTACTGCCTCACTCCTGCTCCTATATGCTATTCTCTCGTCCTAACCCCGCCTTCCTGCTTTCTTAATCATGTATCCGAATTCCACCTATCTTAGGAACAAGCTTTCCAGACACTTCCTAGGGCAGACAACAGGAGTGACCTTTTCACCCACATTGAAAGCTTCTACATGATTGACGTCTACTCCTCGTGTAATACTTAACTTTCAGTTCTAGGGCCTTATACATCTTTAGAGTTTAAGCTCAAGTTTGAAACTATTTTCAGTCTAGCAATTCCCCTGTAAAGCTGCTTTACACGTAGCATCAGGATCTTTAGGCTTAAAGAATGGTCTCACATATTTATGAAGTGATTAAAAATAATTTCTAAAATCCAAGATTTATATTCAGAACAGCAAATCCTCAAAACCAGTACTGACAACACGAGCTTTGTGTACTGTTCTCAAGTTAACCACCCCACCCTAGGACCATACGTGTAAGCCAAGGACAGGTGAGCACACGTCAAGGACAGGGCAGCACACGTCAAGGACAGGTCTGTCTTCCTGGTATTTTTCCAACTATTAACAATGTTCATTTTTACTCTCAAAATAGTCTTTCTCTGAGGACATTCTTTATGCTTATACTTTAAGACATTTAGGACTGTTGTCAGGACAGAAAGTGGAAACAAAAACAAGAGTCTTCTCTTCACGACATTCTGATCCTGCCTTCTGCCATTCTCCCCTGCATAAAGTTTGGGGTGATGGAAAGTTTTGCATGAATAAACTAAGTTGACCACAACTTCAGACCTGTTACAAGAAACAAACAATAATACAAATATAATTATAAGTCTGTGCTACCAGTTTAAGAGGGAAAGAGAGAAAGAAGGCTCTAGAAGGGAAAGGGGATTCTGAGTTCTCAGGAATGGGAGAGATCAAAGCACACTGTGAGGATTCACTTACACTGTGATTGTCTTTTGCTATTTTGTGGCTAAAATAATATGGAATATGCATTATCCTTTTAATTTTCATGAGCGGGCTGGTGAGATGGCTCAGTGGTTAAGGGCATTGCCTGCTCTTCCGGAGGTCCTGAGTTCAATTCCCAGCAACCACATGGTGGCTCACAGCCATCTGTAATGACGTCTGGTGCCCTCTTCTGGCCTGCAGACATACAGACAGACAGAATGTTGTATACATAATAAATGAATAAATATAAAAAAAAATAATTTTCCTGAGCAAAAAATATATATTACTTTCATGACCACTTAGAATTTGAAATGGATACATTCTGATCTTCTTGGTGCCTAATGAACATCAGATTCACTAACCACTGCACAGATGTATTAAAACCCACATTCATTTCCACAGTTGACTAGTTGAAACGATCAGCTTCATAGAGGAATGTCAGTGATATCTTAATAGTAATAACTTTTTAGAGCAGAGTAAGACTTTGCTCCATAAGTAATGAGCAAAGTTATTAAATGCAATTTTATATTATGCCTCATTACTGGTAAGTTGTCATAAAAAGGAATTAAGGTTTAAAAGTTTCATTTATTTTTGTAAAGTAGATGAACGTTTTCACTCATTTATGCTGAGAACCCCTCCTGCTAATCTCTTCTGAGGATAGTATAAATTACATTACATCATTCAATAGAGGGCTGAGAGTTCATATTCCAACCCATTCCTGCCCTAAACTCTTCAACTTTAAAGGAATCAGGGGAAACGTTAAGTACAACTAGCAAAACTGTACAAAATGAAAACCCTCATACTCATACTGTGGCACAGGATCACTCAAGAGTTTGGGAAAACTTTAGGAATATTTAGGTTACTTGATCAAATGTGGCCCAAATTAGTAGTAACTAAAAGGCATTAAATTTTTGTTACTGGTTCAAAGATTGATGGTGTAAGAGCAATTAAGTTGAAATTTCTTTATTTCTAAGGGCTAACAATTCAGATGAATTACAACATTTTAAAAAGCAAAAAGCGCGAGTTGAGTGAAGTTCAGTACTGAGGTCAAGGGACATTTTTCATCCATTATTTTCAGTTTGTCATCTCACAGTCTCACATGGCAAGCATGACTTAATTGTAAGTTCACCTGAATAGAGGCCATTTCAATTTGGTATTTTGGGTTTGTCAGGGTTTCTTTTTCAGTTTTAAGAATAAAGACTCATCTTTCCATTCAATGTCTCCCTCCTTTGGACATAAACCCTGTTGGATACAGAACATTTGGTGAGCCATGACAGCTCCCATATGCTGGCCTTAACAAATGGGCTCTCCAGTCTTCATGAAGTATTTACTGTAAAGCTCAGCACTCTCCAAGATTAGTTCCTGAGTAGTTAATTAAGGAACTGAATTTTAAAATGTGTGATAGTGGCACATTCTTTCAATTCCAGCACTCTCGAGGCAGAGGTAGACAGATTTGTTGTGAGTCCAAGGCCATCCTAGTCTACAAAGTTCCAGGACAGCCAGTGCTACTAAGACAAACCCTGTCTCAAAAAAAAAAAAAAAAAAAAAAAAAAAAAAAAAAAAAAAAAAAAAAAAAGCTTCTAGGCAAACTAGTTTATATAGATTATCATTTCACTAAGGTGGAAAAGCAACATAAACCCAGAGGCTATTGCGAGCAAGTGTTCACTGTCTTAGTCGGCGTTCTATTGCTGGAAAGAGACACCATGACCACGGCAACTCTTATAAAGAAAACATTTAATTGGGGGCTAGCTTACAGTTCAGAGGTTTAGTCTATTATCATTATGGTGGGAAACTGTGTCATGCAGGCAGACAAGGTGCTGGAAAAGCAACTGAGAGTCTACATCTAGATTGGCAGGTAGTAGGAAGAGAGAGACACTGGGACAACTTGTGCATTTGAAACCCTAAAGTCCTCCCTAAGTGACTCTCTTCCTCCAACAAGGCCACACCTCCTCATCCCTGCCAAGTAGTGCCCTAAGGACCAAGCATTCAAACACATGAGCTTATGTGGGCCATTCCTATGCAAACCACCACGTTCACCAACATGGTTAATGTCATTATCACGCTCGGGGATTTTGTGCACATTTTCACTCTGCAAACAAACATCAAGGCACTAATAATACTTGTTCTAATTGTCCAACCAGCCAGGAGCATTCAAATCCTAATTAGCTTTTTCAACTTTAATGCTAAATACCCTAAAAATTATTTATAATGATTAATTAGTTCATAATAAAGATGTTAACTTAACCCTTTATCATATACTTTTTCACTATTGTACACTTACTAAATATCATGAGTTTAATTTTTTTATATTTTATATGTCTTCTTTTTTTTGCTGTGATAGCTATTGAGATGACACACTAGGCAAGAGCTCCTTCACTAAGCTACATCATCAGCCAACTTCCTAATTTTTAATATGATTAAAATGAATGGTTGTTTCATTGCAAAACAGTTTTCTTTTGCAAACTTTTTCTCAAAACTTTCTGACAATCCTATGCCTTTTATTTATCAACTCATCTGGAGATCTACCTATATAACTCCAGAATTAGCTTAACGTGGGGATACATTGAGTGGGTGAGGCAGAAGGATGGTAGGGGATTCCAGAACAGCCTGGTCCATGTGGCAAGTATAAGGTCAGCCATAGCTACACACTGAGACCTTGTCTCAAACAAACAAAAACCAATAGCAACAGCACCATAGTTCTAGATTTTGAATTATTTTTCCATGTTGCTCTAAAAGCATCATTCCATATATGCCTTGGGATGTGTTACTGAGAAATCCTAGTTTATTGTCATTGCTTCATGATATTTTTATTTATAATAATCTCTTCTCATTTATCTCTGGTTATATATAATTTTACCAAAATATGATTATATATGGAACTGTACCCTTTTATTCTCCTTGGCACTCAGTATGAACACAATGTCTTTTTAAGTATTTGAATATTTTCTGCCATCAGCTAGAATCAGTCTCCAGTTTTCTTTTTCATAATTATATGTTTGAGCTATACTATATTCCCATGCCTCTCTGTTATTACTGTTATAATACTTTATGATATACTTAGGCATACTCAACTGGTGAAAATGAATTTGAAACATCTTTAAACTTTTTTTTTTCTTTTTTGGATTTTTTTTTTCAAGACAGGGTTTCTCCATAGCTTTTTGGTTCCTGTAGCTCTTGTAGACCAGGCTGGCCTCGAACTCACAGAGATCCGCCTGCCTCTGCCTCCCGAGTGCTGGGATTAAAGGCGTGTGCCACCACCGCCCGGCTAAACTTTTTAATGGAAATCTTAAAATCCTACAAAATTATCTGGTCTGTTTGTCATGGATACCCATGGTCCTGTATTCTACTTTCCAAGTCCACAGAAATCCTTCTTTCAGGAGACAGGGCTGTTCCTCTCCTGAAACCAGGGCTAAGCCAGGGGGAAGCCAGGGTGATTGTGCATAGACAGAAGGCCCTGGCTTCGCTCTTTAGCACAGCCAATAGGTGGAGCGGAGAGCACCTGGTGGGAGGGGGGCGGGGCCGACAGAGGCAGGCAGGCCTTCCCACTCTTTCACGTGACACTCTTCTGTTTGTAAAACCTGAGTTAAGGATTGTCTATATATGTTTGGCCAACAGGCATACCTGATTTTTCTGGGTGGGAAGAGCCAACCCACTCAGGGTAACATCAAACCCTGGGCAGGTGTTCCTGGATTGTTTAAGAGAAATCTACATGAGTGGTCATCAAGTAAGCAATCAAAGATGCACGCATTTGTTTCTCTCTGCTCTTAACTATGGACGTGATGCGCAAAGCATTTGAAATTTCTGCCCTGACTTTCCCGAGTGATGGATTATAACCTGGAATTGTAAGCCAAATAAGCCCCATCTCTCCTGTGTATTGATTTTTCTATCTGAGCCTCTGTCCCAGCAAGGGAAGCGTAACTATGAAAGCATAGTAGAACAGCCAGGAGAGAGCTGCTCAGTGCACACCTGTGCTTAGGAGCTGGGGACATGCGCTTCCCCAGCTAATCTGTCGCTGACTTTCCTCCCTCCCCCTTTCTAATTGTGCCCTGCCTCAGCCCAGCCTATTACACGTTAAAAACAATGGCTGCGTGTCAAGCCTCTGACACACTGATCTCAGATTTCTAGCATCCAGCAATCTCAGAAAAGAAACTGCTGTTCACCAAGTCCCTAAGACTGCTGGGGAGCTTTCATTTTCTTGTATAGTAGTCATAGAAAACTAATACAATAGCTTGTGAAATTATTCGAACTTCATATGCAAGAGCCTGGTATTTCATGCCACTTCTCCACTGCGTCTTCCATAGCTTCCCTTGTGAGCTCCCAGTGCTCAGTGAGTTAACTGTTTGAGCAATTTCACCACTGGCCGAGCAGTTGCCCACTGCTGCGATTCTAATGCCTCCTTTTCCTTCAACGCACATTTTCAAGTAGTACACCTTAAGGTGAGTTTATCATCTTTATTATTATATTGATTCCCCATGTCACAAGCACTATGCTAGGCACCCAAATTGAAAACAACAACTCTAATTGAGATGTCATCTTCTCGTAGGACTCTACACATTTACTAATTACAAGAATGCAATCAACCACCCTGTCTTGTCTTTCTCAACCGTTTACTATTGGATTCCATTACTATGCACTTGCTATGCTAAGCAATGTCTGCATAGCCCCTGAAATCTCCCTCCTCCATGGGCTGTTAGATGTGAGCTATTATTATTGCCACTTAACAAAGAGCTTTAAAGAGAAAATTAAGATGACTGATCTTTGAGGCTCGTCATCAAATCTAGATTGTGAGTTCCTGATGTTCCTGGGAATACATGACTTCCTTCAGGACAGGGTCCTACATTCCTGGCTGCTAATGGAAGATCTGGAATACCACAGAGAAAATTGAATTTGAGTGGATAAAGAAAGGATGAGCAAAGACACTTCAACGTGAATGTCTTAAAGTCAGTTGAATAAACGAGGACTGGCTAGGTTGAACTAGCTAGTGTCATGTCAGGTTGAACAAGGGTTAACACACATGGTTTCCTCCCCCGGTCTCCAGTTGCAAGCTTTGAGAACTTGGCAAAGTTACCTAACTGTTTTAAGTTGAGGATTTCTCATCAGTGTCCTGGGGTGTTTTAGACATTAACTGTGGGATTTCAGGTGACAGCAAAGAGTTGGCTGTGGTTTTTTTTTATTAGCTGGCAATTTCTCCAAAAAGACCTGAAATGAAACTAGCAGTTCATAGGATGATTTTGTAAAGGAATCTGTCCAAGTGAAGAATGAACATGGCAAGTTGTCCCAGGTGTTCTGAACATGGCCAAAGGAAAGCAGGCCTTTTTGGCAACTTTTGCTGAGTAATTTGGCAAGTTTTTCTCTTTATAGTTCTTTTGACAGCAGTTATCCATTCCAGATGATGCTGTGAACTCTTCCAAATAGGTCACAGACATGCTCAGGATTTTATTCCCATCTCAAACAACAGGACACATTTCTATCCTTGTTTTCCCAATTAGGATATCTTTTTTCCTCTCGGTGTCTGAATGAAATGTTAGGCTACTTTGAGCTTCTATTTTTTTCTAGTAATTATTTCATTCAGTGTTCTTTTCCTGCCTATCTAAATTAATACCAGGGTTACGATATTTTCAAAATCTTAAGCATATCCCTCATTGGCAGCAACTCAGGTATATTTCTCTCATGATACATTGGATGTAAATTCATTGATAACCAATTAAAAAGAATAAGAAGGATTAATATTCAAACCCAGACTTTGATTCAGTAAAAATAAAATAGGTAGATGGCACTGCGCTATGCCCTTTCTCCATAATAGTCAATAGAGAAAGCAGTTTGAATCCATTGTGCTTACGTTTGGTGGTAGAAAGAGACAGCAAACATCAAGTAAATAAATAACTGCAAATTTTTTAAATGCCATGAAAACTCTAAAACTTTCTCTTACAAATGCTGACTTAACTGGACAAACTACAATAGTTGTTACCAATCATAGACTTGTGTGAACATGGATATTTTACAGGCATATTAGAGCACAATAGAAATGCAGATTGACTGAGAATCCTATCTCTGAGTAAACATTTCCTTTTGTTTATTTTTCTTAAGCACAGGTGGATGTATCTAGTACAAGTGGAATTTGTTCACAGATGGACCATAAAGGAAAATATTATCCAGTTTGCTTCAAATTACTCCTGAAAAGGCCTTTTAAACACTTTCTCGAAAACTTCATGATGGCAGTAGTATTTCTTAGAGACAATTTATGCAAGGAAAGAGATCGTCCTGAATTATGTGTCTTCGCACCTTTGTAGTATGATAAATGTTATCTGTGAAGAAACAAGTGACCATGTGTAACAATATCAAAACTAGCCAAAGATATGTGTGGTGGTTTGCACAAGAATGAATCCCCATAGGTTCATATACCAGGGACTGGCACTATCTGAAAGGATTAGAAGTACGAGGAGATGGGTGTGGTCTTGTTGGAGAAGTGTGTCAGTGGGGTGAGCTTTGAGGTCTCAAAAGCCCATGCCAACTCCAGTGCTCCCTGTCCCCCTCTACCTGTGGATCGGGATGCAGCTCTTGTCTACTGCTCCAGCACTTTCTTGCATGCTGCCATGCTTCCCACCATGATGATAATGGACTAAACATCTGAAACTATAAGCAAGCTGCCTTAGTTAGGGTTTCTGTTGCTGTGAAGAGACACCATGACCATGGCTACTCTTATATCGGAAAATGTTTGATTGAGATGTCAGTTCAGTTCAGACGTTCACTCCAGTATCATCATGGCAGCAGCATTAAGGTAGACATGCTGCTGGCTACAACTTGACCAGAAGGCAAAGGGAAGCGGACTCTCTCACTGGGAGTAGCTTGAGCATTGGAGACCTCAAAGCCCACCCCAACAGTGACACACTTCCTCCAACAAGGCCACACCACCTAACAGTGCCACTCCCTTTGGGGGCCATTTTCTTTCAAACCACTATACAAGCCCCCGATTAAATGTTTTTTTTTTTTCCTTAAGAGTTGCCTGGGTCATGGTATGTCTTTAAAGCAATAGAACGGTGACTAATTGACAACATGAGAAAGTTTTAAGACATTCTACACCACAAGTGTAGCTGGTTTAGAGCACTGACTCATTGCTCTGTTGACGTTGGTAGCCTTTTCGATCAACACGTAGGCATGTCAGTATTATGCAATTGCCAGTAACCGTGCTCTGACTTCAGGTTACAGGACTAGAAGAGAACATTTTAAAGGGACCAGGTGAAATCCAGGCTGTGCTGGAGCACGAATAATAAAAACCCAAAGGTGGAGATTGGGATTCGACCTGAAGGTCAGAAAAGCAAAACAGCCAGCCATTGACTCTTCTACCTCAGACTGAAGTGGAGATCCTGCCTCCAGGAATCTCAGAATGAGACTTAGAGCTGTCTCCTCCCACCCATCTTCCTCTCCAGTGCTCAGATAAAGGGTCTGCACCACCACCGCCTGGTTTCTATGGCAAACTAGTGTGGTTACTGGGATTTAAAGGTGAGTGCCACCACAGCCTGGTCTGGTCTGTAAGGCTGATCATGTGACCGTTTTACTCTCTGAACTTCAGGCAAGCTTATTTATTAAAATACAAATGAAATATCACTACACTACCTCCAAACATAAACAGAGAAATATCAGGAGCTTCTTCAAGGTGAGTATATTTTAAATAACTATATATTTTCTGAATAAGAAGTACTTTGCCATCTGTGGCTATCATAGATAAAAGCTGTTGCTGATTTAAAAAAAAATGCAACAAACTGATTTTTTCAGTTACTCAATTACTCAAAATCACATGCCACCAAGCTAAATTCTAGGTTCTAGACTCCTCAGAATTCCTAACAGTCAGGAGAGCATTCAGGAGCTTTGTGTTCCTGCTTCCCTACAGGAACCGTACAGTTACCCTGGCCGAACAGAACTCTATCTGCCCCCACAGAATGGTTTCTCCTGCCATCATCCCAACTGTAGAAAACAAAAGGCACCATGTCATGATTTAAGTCAGAAAACTGGAAGTCTTTCTTCTTCCTCCAAACACATCTCAAATGCGTCAGCTTCCTCTGCAGTCACTGCCATGAGCTTTCACCACCGCTGTTCCTCGCCTGATTCTGACACAACAGTCACCTGGCTCCGTTGCCTTACTTTTGTGACTCTCTCTAATCCAGTCCCCGTTCAGAAGTGACCTTTTAAAATACAAACCAGGACATTTCTTTCTCTTAAAAGCCCAAATGGTGCCTTGTCGTTCACTACCTAGAAACCAAACCCATTAACTAGGACTGTGTCATACATTGCAATCCAATTCCTGACGGCATCGGCCTTGCCTAGCAATGCGTACTGGAAACTGACCTGTTTTCCGTCCCTCAAATCAAAGGGAATTCCCATTGGCCAAGTCTTAGCACGCTCTTCTCTAACCCTTCACCTGACCAGCTCCTTCTTGTCCTTCAACCATTAGTCAGACACCCGTTCCTCAGGGAGGACCTCCGACACCTCAGATTTCTAAACACGAGCTGTTGTGGGATATTGTTTTAACTATGTAAGGATGTGTTACATTTGTTTACACTCTGGAATATTGTTTTAACTGTGTAAGGATGTGTTACATTTGTTTACGTCCTGGAATATTACTTTAACTATGTAAAGGTGTGTTAAATTTGTTTACGCTCTGGAATATTTAACTGTGTAAAGGTGTGTTACATGTAGGTATGCTGTATTTGTATACGGGTGTAAAGATGTGTCACACTTGTTTGTGCTGTATTTGTTTAATTGTAAATGATGTGTTGCATATCAAGATTTGGGATGCTGGGTGGTGTATTAAAAATAAAAGCCTAGTGCAATGATCTTTCCTGTTACTTTGTTTATGGAACCTGGTAATTGTGGATTGAACTGCATCTCATCCAGATTCACATGAGAAAAGCTTCAGTGCCTCCAAAAGAGGTCCTCTTTGGATAAAAGTGTTTGGTCACAGTGATCAACTGAATATGAAGTCATTACTTTGGACCTTAACCTGGTTTGATGGTTCTGCTCAAAGGGGAGATTTGGTTATAGATCCATAAGAAAGGAAGGCAACGTGAAAGGATACAGCAAGATGGCTGTTGCCTTGGTTATCTTTATGATTGCTACAATAAAATACCCAACAAAACCAGTTTAGGAGAGAATGAGTTTACTTTGACAGTCCATCGCGGTGTGTGCTGGGGGTCACATCACATAGCACTCAGAGTCAGCCAGCAGAGAATGGTAATGCCTGTGCTCATCTAGATTTTTTTTTTTTTGTATATGATACTTCATGACACCAGCCAAGGAAATGAGGACGCCCCTTTCTAGAGTGTCTTCCAATCTCAATTAATCCAGTCAACATGACCCCCATAGGCATGGCCAGAGGCTAAAAAAATTCCTCAAGGGTGTGTCTGAAAGTTTATCTTCTGGGTAATCCCAGCTCCAAACCGGTAATTAAAACTAAAAGGGCAACAGGACTGGAGTGGAACAGAATACACCACAATTCAGAAAAAGCCTGGTCCTGCCAGTAACTTGACATTGGAGCCCCAAGCTTCCCAAGCCACAAAAACAACAAAAAAAAATTCTGTTGTTTAAATTACTCAATAGTCACATAAGTCCCAACACACTAATGCGTCACCCTTGTACATCATAATATGCCATGATTTACAGTTACATGCGTGTTCATTGGGTTTTGCTTTGCTGCTTTAACCAGATGATCATCCATAGACCAGGAGGAAATGCATCTGCCCTCTGCTTAACATGGTCAAGTATGATACTCTTTTTCCCAGGAACAGCCCACTGCTTACCAACCCTAGATAAGAAACGAGTGTGTCAAGAAGGAATTCTGGGTGGGCTAGAACAGATTTTCTAGCAAACTGAGGTTCCCCAGGCACTGCCTGTCCCACATCCTGTTCTCATAATATATGAGTTACAGATGCTTTAATATTTTTAAGTGGTTGAACAAAAGAAATACATCTCACAACCTGAGAACATTATGTGTTATTTAAACATAAGGTTCACACTCATTTACATGTTGCCTACAGAGGTCTTCCGGCTACAAAACAGTTACACATGTGACAGAGACAACAGTGAGTGCCTAACGCATTTGCTGTGTGGTCATCTGGAGTGAAAGAAGTCTTCGAAACTTTGTATAAAACTTGCTTCACGAGCTATGTGAACTGTCCAGTGACAACTGCCCCAGGTGACATGGTCCAAGAAAGGAATCATTCGAGGACAATTCTGAGTGCTTGTGAGAACACCCAACAAGACAAGAGTCCTGTGACCTCAGTTTCTTCAAAACAGACTTGTTCTTGGGACATGTTTTCGTGCTCCTACAAGGTGTAGCAGATGGTTGTTAGTTAAATTCAGATTACTCATTCTGCTTGCTGCTTTTAATCAATTAAATGCCTAAGCCATCCTTTCTAAGCCTCTACGGGAAAAAACATGTTTTTGCCACGTGCAGTTTGTCCTTGTGAATGTATATGGCTTGAACTCATGAGAACTTTATTCATGGGACCTTTCTTAACCTCGGTATGAACAGTCTGAGGCAATGAATGAAGCCAGCTAAGGTCTTTAGCTTTAGTCTACCCTACTTATCACCTTCATTATCCTGGTCCCACTGCCTCTACAGTGGTGACCTTTAAGAATGGTAAGATTTCTAAAATCTCCATTGAAACGTAAACTTGAACATGTGGATTTCCAACCTATGATTCCCACGTGCTGAAGAAAAAGTATGTGTGACCATGCCCAGTATTCGTGGAATTTGGATGGAATGTATGTAACATGATAAAGACTTTAAATTCAAATGGAGTAAGAAATGATTATTATAAGACAGTTATCTGGATTTTTTTATCATCAACACGATCAAAGAAGTCTATCTTTAGTACAAATATCATTAGTAAGGACAAAAATAGGTACTTTTATGCTCGTATTCGCACACAAAAAAAAAAACACTGTTTACCTTTGATGGGGAAACAAACTGGACACATTCCAGCCATTCGGATAAAAAGGGTTTTCTGCACAGTACACACCGCCTTGCCTTGGAGAGTTTGTCTTTGGTCTCTGGATAATGCTCTATGGCATTCATAATCAAATGATTCTTTTCTTCTAACTGACCGAGGACAAATCTTGCTGCTATTTCCTGAATTGAAAAAAAAATTGTTCTTCAAATTAATTCAAAATTTATATATTAAAGTAATTGCTATTTGATTCAAAAACATGTCTAATTCCTTATTGTTTATTAATCTAAGATTCGAAAACACATATACATTGCATGAGGCTGCCATTGTAAAAAAAAATTTATCTTTCACAAATGTAGGATAAGTGGGTACCTTCCACCATATTTATATCCCTTACAAATAGGGCTCCAAGTCATAATAAATTTACATGATCAGTTTAATAAAATTAGCTGTCATTTTGCTCAGGTTTTGTACCTTTAATTATGATAAACAGGGACTACACACATATGCAAACTGGACTCAGAAAGATTCAGTCATATTCACTGAGATATAAGTTCACAGCCCAGTCAACTCTGCATCCCTTAAGGAGCATTGGCATCTGAGAGCCAATCCCTACTTTCAATCTGCATTAAACTTAGTCAAGTTGATTCAGACTTTGTTCAACAAAATAATAAATAATACAAAAGCAAAGAAGGAAACGAAGTTGCCTTTCACCAGTATCTTCAGCTTCATCATCTTAATATAAAACACAGAATATGATGATACAATTTAATCTTCACTGACCCAGCAAAGAAAACAAACATTTGCCTAACTCCCCCAAAGCACCAACATCCAGTATTGCCAGCATGGCATAAACAATGCTTATGATTATGAAGCAACATACGTTTATATAGCATGAAGTCCCTCCTACACAAACACTGATTGAAATTTAAAGCATGGATGGGGACAGTTAACATGGGACTTATTTTCCTGCCCAAAATGAAGGTTTTCTAATAGTCCATATCAGCTCTGATCGTCATTTAAATACATATGATTATGTATATAAAAATCTCTCCCTAATTCATGCTACTTTAAGTCTTTAAAATTTTCAAGGAATCCCCATGAATTGGTGCTGGCCTGTTCCTTGCTATGCCCATGCTTCTCAGTCAACGACTATCATTGCACAGCGAAGCACCTTGGGCGCATGCTCCTTGTGAGACTCATCCTTCACCAGACAGCTTTCTGAGTGGGGGGAAATATACCTGCTCAGCGCATGCTCCTTGTAACACTCATCCTTCACCAGACAGCCTTCTGAGCGGGAAAATATACCTGCTCAGCGCATGCTCATTGTGTGACTCATCCTTCACCAGACAGCCTTCTGAGTGGGGAATGGCCCTGCTCAGCGCATGCTCATTGTGAGACTCATCCTTCACCAGACAGCCTTCTGAGCGGGGAATGGCCCTGCTCAGCGCATGCTCATTGTGAGACTCGTCCTTCACCAGACAGCCTTCTGAGCGGGGAATGGCCCTGCTCAGCAGAAGGAAGAAGTCTGGAAGCACTATTGTGACTCCAACCATCAGATACTTAGTGTCACCTTTTCTCTGACTGTTTTCACAGAACATGATTTGTGATTCAAAACAAAATGCTTATTTTAGAGGTATATGTTAGCTAATTAAACAAATTGGGAGGATAGTCTTAGTATGCTGAAAATACACAGGCAAGGGTTCACTTTCCAAGCAGAAATGGAAGAATGTTCTTAAACATACAGACGTATAATTCATACAGGCTACTTTTAACATTTATGATTTCTGGACCCATGAGTGTTGATTTCAATATATCACTTGACAGCTAACATATCGGTCATAATTTATATTCTTTTTGAAGCAAAAATATTACTTTGGAAGAATAATATACGTTATTAAAACTTAAATTTTTTTCTTGGAATGTAAATATACACAAAACATGATAACTGTTGATGTAACCAATACTATCTTTTTTTTTTCTTTTTTAGTTTTCTTTTCTTCTGAGAAAGAGTTTCTCTGTGTAGCCCTGGCCATCCTGGAATTTGTTCTGTAGATCAGACTGGACTCAAACTCAGAGATCCTCCTGCCTCTGCCTCCCAAGTAGTAAGATTAAAAGCATGTGCTGCCGCCATTTGGTTAATAGTATCTTTTAGGACACCTCTTACAGAAAAATTGTTTGAATTTTCTGAAACTATACCAACTAAATATGAGATCATCCCAGTGTTATTTTAAATCTAAGAAATCTTTTACAAATAAGTAAGTTGTTTATTTTCAATCACTTGTATGCTATTTTGTTAGAATATTTTATATAGGTCATGTGATATTCCTATTTCTAATCCACTATAAATTGAAAGCATATTGATGTGTATAAATTTTCTTACATACAGTCATTTGAACTATAATATTATATAACCACAAATTATAAACTATAAAAAGAAGCACAAATCCTTAGGAGGAAGGGTAGATTGGAAATAACGTGGAATGAGCTGCTACCGTGAGCACAGGGGCAGGACACGCAGCATGCTAAGCAAGGGCTCTGGCTCTGTTATGTGCAGAGTTTCACACACTGGCTCAATAAGGCATTTGCTGCTTGGCCTTATTTGGACAAATTCTTAATTCACCTGGTCCCAAATATCTCATGTGCAAAATGAGAGCTTTTCCAGCACTGTGACAGAGATGATAGAGCTATAATAGCAGAGAATTGAGCCTGCGTCTGCTGATGCAGTAAATTATCAGGATCTGGTTCTAGTTAGCGAGTTTCTGCGGTGAGGAAGGTTCTCAAACCTTTTGTTGGTCCTGCCAGCTAAAGTGCATGCCTAACCTTCACTTTACCTTTAATTCTAACATAGTCTCACTAAGTCATTCAAGCTTGCTTAGAAATCACTTGGTACCTCAGGCCTTGAACTTGGGATGCTTCTGCCCTTAGCCTTCCATGTAGCTAGGATTTCAGACCTAAACAACAATGTATCTTTTAGAAATTCTCTACTAAGGCAGATACAGTTTCAAAGCCCTATGAACCACTGAAACCCAAAGGAATTTAATTGCTAATAGTAACCAAATGTCTACTTAGAAATGCCTTTGACTCCAAATATACTGTCAGCTTGAGCCACCATTCTGAGAAAAAAATCATAGCAGTACTTTCAAAACCGCCTAAATCATTTATATGAGCAAAACTAATAATTTCTACTGTATAATCTATTATATATATATATATCCATGCATATATCATTATGAATATAGCATTAAATTAACTCTAAATTCTTGGACCTTATAGTTTAAAAATTAAAAGGAAATGTTCTAATCTTCTTATGATAGCACATCAGATTAAATATTCTTGCAGCCTCCTCCACAACCAAGAATCTCTTGTGCTCGAGCCCAGGACAATAAGCTTACCTTTCTGCACCCCAGCTGTTAGGAACACTGTAAGGTGGGGTCTGGAGGCCAACTGGAGAAGTTGGCATCAAGCCCCAGCATGAACTCTGCCACTGTGAACAAGTTAGCCTCTCCGGGTCTTAGTTTCTCTATCTATAAAAGGAGGTACAATAAAGACACCTACCTCTTGATGGTAAGCAAACAGCTACTGTGTTCATAAGCACAGTACCTGCTCATAGAAACCTTAAAATAAGTAGTAGCTAGAATTATTACTCTGATATGCTTGATGCAGGAGGAAAAAAAGAACAAGTTATTGGGGCTTAACTGAGATATGGCAGTTTTAAATGTTTGATCAATTTAAGTTTCCCACACATGAGCAGGAAATAATGCCGCTTATGGAACAATCTCCAGTAGAAAATTTGAAAAGAGCTGACGTTCAAAGAAAGCAGTTCTTACACCCTACAATTTTATTCATTGAGATACCATGAACATGAGAGCAGTTCTCTGTGACTACAATCGGTTTAGCCTCATTTGTAAAGACAAAATTGGGTGAGTATTAATGTTCTAAACATCTAACAATGAGAAAACAGTTAAAACATTATGATGCAACAAAATAACATATATTATCTAAAAAGATATCTTAATTTTTTTAATCTGATTAAAAAGACATTCACAATAATTGGAGTAAAAACCTGAATCTCTAAGTAGCATATAAAGTATTAATTCATCTTAAATTTAAAATATATTCTAAATGTACAAGAGAGTCAGAGTGGAGAGTAGTGATACCTAGTTAGAGTTCTGTATTCTTTTCACCATCATTGGCATGTTTCTATTCATGCATCTATATTGCTTTAATGATAAGAAAACAATTTTTTTTGTGGATTTTCGAGACAGGGTTTCTCTGTAGCTTTGGTTCCTGTCCTGGAACTAGCTCTTGTAGACCAGGCTGGCCTCGAACTCACAGAGATCCGCCTGCCTCTGCCTCCCGAGTGCTGGGATTAAAGCCGTGCACCACCACCGCCCGAAGAAAACAATTTTTAAAGCATTATAACTAAATCTATCTATGTTCTTGTACGTTCAGCCTTAGATTCAAATGAGTCTGGTAAATCAATATTTGTGATAGATAATCATATTCAACTCTGGAGAACCTGTGGGTTTTATCTTGTCTGGCATTAAAAGTGTCTTTCAACGTGTTTCCCTAGTACTTCTTTTGCTATCATTAACTAGTTTCACCAAACTGAACTCTGTGAGTTCCGGATCACAACCATGTACAAGCAGAAATGAAACAGAAGCAGAAAAGAGCCCTCTAGCAGCAGAAAGATGCTTAGAAGGCTAAAGTAAAAGTAAATTCCTCTTTTCTTTTCATCCAATGAAAAACGTTCACTGGGCTGGAGAGATGGCTCACTGGCTGCTCTTCCAGAGGTCGTGAGTTCAATTCCCAGCAACCACATGGTGGCTCACAGCCATCTGTAATGAGATCTTGTGCAAAGAAAAACGTTCACTTCTCTGTGTCAAGTCAGTCTGAAAATCAGACAGATTGCACTGAATTCTGTGATCAAGTCAAAAATGACATGAAGAATCCGCATTCTTAATGGACCAGTGCTATATATCTGCTGAATTGTCAGGAATGCTTTACGTCTTAAGCCATGGGTTTAGTGGGATGGTTCGTGCGTATGAGTCACCCGTAGAGTCCAGACGTCTTTAGGTTGTGTGGCGATGATTGGCCGCATCAGGAAGAGTGGGTTTCCCTCACAGTAGAACTCCCTCAGTTTTAGATTCTGAAACTGCAAACAAAAAAACAGACTTTACTTCTAAAGGCTGATTATAGTTTAGGATGCGCGCATACTAGGCTAACATTTTAACAATAGTAGATATTCTACTTGTTAGGAGCATTACGAGGTTTACCGATGGCGTGAATAGCCATGATCTAAGAAGACACTGACTATATCTCCCATACTGAATAGCTAAGGAAGCCTGTTTAGGGTCACAGAAAGAGTCAGCAGAAGAAGCTTTACTAAGTCAAATTCTGGAAACATTTGTAAATCTGTGTTAGAAAAACCCAAGCATGATGAAAACATTCTAAAACATGCCATATTGACATATCAATGGCTTTCTGAAAGTCAATTCATGTTGAACAAAGATAAGAGAAGCACAGAAACTTCAAAATCTCATTTTAAACTATTATGAACATGAAAAATGAAAATAAATGGCTGTGGCTATATGTACAGGATTGCATCGTACATGCAAAATCCTGAGACTAAGCAAAACAAAAGAAAACAGCATGAAGCAGCGGGAAAACGGACAGTTCCCAGTGATATTTAACCCATGATGAAAATCCAAATCCTACTAGAATCTGCCAGTTAAACAGCAAATAAGGAATGCCACTGTCTTCATATTCTGCTTAGCATGCCTCTGCGGGACCTATAAAACTGCTGATACAGCTGAAATCACGTGAGGGACTACGTCTCTGAGACTAAATTCTTAGTGGAAAAAAGGCAAGAAAACAAGAGCATAGCTTTCAGAGGTCTGCTAGAAAATATAAAGTCAACGAAGAGAGAGAAGGGAAGAGGGGCAGTGCTGAGCTTGGGGGAGAGTGGGGAGAACTGAGGGGAGAGGGGAGGGAAGAGGGGGCAGAGCTGAGTCGAGCAAGAGTCTGGGGGGACTGAGGGGAGAGAGCGATGATAATGACGCGTGTTGATTCTAAATATGGCTGATTCAATTCACTGACTGCGGAGTAAGACAGATATGAAAAATCAGCTCTTGTGAGCCACAATAAGCTGGCCTAGTCACACCACAGCATCTCACAGAAGTTATGAAGAACTAGAGATTTGCCATTTCAGCCAAGGATTTGAAAGAGCAATGATTATTTTAAAAATAATTGACTTAAGACATACTTTGGGGCATTATGATATTAGATTTACAAATTTACAGCAAAGCTTATATAACATATATACAATTTTTAAATGAAGAACTCAAGGCTATTTTGTATTGTCCTCTTCCCTGACCCAGATACTCCCCACCTCAGCCTTGAAGGATGTTTCCTCTTGGGCAGATTATTAGAATAGTAATCTGGAATTGGTACAAGTTTTTGTTCCTAAGCAAGTTTTTAAAATTAAAATATGATTATAATACAACCCTGGTTGAGATGTTAATGATTCCCTTTTAGTCAGAATATATTCAAAAGTCCTAACATGTAATATTTGACTCCCTTCAGCCTTCTTCCCCAAGGTGACCTGGTGAGCACGCCTCACACCAAGGCTTTTAGACATGTCACACCAGCTCTGTCTCATTTGTTGTGACTCTCCAGTTGTGTGTTCCACCTGCCTAAGACTAAAACATCTCCTATCTGTGTGTCCCCAGCCTTCACTCCATGTCCTTGCCCTGTGCATAAGTCAGCCCTATAAAGAGCAGGGACAGCCACTATGGAAAACTCTCCAGGCTTTCAAGATTTGCAGTCCTTCCTCAGAGCTGGTAGATGAAGACAGGGACTCCCGCCAGCAACATGCTGCAGCAGCACTGTCCATGTCCGCCAAGTCCTGCTGCCACTGCAGACTGGCCTGCCGTCACTGGGGGCTCAGCAGGGACAGAGTGCAAAAACAGTTTTAACAAAAATGGGAGAATAGAAGGCTGAGGCTTCACATGGGCTCAAAGATAGAATTGATAAGCAATCCTAAATCACTATAAGCACTTCAGACCATCTCAACGCTCCTGGGGCTACCTTGTAATAAGGGCTAGGATTTCTTAATAGACTCAGGTTAGAGAAGGATAAAATTTTAAATACAGGAACTACGACATCCAAAAATTAGACCCAAGGAACAATTCCTTTTTAAAGGATGAGTAAGATTTAGCAGCTAATGGAAAATTAAACACAGAATAATATGCCTGATATATTATATATATATATTTGATTATATATAACCAAAATTGTAGGGTGATGTGCCTGATGACATCATTTATGCATAAGGAATCCCCGAAAAGTCTATACTGAAACCTCTCTCTCACACCTTCCATAAGTAGTAGAAGGAAAAACAGGCAGAGAGTAATTTAAAGTCTTAATTTTTCATATCTGCCAAATATATGCCCCAAAAGAGGATCCTGAGAGAGAGAAAAGGGAGGAGGCTAAGAGCCAAGCCTGGCAGAAAGGCGGTATCTGCATTTGCACATAGGGAGGGCAGGGCGGAGACTTTCTTCAGACCACAGAGATGCTGCTCAAAGTGCCTAAGCCCACTTTCTCCCTGGGCTTCATTATTCTGGGCCTTGAAGAGTACACAGTAATTTAATACAGTTTATCAGTTTTGTCTTTGAGACCACGTGAAACCTCAGACACCCCCATGGTGTTTTCAGCAATCTCTCTCAACATCACTGAAGCAGTAATTGCTATTGAAGGCCTTGCTTGCATTACTGCACAGGCCCCAACACAGGCCTTCTTCAGACCCCGCATTTGCCCTTGAGCTACCCGAGAACTAAGAGCTCTGCTCCCTCTCTGTGCTCAATGCTCTCACAAAGGTATTCAGATCACCACTCCTTCCTCACAACTGTCTGGCAGTGACCCACATCACTAGAAATCACTCATGGCCTTCTGGCTGTCACTATGTGTACCCACAGTCCTTATGTTCTGGGCTTTGCTTTTACTCTTTCTGTATTTCTTCTCCCTCCACTGTGCTAAGATTGGGTTTTTTTTCCTAAGCATTTCCCCCTTTTTGTGACACTTTGGCCCCAAAGTTATCCACTCCTTCAAGATAAGAATATATGGAATAAGGTCTTAATGCTTTGAAAGAGGAAACCTCTTTTTGTTCTCAAATGGAAAAACCAAACAAGTTCTCACTAATCTGGCAAAGAACAAGAGTGTCTTCTATGGGCCTTAACCAAGGAAAATTATTCAAGAGATAGAGCAGCTGAAAGAGTTTGCATGGTAAGAACTGAATGTGCGCATTCTCTTTCCTGTCAAAATGCAAAGAACAAAGTTTAGAGCATCTACTGCCACAGTGAAAAAAAAATTAGGGAAACATCTTTGAAAAAATTAAGTGTCAGGGAAAAGCCTGAAAGTTCTTCCTGTGAGAGAACAGCTCTTCTGGGAGGTCATCCAAAAGCAACACTGGGAATGAGAACAGATGTTTATGAGTAAAATGTACATCTCTGATTGAAAAGAGCATCTTCTACATGAACAATAGTATGGTCGCTTACATTGTGTGTCCAAATCCTCCTGCTCTCTTTCATTTCATCTGCCTCGGAAACCTAAGCCTGGGTCATCCAGGCTGCAGCCTCGCCTGTCCCTGCACGCAACTGAGCAAGTGTCCTTTGCAGAGCTGCTCCTCAGAGCTCGCAGATTGTCCATAAATTCATCACCACCACCTTCCAGGTGCCCTTAGTGGTCTCTGGAAAGCTTGCGGCAGCCAACACTGACTTTCATTACTCAGGGTTCTTTTCCCAACTATGACCTAGTTCTCCCCGGAGTCACATCCTCTTTTCACTTGATCTTCACCCAGGGTAATTTCATCCACACCTAGGACTGTCCTGTAGAAATAACTATAGCTCCGCATCTTACAACCAACCGTGCACTCAAACATCCACTAGGTTGAAGCACAATTAATAAAAACTCAGAGATAGAAATTGGGGCTCAACCTGAAGACCAGAAAAGCAAAGCAGCCAAACACTGGCTTTTACCTCCACCTCAATTCAAAAATGGCGATCCTGCCTCCAGGAATCTCAGAACGAAACCGAAGACTGAGAGCTGTCTCCTCCAGTTCTATAATCCTCTCTAGTGCTGGGATTAAGGCTGGGCACCACTACCGCCTGGTATCTATAGCAAAGTAGTACAGCTTCTAGGATTAAAGGTGTGTGTCACTGCTGCCTGATCAGTAAGGCTGGTCGGGGTGGCTGTTTTACTTTTCTGGTCCTCCAGCAAGCTTTATTTATTAAAACACAAATAAAATGCCACTACATTAGTATGCATCAACTCCCCCGTTCCAGAGAGAAAATAGGGCCTTGTTGGTGTTGATCTTATGTTGCTTTCTATCTCAACTCATAAGGGGAGCAGTATGCAAAGTTATTTTTAAAGGGTTTATTTTAAAGGTATCTCATAAATATTAGAGCATAAATATGTTAAAATGTCAATTGTGATAGTGTGGTTTTCTAGTTGTTTGGTGTTTGTGTTAACTGGGGACTGGACTCGGGGCCACACACATGATAGGCAAGCACCTTAACTCTGGGTGGTGTCAGCAGCCCCATCGTTCCTCATACTATGTTACATTTTCCAAATTTTTAAATGTATAATTTTTATAATCAGAAGAAAGACTCCCTTCTTCATTTTCATGTTGGAAAGTAGACCAAAATTTGGCCTGCTGGTATGAGAAAATAAATAAGTAGAACTTCTCCTGTAGCCAGGTGAGAGTGACGAACACCTTTAATCCCAGCACTCGGGAGGCAGAGGCAGGCGGATTTCTGTGAGTTTGAGGCCAGCCTGGTCTACAAGAGCTAGTTCCAGGACAGGCTCCAAAGCCACAGAGAAACCCCGACTCAAAAAACAACAACAATAAAAATTTTCCCTTTTAATTTTTATTTTTTTTTTTTTTGTTTTGTTTTGTTTGCTTTTGGTTTTGTTTTGGGGGCTCGAGGGCTGTTCGTTTGGTTTTGGTTTTGGTTTTGGGGGCTGGAGGGCTGTTCGTTTGCTTTGTGCTTTATGAAAAGCCGTCAGTATTCTCTACCTCTAAGTTAAACCTGGAGAGTAAAGCAAGACTCCCACTCAGGGCCTCCAAAAACTCTCATTATTGTCTGTATTCGGCCTTTCACACACTATCTGCTTATTTTAATTTCCCTTCGTGACTACCCCAGCTAATTTGACACGTGGCTCCACTCACTGGCTTGATGAAACGTCTCTATGTGTTTATTCTAGAAGAGGGACTTCAGTAGTAAGAGAGGGGAGAGTTACCGTTTCAGTGCTGTCTTCTTTGGTATTGAACACTCATATTCTACTTTTTAAAGGCTTCTTCTGTACATAACTTGATCGGTAATGACTTTTTAGTGATATACTTTATCCCTACAAACTATTTTTTTCTGAATAGTTCATGTTAAAAACCTAGCAATTGTTTTTCTCTGGCTGTTTAGTCATGAATTACTCAGTCTGTAATCTTAACTCATTCTATTCCACACTTCAGCCCCTATTTAAAAAGGCCTCACAATAGTCATATTCCCATATTATACTACTGAGAGTTTGAAAATGCTTCCTTTTCCCACTTCCTAGTGAATTCACTGCATTCATAATTTGGCAGCCAGTTGACTGGTTTCAAGGGTGGTCCTCAGGGGTATTTTCCTTTCTTTCCCTTTCTTGTCCTCCTGCTTTTTACACAAAGATCTTTAAAATACCATTGAATTTTTCTCTTTTCCTCTTTTTCCCTTCATTATTTTTCCGATATCACCCTCCAATATAAAACTCTTTGGTCTCTCCGATTACTAAGAACATCAGCACAAAACATCTGCAGGCTGTGGATACTCTTACCTTACTCCAAACTCCGGCTTCTAAACTTCACACATCCCCCAATTCATACTGTTACCCTTTTCCTTACTTCCCATGCCTTTTTTGAAGTTGCTCTGTCAGTCTCGAAAGCTCACACAACATGACGGAACACACTCTGTGCTGTCAGGGCATGGTGGAGAACGTGTATCAATTCTTTTCGTTCCTACTTTAATGGATTCTAATCTAAGAGGGTCTAATTGTCCTCCCTTGATGACATGCTGGGCACCACGGCTTGCTTCTGATGAATATAGCACCAGCAATGTGTGCAACTTCAGAGATTAAACCATTGCAATTCCTCCTAGTCTTCTCGTTCTTAGATCACCTTCCTACTCTGAAGGAAGCCAGCTGCCATGAATCGAGGACACTTAGGCAGTACACATAGTAACAAACCTAGGTTTTGTGCCAAAAGCCTTTTGAAGGCACCATCTTGGAAACAGATTTTCCAGCCCCAGGCAAGCCTCGAGACAGCTGCAGTCCCAGAGGACTTGATTCCAGCTCATGAGCAACAGAACACACAGCTGACTCCTTTCAACTCTGCAATCAGCAGACCTCATGTGAAATCGTCCACACGTGCTGACTTAAGCGACTGCATCTTCTGGGGCATCGTCATAATGATGCACGAATAATCAAAACTCAGAGGGAGAAGCTGGGGTTCAACCTGGAGATCTGGGGAAAGGAGGGGCCATGTTTCAGCTTGCAGACAGAAATAAAATAGGTCCCTAGTCCTGAGCTCTTTTCAACCCATTTACTCCTCCGTCCACCTTATTTCAACACTGTTTTGTTCTATCACAGAAATATCATGAATTCATGGAATGATAAAGGGGGATGAAAAGCAAAAAAAAAAAATCTTTCATTCTAGAAGATGGCAAAGCCTACAATGTTTGCAAACAGGTGGGAATTCAAAGAGAAAGCAACAGAGAATTTTAACCTGTGATTCTTCTGCTAGAAACTACACACCAATTCATTCATTCTCACTTTAGTTTCTCCTCGTTCCTTCATTCTCTGATTTTATGAAGAAAACTTAAATACCACAGCCAGATTGTTGATAAATTACTTATCGGACCAAGCAATGTTTTGTAAACATGACTAATATGTCTGTGCACGACTCTCCTGGCACTGACATCAAGAGCTATGCTTGCTTATTAAATTAAAATGGATTTAACAAGGTAAGTTTAAAAAACTTCAGTAATTGTCTGGAGATGACTTTTACTAACTGTATCTAGTTAACTACCTAGTTAACTCTAGCTTATGTCGATTTGACAAAAAAAACTTATTCAGTATGCATATTTTTAATCTAATAATAAAAAAAATCATCCAGCCTCACAAACATAAAGTTTTTTTGGTAATCCTTAGGCAATGAAACTTACAATTAACATTCCATTTGAATTAATAAGATGCCACAATGCTCTGCATAGGAAAAGTAAATGGAAATAAAGCTAAAACTTTACCTCATCTGAGACTTCTAAGCATGTTCAAAAATAATTATTCAAGCATAATTTTCAGTAAATAATCAAAGCTAATGAACCTTATAAGAAATGGTATGCTGAGTTGAATATCACTTTTGTAGCTAGCCATGACTGACAGGGGTGAATGAACCTGTACTAACAACAGAGAAGCCAAGTGTAGCCAATATGTACCCCAAATATTCTCCTCCATTATTGCATTTATTAGGCTTAGACATTAAAGTCTGCATGTTTAACAAGTAAAGCCCATTTAAAATGTAAATAGCAGCACAGTAGATTTGAAAAAAAGAACCAACAAGAAATTGCCTACTGAATAAAGTTGAGGGGGAACAAATAAACATTTAAAATTTTTAAATATAGCTAAAAGTAAATTGTAGAATTATAAAAATGAGGATAATATAGAACGAAACACAAAGAGGAAAAGAATGAAACAGAAGGGGCTAGGATCCAAAGTAGAGACAAGGAAAAGTTGTAAAATAGATGAAATTAAATTATAGTCAGAGAAAAGAGAAAAGTCTATGCTCGAAGGAAGAGGACTACAAACTTATCTGAATAATTAAAAACATCATTTCCTAGTTAGGTTTCTATTGCTTTAGTACATGCCATGACCAAAAGGAACTGGGGTAGGAAAGGGCGCATTTGGCTGGCAGGTTATAGTCCGTCATCGAGAGAAGCCACGGTAGGCGCCGTAAGATCTGGCGATGATACGCTGCCTACTGGCTCCCTCTCCATGCCGCCCAGAGCCACCTGTCCAGGAATGGCGCTGCCTACAGTGTTTGGGGTCTCCTGTATCAATCAAGAAAAGGTCCCCACAGACTTGCCAATGGATCAATACGATGGAGGCAATTCCTCAACGGATGTGTGTATCAAGCTGATAAAATCTCACCAGCACAAAATTCATCCATGCGTTTAAGCAGCCTAATAAATTCCAGGCAGGGAAAACAAAATGAAATAAACATATAGAAACATCATAATTGAAATTAATAATAAAACTATGAGAAAAATCTTAGAAGTTGCCAGGAAAAGAAAAACAGATGTGTTTTGCTCCTGAGGAGAAGCATCGTGCCTGTGCTTTGAGCCTGGACCAGGCAAGCAGCCTCTGGGCCTTGCAGTGAAAGCTAGGAAACCCCGGAGAGACGTGAAACGCTGAGGTGGTGCAAGCCAGCATGCTAATTTGGATCCTACACTCAGTAAAGGTTATTCCTCAAAAATAAATCTAGGATTGACGTTAAAGCTGAAACAATGTAAACCTATTGCCAAGGAAAGACATGGAGGTGTTTGGAGCTGGAGGTAAACAGGATTCCTCTCTAAGCCCAGAGATGGGGAGAAATGGCTGCGATGAAAAGGTTCAGTCTGAAGGCATCCCGCCTCCGTGTAGAACAAAGGCGGAAAGCCTGGGAGGTACAGACGCAGTTAGGATTCCCAACAGAACATTCTGAAACGAGGGTGGGAAAACAAACTTGTAGACCTTACACTCCCCAGAAGTGTAAATTAATAATCCCCATAAAGCAAGGGAATTTTTTATGTGTAGTCAGTTATAACAGTAAAATTTTATAAAACTTTATTATTAAAATTGCCAAATGGAATTATAAAAATCTCCAGATTTTAAAAAGGAAAGAAAGAAAAGTGGGTAAGGAGCACAGAAGTAGAAATCCAGAATAAGATGCTGATTAAGCCCAGACTAATTCAGCAATACATCAAGATGAACTAAATGCTTGCTACTGCTTGAAGACAGAGCTTTTTACATTGGCTGCTTTAAAGTGAATCTCTATACCTGTAGGGATGGGAAGGAACGAAAACAAGCATATCACGCAAACATGAACCCAGGGGAAACTGGTGTAGTGGTAGGAACAGCAGAAAAATCAAGTTTTATGTCTATATCTCAGAATATGTGAGCATGAGCCTGAGACATGAGAATTTAGCATCATCACTGATTATTCCTCTGCACTCTGGAATCGATCTGGCAATTATACAGTTTGTAATAAATAGATTTATTAATTTCTAGGATGAAAGTTTGGAAAACAGAAATGAAAATTAAATAACAAATCCCTTCAACCAGGACTTCTTAACTTCAACATGAACGGTCCAGTCAGATGACATTTGGGGGGACTGTCCCACATTCTACAAGTGTTTGACAGTATCTCTGGCCTCCAGCCCAGGATACCAGTGGTACCCATCCCTGTATTCGTGCAAATAAAATTGTCTCCAGCCAGGTTTTATTGTCTACTGCGTGCCAGGGACTGTTCTAGGTGTTGGAAATACATCATTGAAGAGACAAAATATGCTTGAGTTTTCTTGAGGAGGTGCAGGCAGATGGGTAGAAAGAGTTCACCACCTAAGAAAGGGTAATAAGGTTTCAGGAGAGCCACTTACTGGATCTGACCAGAGCCTGTCTTTGCGGGATTTTGTTTCCTTATTTTACGCTGTCCTGGGGATCACACCCTGAGACATACAAATGTGAGGAAAGCGCTCTATACGTGAGCTAAACGCAGGCGCTGGCCAGCTCGGGCACGGTGAGCGCGGCTCTGGCAGGCCTTGCCCTTCTCCCTGCTTTTCTCTGCCTGGTTCTCAACCATGACGACACATTCCTAGAGCTGGCCAGCAAGGTCTGCTCCCTTTAGCCAATAAATCCCTTCTCCTGAGGCTGATTACCAAAGTACAGCAATCAAAAGCTCCCTTTGACTCAACTAATTAACATGCCCAGTTAAAATTGAACACCTCATCCTAACACAGGGTTTTCCCCGTACCATTGTAAACTGCCCGCTGTGCCTTTATAAACCAACATTTTCCCTACGTGCCACCTCTGCCTCCTCTCTATCCAGAGGCAGCCCTTTGTCCCTCCAGGATAAACACCCCTCCCTTGCTGTCTTCCCCTTCTCCCGCATCCTCTGTCTCCCGTCTTTGTCTTATTCCCTCCTCTTATTCCCCTGGGGCAAGTAAATCTCCCATGTGCCTAGCACTTGGTCTTGCAGGTCCTGAGCCTGTTCCTTTCATTTCACTACACTGGGTCCCAGAGCCTCTCTTTAAAAAGCTTTTTTTTTTTTTTTTATGATCAGGGTTGGTCTCCAAAGCATACTGACCCTGAATTTCATTCACCAAACTTCACTTTTAGGGCAAGGAGATAAGCGAGACATCATTTTACTCTTCTGAGTCAGATCATTACATCCTAGTGAGAAAACTCAAATTCTCAAGAGTTTAACTGATGGATAAACATGGCTCCTCAACCACCAGGTCCCACGAGGCAGGATCGTTTCAGAGATTTCTATCTTACCGGCATCCAGTATCAGCCTGTCTTTAATGCCAATAAAATCGCGTAGATATAAAAGATCAGAATCCAGACTATTAAGTTCAGCCGAGCAGAGAAAAGTCAGCCATAGCACCAAACTTAATTGGGCATTCCGTGTTTCAACTTGAGTTCTCACAAAATGATCACTGCCTCCGGAGTGAGGTTTTATGAATTTTCTCTAATGCTTTCATCTCAGAAAGGCTATCTCATGAAATTTCAGAACTGCAGTAGTAAAAGCAGCAACAGCATGTAACCCAGCGCGCTTCTCATCCCCGCCCCCACACCCGCCCCCACACGAGGAGCAGCGGGCTTGAGCTCAGGCTCGTAAAAGCGGTGACAGGAAAAGTGTCCAGTCAGGCTTTGGAACTCACGAGTCCTACATCACTTAGCTAAGCTTACATCACTCGCATAAAGCCTGATCCCAAGAGGGCTTTGTGTCAGTAAAGCGCTGGCTCACGTCCCGCTTCTTTAAAGGTCACAGATTTTAAATGTATATCTCCTAATAAATCCGGCCGTGGGAGAGAGCGTTGGCAAATCGAGAAAAACACAATCACTTTCAAATCAAAGTCAAATTTTGGAAAGGCGCTTAAAGAGATTCAAGGACAGGATACAGCTTTCTTTAGTATTCAAGAGGCAAAAATAGGGGCTGGAGAGATGGCTCAGTGGTTAAGAGCATTGCCTGCTCTTCCAAAGGTCCTGAGTTCAATTCCCAGCAACCACATGGTGGCTCACAACCATCTGTAATGATGTCTGGTGCCCTCTTCTGGCCTGCAGACATACACACAGACAGAATATTGTATAGATAATAAATAAATATTTAAAAAAAAAAGAGGCAAAAATAAATAAGCAAATACTCTCAGCATGGAGGCCAAATACCAAATATATCCCTGGGGTCGCTGTTGCAGAGAGGCAGAACAGCTAAGGGACAAGG